>NC_091124.1:106551666-106893333 GCF_040183065.1 Periplaneta americana
ACTTGCTGATATATCAAGTAGGGTTGTTGATTGGTGTAGTGCGAATAACCTTATGATTAATTCTAACAAAACTGTTAAATTAAACTTTGGTATTAATCGTCTTACTACTGTTAGTAATACTGCTGTTAGGTTTCTGGGCATCTTTCTTGAGCATAGAATGGGATGAAAAACTCATGTTGACTATGTTGCTAAGAAATTAAGTAAAGGCCTATATATGTTAAGGTTGTTAAGGAATAATTCACCTAACAAGGTATTGTTTACAATATTTCATAGCCATATACAAAGTCATTTAAATTATGGTATTATTCTTTGGGGTCACCATACTTCTGCTCATGCTCTTTTCATATTACAAAAGAAAGCTTTAAGATTAACTTATGGAGTACCAAATACGACTCATTGTAAACCTCTTTTTATAAGGTCACAAATCTTGACATTGCCGTCTATGTATGTATTGGCCTGTCTTCTTTACATTCGGAATAGCATTAATAATTACATAGCATGTACTTCTGTTCATAAATATTCTACAAGAAATAATACAAATTTATATATTGACAAATGTAAATACAGTATTACTCAAAATAGTTTTCTATTCTTTGCTTTTAAATTATTTAATAGTTTACCTGTTGATATAAGGAATCTTCCATTCTGAGTGTTTAGGACACGAATTAGGACTATATTATTGGCAAATCCATTGTATGATATCATGTATTTTAAATTGTATATGAAGATGCCATACATGTTACACATGTTTTTGCAAAATAAACTATCCATCTATCCATCCATCCATCTATCCATAAGCATATCTGTTCATAAGTAATTCAGTATTCATAATTGAAATTTTATACCGGTATTATCTTCTTTTTCTCTGTTGAATTAAGCCTAAGTTAATTTAATCCTCTAGCTCAGCGTTCCTCAGTGTGTTACCCGATTCCACAAGCAAATCGCAGGGATTGTGCCAGTGATAAAATATGTTTAAATTATATTTTATACTCGGAGGATACTATATACAAAATCACGAAAATATTAGTAAATAATAACGTGAAACATCAATAATAATAATAATAATAATAATAATAATAATAATAATAATAATAAACATGTGAACGGAAAACAATATTATTTATAACTTTTATCAATACATACACTAACAATGTAGGCCTACAATTAATTCACTTCGAATCACGTTATCCATAGTTTAAATTTAAAACGACAATAATGTATAAATTATGTTTCGGTTTTGGTTACTGACTCACTCCCTATAATTTTGGTTCCTGACGCTTCCTGATTTTTATTGTTAAATATAACAATTCTACAGACCAGACTAAATGCAGAAGCAGAAATGATGCTACAACTTCCCGCCATAAAACTAATAAAAATAATCCTTTGGAGTCCTGCCAGATTTCTTTTCTTGTATGATTTTGATTAACATAGGTTTCGTCCAGGTAGAAAATGGGTCTATCGTCGCCTGATTCTGTGATTGCATGCATTTCCCTGAGAAATTTTATTCGAGCCGCGACTATGTCACCTCTTTCCATTAGGAACTTGCGATCGTCTACAGTTCTTTTGTAGTTAAAGCCCATGCTTTTTAATAAAGTGTGCATGGATGTTACGGACCCTTGGTATTGAATTTTCTCTTTCATTAACGCGACAATTTTTTTCAACTTTGGATACTCCCCGTTGTCATACATTGCAAAAATCGTATGACGAAGTACACACTTCTGAAAATCATTCAAATCATTTACATGCTTATTTGCTTTGCGATATTTTCCAGGAGAGGCAAATACAGGTGCACCACCTATTTTAATTGTCTCTTTGCCCTGCCCGAGAATACGAGATACCATATGCACTCCTACATCACACGCCTGTGCAGTCAGATACTGCGTTTGTGAAAAATTGACAGTTGCACGCACTGCGTCATTAGCCAGTCCCTTTAAAAAATTGTATACAGAAAATACCATACTCCTCGCCTATGAATGTACAACTTTCCTTTTTCGTATCACAGACGAAACACCAGAACTACTTGCAGTCCCTTCAAGCGACATTGTGACAGAAAGTTACACATCACGCAACTGAAAACAGTCCACGTCTGAATTTGAGAAGAAACTGAATCTATCTTCATTTAAATAAAGTGACTACAGAACAAAATATGTTATGTGTTGATATGCTGGATTTCTGTTTAGTCAAGCTAGAGCGATAACTCGAGAGCCAGTTGACATACAACTGCCATTCTTGTACAGTCCGTTTCAGAATCTTTAGCTCTATCCAGTGATACAACTTAAAATTCAGCTCTGGCTATAAATTATGTGCGCGCAAAAAAAGAAAGTAATACGCGACTGACCAGCAAGACTTCGCGACGATTTAACTAGGCAACACCACTTCACTGTCACTGGCTAGCCGACATAGACCGGCTTGAACTAGCTCCGCCTTATATGCCTTCATATTCTGAAAGCGCTTTAACACTCTATATTAGAAAAAATACTTTTTCAGAATACTGGGGGCTTGGTACTCATGATAAAAGAGACAGATAAATATAAATAGAATAAAGTAATAATAGATATAAAGAAAACTGAGTACAGGTATATAATAATGTCTAATAAATTTTAGGATAAAATAAACAGTAAGAACTCATATTTTGTCTTTCCCTT
This sequence comes from Periplaneta americana, assembly GCF_040183065.1. Lineage (NCBI taxonomy): Eukaryota > Metazoa > Arthropoda > Insecta > Blattodea > Blattidae > Periplaneta > Periplaneta americana. Next base: position 106,554,312 of record NC_091124.1, read on the forward strand.
CTTATGAAGTCCATTATATCAGAATCTCCGTTATTTGAATACTGAAGAAATGCAGAGTATGGTGTATGATCAGGAAGCTGAAAAAAAAAAAACATTCCTCGTCTCCCATGCCACACACAAACGGTCGAAAAACTGGTGAGATAGCAATGCATATGGTGAAAAAGAGAGATGATTTTACTAGGTCCACACTGGATACAAGAAACCAACTCCAATCCTGTGTGAAGAAGACAGATTATTTTTCATGGAGAGTAAAATGTAAATAAAAATATAATAAATAAACGATAAAAACAAATAGTAGTAGATACTAGGTGACCATTTTGTATGTGCTGCGACCATATGTTGTTAATCTGTGTGAGAGAAAAAGACGTAGTAGTCTGAAGAGTGGTCATACTGTACAGACGTCGTAACAATGGCATGCTGTGTAATATATGCAAATGCTATTCTACAAACAAAATGGTTGGATAATAGGTGAGTGGATGGAATTCGTTAGTAGCCATCTGCCTGTGGTGAATTCTGGGTTGATACAGCCTGTAACATATTTGTACTTGTACCTTATTTTGAATTGCTGCCATCTCTTGGAACTTAAAACTAGTATTATTTTTAATAACAAATAGTAGCAGTCTGCATCAAACAAAGACCTGCAAACATGCTTATGTTAGAAAAAAAATTAGATAATCAAAAAGGACTCTTTGCGACTCAGTTAAAAGTGCTTCTAGGAGGTCAAAATTTTTTGTGTGAAACATCGACACCATTATACAACTTTTGAGAACCCTTAAATTGTTAATTTCGGGAAAAAAAATTTTCGGTCTTTTTCAATAAGCCCTATTATATTGTGCGTTCGTAGCTCGGCCAGACTGTTCCGCGCCAATCTTCACCTATGCCTGGTTCATTGCCACCCTCCCATAAGCCCGCCATCAGTCCCTATCTTGTGCAAGATAAATTCAGTTCCTACCATCATATCCCACATCCCTCAAATACATTTTATATTATCCACCCATCTACCCAAGGCCACTGCAGAGGGTCCGGCCGAGCTACGAACACACTGTATATTCTCTTGTTTGTTCTTTCATTTGCTGTCATCGATTTGTTTTGTTTATATTTTATAGTCTGTATTTCTTTAGTTTTTGTCAGTATGTCTTATCTTAATATATCCTTAGTTTTACCACCAGGTGAAATACCATTTGCAGCTAATAAATAGGGACCGGATTTGTAGGTTTTTACCTATTTTTTTCCTTGCTTCTGAACTCCTAATTTCTTCAATACATTTCCGAATCATGTTCGTAGGAGTCGTATATGTGAATTCTGTTGAGCCTAAAAACATCTAAATTGGACCTTAGTACCTAAAAAACCTAAATCATTGTTGATAAGCTTCATCCTGTATTTACTGCGTTATATATTGAATTCTTTTTTATTTATAGAGAGAGAGGGAGGGGGGAGGGAGAGGGAGAGCGCAGGGGGGGGGGAAACACTCTCGACGTGGAGGAGGCTGCCTCAATCCCCAAGACAAAATCTGTACTTAGCAGTGGCAACATCTATGGCTCCCTTGCTTTCCTCAAGGCACATTTCAGTGACCTTCCAAAATATATTGAGTACTTGGAATCTTCGTTGCTACAACTGAAAGATGCAACTGGTGTCATTGACTCGCTTCTACAGAAACAAGTACCAGGACCCGTGGGTGAAGTTGTCACATTAAAACTGAAGAAAGTATTGCAGAGGAATCCAAGGTTTGAAAAAATGAAAAATGTGTGCTCCATTCACCAGGGGGAAAGCTTCAATTGTCAGTTACCGTGGATACCTGCTGCAGTGGCAGCGATGAAATTTGCAACTATGACGTCATATGCTGTCAAAAGAACCTTTCCGTCCTTCAAATGTATTTTGAGAGACAATAGAAAAAACTTCTCAGTCGAGAATCTTGAAATGTATTTGGTCATATATTGCAACCAGGAACAGTACCAGTAAATAATGTTTTGTTTGTTTGTGACTTTTTAAAATAATTCTTGATCAAGTTTGAACAAATTTAATTCAAAAGTTATGTCTGTACTGTACCTTTTATCTATTGAAAATTGAAATTTATGTACTTATATGAAGGCAAATTATATTGGATAAAATGTCAATTGTTACAATAATTTATTCAAACTATAAATAATGTTAAAGGGCATGGAACAAACATTTCGAATCTTATAAATTTTGATAAATAGTTTGGTTCTTGGAAAGATCAGTTTCGTGGTCCATATTGCCTTAATAAATATAAATTTATTTTTTTAAGATTAACTGTAAGGATACATTTTTAACGATCTGGCTGTTTTTGCGATCCCTTCCACAGGTTGGGCATAAAACCTAAAAAAAAAAACCTATTTCACCTATTCCAAAAATCTAAAATTCTTTTTAAAAACATAAAAATCCGGTCCCTACTAATCAATATTAGCGAAATTAAGAAAATTCTACACCAACTCATTGTTAAAATATGGGAGGAAGAAAGGAATCCAACCCATAAGGGAGATGTCATGAATCCGATAAATATAGAGCCATTACGCTGCTTAATACAGCATACAAGATTTTGTCAAACATAGCATACCTTAGGCTAATGCTATACTTACTTACAAATGGTTTTTAAGGAACCCGCAGGTTCATTGCCGCCCTCACATAATCCCGCAATCGGTCCCTATCCTATGCAAGATTAATCCAGTCTCTAACATAATATCCCACCTCCCTCAAATCCATTTTAATATTATCCTCCCATCTACGTCTCGGCCTCCCCAAAGGTCTTTTTCTCTCCAGTCTCCCAACTAACACTCTATATGCATTTCTGGATTAGGCTTATGCCATACCATGAAGAAATTACCAAGGATTATCAAGCAGGCTTCTGTAGTGAATGTTCAACAACAGACTGATATTTACAATGAGACAAGTACTGGAGAAATGTTGGGAAGAGAACATCACAACTCATCATCTTTTCATCAATTTTAAATCCACATACGATAGTATATGGAAGGATGAATTGTGGAATGAGATGTGTATGCTCGGTTATCCTAATAAGTTAGTTAAACTACGTATGTCATATCCTTAATGAGGATATGTTTTCAATAGTTAAAAGGCATAAGAATATATCTAAGAAATTCAAGCTAGAAAAAGGGCTAAGACAAGGTGATGCGAATGCTCTCCTGCTTTTTAACAGTCCTTGAAATATCTGTCCATAAAGCAAAAATCCAGTGGAATGGAACATTTAACAAATGCAGCCAGATCTTAGCACATGTGGATGATGTGGCGATCTTTGGATCACTAGAATGTCAAACCAAGAAATTTGGATTGGAGGTGAATGAAGTTAAAACAAAGTTTATGACAGCGTCAAGGAACCCTCAAGAAATGGCTAATCAGATAGCATCATTTGGCCATTTCTTCTTTGAAATAGTTAATGAATTTGTATATTTGAGATGTCTACTAACTAGTAATAATGATTTAAGAAATTAAGTTGGGAACAGAATCAAATCTGCAAATAGAGCCTACTATGCACTTCCTACACTATTGAAGGGTCAAAATATGTTTAGAACTAAAATTAACGTACATAAAACCTTAATAAGACAGTTGTTTTATATGGTGCAGAAACATGGATATTAAATGTTGAAACGTGTAACAGGCTAGCAGTTTTTAAAAGAAAGATTTTGAGGAAGATATTGGGAGCAATTCATGACTGTGTCAATTGGCAAAGAAGATATAATGAGTTGATGAATATGTATGGTAACTTGGATATTATATCCTCCATTAGATTAAGCAGATTTAAGGCTGGTTCACAATAAACCGGGAACGGAAACGACAACGAGAACGGAAATATTGTTAAAATAAATGTATTTAAATGTGAGCATTCACAATTAACTATTGTGAATGCTTACATTTAAATACATTTATTTTAACAATTGTGAATGCTTACATTTAAATACATTTATTTTAACAATATTTCCGTTCTCGTTCTCGTTGTCGTTTCCGTTCCAGGTTTATTGTGGACCAGCCTTTAGATGCATTGAACACATGAGCAGAATGTCGAATGATAGGAAAGTACACCAAGTATGTTTCACGCAACTGGAAGGGAGAAGAACAAAGGGAAGACCTGGGAATAGATGGTGCGACTCAGTGCAGGATGACATTAGAAAGTGTGGAATTAAAAGAGTGACATTGTTGGTGAAAGATAGAAGAGAGTGGATGAGGACATAACTTAAGGCGAAGACTCGCTTTGGGCTGTACAGTCATGCAAGAAGAAGAAGAAGAAGAAGAAGAAGAAGAAGAAAAAGCAGCTAATAAATATTTCATTCATTCATTTTTTAGAAAGTTTGTGTCAAATCACACAGTTCAAGCAGAAAATAATGGCCACAGACATGTCTTTTTCACCTTTCCAAAAATATTATAAAAACTAGGAATAAAAGTAACCTGCCTTTTGCAGTGTACATAATGACTACCAGTATGGCATGCAGTTTTAACTTTGCATTAGTATTAGTAAAGAATTTTAATTGTGTCACATATGTTTGCCCATTGTCAATGTCATGTCTCATGATATTTTAAATAAAAGCTGAGTATCATATTGATCCCATATCTTGGAAATCCTGGCATATATTCGATTAATTTTAGGTTGGAAAAAAAAAAGAAAGAAATATGGGAACCTAAGGTGAAACCTCAAAGAGTATATCATACAGTAAGGAAACTGTGTGTTAGTAGGGCTATGACAACATGTTAGCTGAGCATCACTAGCGTGACTGGTGGTGAATAACTATAACTACCTACATGCTCACCATATCTATTAACTTGGGATAATGAACATACATGTCACAAAATACGTAATATTAAATAAAAAGGAAAAAAAAAAAAGAAAATGTACGTATATGAGGGCATGTCTGACATTTCAAATATGTTGTTGTTGTTGTTTTCTAATGCCAGGCAATTGACAATAAAGTCATTTGACCTCTTGCACTCCAATATTTTTCAAAGATATTATCATGACCAGCCACTGAAGCACAGATTTTGAGGTGTTCCGAATCCATTTCTTGGTTTGAGTTGCACAATGGACAGTTAGGGGACTGATATATTCCAATTCTATGCAGGTGTTTGGCCAAACAATCATGGCCTGTTGCCAATCTAAATGCAGCTACAGACGATTTTCGTGGTAAATCGGGAATTAACTGTAGATTTTGATGCAGAGAGTTCCATTTTTTCCCTTGGGATTGTGTTATCAAATTTTGTTTGTTGAAGTCTAAGTATGTAGATTTAATAAATCTTTTTACAGAGTAATACGTAGATTTAGTAACAGGTCTATAAGTAGCAGTACTGCCCTTCTTTGCTAAATCATCCGCATTCTCGTTTCCCAGGATTCCACAATGAGTGTCATCAAAACATTTCAAATATAAATGAAGGAACAATATAAAAAGCATAGAATTTACCTGAGAAAGGCACTAACTTCAAATGCCACTTACCTGTATGTACTGCAGGCTCTATTATTACAAGTTTAATAGCTCCAAAAAGATTCATTAGAATGTTATTATTAATAAGAAAAAATACGATACATCAATAGAATAGAAATACCATTATATTACAGTAAATTAAATTCAAAATCGTCAATACAAAATAAGTAAATTTAATTCAATGATAACTTTCTAATCATTACATCACCTATACTAATAATACATCTGTAACCGAAATTTTTCTGGTAATTTTCGCTTTCCCAAAAATAATTGGTGTTAACATGTATAATTAATTATTCTGAGACCGAAAATCGTATTTTTGAAATTTTTGTTTGTATGTATGTATGTATGTATGTCTGGATGTTTGTTATCTTTTCACACAATAATGGCTGAATGGATTTCTATGAAAATTGGAATATAAATTAAGTTCGTTCTAACTTAGATTTTAGGCTATATGGCATTCAAAATACTTTATTTAAAAGGGGGTTAATAAGGGGGCATGAATTAAATAAATCGAAATATCTCGCTTATTATCGATTTTCATGAAAATTGTTACATAAGAAAAGTTTCTTCACAAATTATTTCTGATAAGTTTTGTTCTATGCAAAATTTTGATAGGAATGATATTTAACGAGATACAAGAGTTTTAAAATAACTACATTTTATCACTGCCACCTCAGATAATATGCTATAATGAAATGAAAACAAATACTCCATCTATTTAAGGCAGCCTTGTACACAACAAAAGGAGAATATTATTCATTTAACACTACTTTTATACTGATATATTTCTACTCATGATGGGAATGTAATATAAATGTTTATCAATATTAATGAGAGGAGTTTGGCCGGCAGCGTGGATCATGTCCCAGCATAGCTCAGTTGGAAAGAGCACTCAGCGCGCAGAGCTGAGAGGTCCCGGATTCGATTCCTGGTGCCGGAACAAATTTTTCTCGAATTAAATGATGATAATACACATTGGCTACTTCATAGTAGTCATGTAATATTCAATGAGGTAGGCGAGACCTCATATATAATGAATATGTGATATACAGAGAATGTTTGTGTGTTTGTATGAAGTAATCTCAGAAGCTAATTAACTGATTTGGATAATTCCTTCACTATTTGAAATTGTAGTTTCTCTCATCATCATCGATGCTACAGCCCAATTTGAGCCTCAGCCTCCCTTAGAACTCTCTTCCATGCATCTCTGTCCCTGGCAACCAACCACCATCCTTTAATTCCCACTTTCTTTAGATCGTCTAACACTCCATCCATCCATCGCAGTCTTGGTCGTCCTACACTCCTTTTTCCTTCAAATTTATTCCCCATAACTTTCTTGGGTATCTCATGATCTGCCATCCTTTGCACATGTCCTGCCCATCTTAATCTTGATATTTTAATGACTGTAACCACATCAGGGGACTTATATAGTTAGTAAAGTTCAAAGTTGTATCTTATTCGCCATTCTCCATTATCACATATTGGGCCATATATCTTCCTTAGAATTTTGGTTTCAAAGGATCTCAATCTTGACATATGAGTCTTTGAGAGGGTCCACGTTTCACTGCCATATGTTAATACAGGTTTTACCAAAACATTATAAATATTGCATTTTGTTTCCCTTGTAAGAAGTCTTGACTTAAAGTGCCTCAATAATCCAAAATATGCCTTATTGGCATTTTGAATTCTTCTATCAATTTCTTCACTAATGATATTAGTGTCATTGATTAAGGAGCCCAGATATACAAAACTAGAGACCCTCTGAAATTTATATTGATTAATTTTTAAATGGGTTGTTGTTGTCAAGTCCCTTTTTTGTTTTTTACATCCAACAATCATGTACTTAGTCTTCTGTTCGTTAATTTTCAGCCCCATTTTTTGGGCTGCTGTTTCTAAAGCAGTAAATGTTCTCTTAACATTCTCCACAGATCGACCAATGATATCTATATCATCAGCATAGGCCAGTATTTGGGATGATTCGTAGAGTATTGTACTTCTAGTTTGTATATCTGCATCCCTTATCACTTTTTCAAGGGCAATATTAAATAAAAGACACGCTAGTGAGTCGCCCTGTCTTAGACCCTTAGTTGTTTGAAATAAATCTGATGGTTCAGATTGGATCTTTATTTGACACTGACTGTCATCCATGCATGTTTTAACTAGTCTCACCAGCTTCTTTGGAATGTTCAGCTCTACCATCGCCTTATAAAGCTCAGCTCTATTGATGCTGTCATATGACGTTGAAAAATCAACAAACAAGTGATGAGCTTCAATATTTTGTTCATATGTTTTCTCAATAATTTGTCTTAAAGTAAAAATTTGATCAATTGTCGACTTTCCGCTTCTGAAGCCAGCTTGATATTTTCCCATGGCCCTTTCTGTGTATGGTAATAGCCTGTTGTGTAAGATTCTGGAGAATATCTTATAAGTGGTATTTAATAACGTTATTCCTCTATAATTAGAGCAAATCATCTGGTCACCCTTCTTGTGTAATGGGCATATAACTCCAATTCTCCAATCATCAGGAATCATTTCTTGTGTCCATATGTCCTTAATTAATTTCTGTATGTCTTGTATTAATTCATTACTGCTACTCTGAAGGAGTTCTGATTGGATACTATCCATTCCTGGTGCTTTGTTTTTCTTTAATCCAATTATTACATCTCTTATCTCTTCTTCGGTGGGTTCATCAATATCATCATGATCATCATTCCTATAATCGTTATTATTTATAATACATTGTAGATCATTATGTTCCTTGTTTAAAAGTTCCTTAAAATGTTCGGTCCATCGTTTTAGAATTTCATTCCTTTTTGTTAAAATCATCCCTTCATTATCATTACACATAGTGATTCTAGGTTTAAAGTTTTTCCTATCGGAGTTGACAATTTTATAAAAGTGCTTACTATTGTTTGTCCTTCTGAAGTCTTCTAAGTTCTCCATACGCTGGTTCTCATATATCCTCTTCTTTGTCCTATGAACTCTTTTCTCCTCTCTCCTTTTAATTCTATATTCTTCTTTAGATTGTCTTGTGCATCCTCTTTGTAGCATTACGGTATAGGCTAAATTCTTCTCTTGTGTAACCAATTCACATTCCTCATCAAACCAGTGGTTTCTTTCTGGTTTATCAATTTCACCTAATACTCTTACAGCTGTTCTAGTAATTATATTCTTTATTCCATTCCATTGTTCATTTATTGTCACATTATTTGCTGTCGTGTCATTCTTCCTATTTCTTAGTTGCTCTTGTAGTTTCTCTAGATGGATGTAATGCTACATATGAGGACTGAGGTAAGATTAAAATAGATTTTTATGCACAGAAAACTTGATATTGTGTCGAAATGTTGTATAATTTGATTATTTAAACTTTATTTGGTCCACATAAAATACTCTAATTTTATACACTTCAGTTTCTTTTTGTTCACAGAACATAATAGTATTTTTAAGAGTTTTGTCATAAAGATGAGTATTTTACTGGACCAAAAATACATACATATAAAGTAAAAGTAAGTATTTTACCATCGAGCTCACTGGAGCTGAGTTATTTTAATAAGTGTCATGAAATGGCGTTCCTGCACTCATAATTTCCCATATTCGTTTCCAGTATTTCTTAAAATAATATTTATGTAGGGTACCTCATTCTTTTTATTTGCAATGATATACAACTGAGCGAGTTGGCTCAGACAGTAGCATTTGAGACAGGGATTCGAGAAGTCCCGGGTTCAAACCAATCTGACTGGGGTTTTTCATGATTTTCCTTAGTAATAAAGGCAAATGCCAGATTGGAAATATACATGCCATGATTCATCACCGCCTCAATCACCAATACCAAAAACATTAATCAAAGTCTATAATCAGTTACATGAACATAAGCCATCTACGACACACAAGAGAAACAGGAACTCAACAAGAGTAAAAACGGCCTACTGATATAGACACACATTCTAAACACACGACATGACCACAGATGTTAAAGCATGAATAAAATAAACTTAACAAAGAAAAAAGTTGCACAGTGAGGCCAACATAAAAAATGATCTTCGTACACAATCCACTGTATATTGACATAAATTTGGAGTGATTTATTAAAGAATGCATTCAAGACTAATTTAGAAAAATGTTAAACGAATTATGCATGCACCAAAAACGGTTGTTATCTGAACCAAATGATACTATTTTAATTATTTGCATGTAATAACAATTAAGAAACATGTTAAAGGAATTATCATTGCATCAAATGAGTAGTCTCTGGACCAAAATGGTCGCATTTTAATTATTTAAATACAATTTCAATTAAACGATTTCTCCTTCTATCAAAACGAATGTTCCCTGACCAAATGTCCTATTTTAATTATGTAATCACTTTATATTTATTTCTAACAAGTGCAGCGGAGTGCACAGGTATGGCTAGTTTAACATAAAAATTATACGAAATAAAAAGATAAGTACCCTAAACAACCACGTTAGAGGCACATGTCAAATGTAAGCCAGTAGGCCTAGTAATGTATGGATTTCTGTCCTTACCCCTCTGGATCTATGGGGAAAGTGAAAAAAAAAATATATATATATATAATTCTGGATTTTGTCCTTTTTTGTAGCAGCAATTTACAGTGGAACAATAAGATCCTTTTTAAAACCCTCATTCTTTTAATAAATATTTTGCTCCTGTAACATAACATATAAACAGCTGACTTTTCCATTAGTGTTTGTTAGTCATCTACTGCTTGGATTGCTAGCTTTATGTGCGTGCGTGTTCATCTGGCAGAAAAAGTAGCCGAGTTTCCTTACTGCATGAATATATATATATACTTTGGCATAACATCATAAATACATTAAACTTTAGAAAGATTACTTGTCACAAAAAACAGCCTTACTCTGTAATTTATCCTCTCATTGAGTTCTAGCTGATGTGTACAGCTATTATCAGGCAGTACATCTCATTTGACGATATGTGTCAGAGGAAGAACAATTGTTTGTATGCATCTCAAGTCTGATTAGTGTAATATGTAGCTAATCAATAAGGGGTAGATGTTGATGACCTAAAAATCTACTTAAAATGAACATTAAAATGCCCTTAAACTAATGGAAAAATGACATAAAATTAAAAGAAAATTACATTTAAATATTATTCACCGTACTGGCACCACAACTTCTTAAAAATTAGTCACCTTGTTTCATTGACTGCCCTGCAAATCTCGAAGAGGAGGCAATTTCCTGGAATTTAGCTAAGGCAAAGGAAAAGAACATGCTACAAGATGAAGGTTTAAGGAAAAACTATAGATTTTAATGAGTGTTTACAATGTGTTTCAATCAGCGGTTGTCGGTCAAAGCCCTCACTTAAACTAAGCTGTTGTAAAGCATTTTATATTACTTCCGTTATATGAAGTGAAGCCTTCAATGGAATGAAGGATAGACTTTAGAGTCTGTTCCAAACTATAAAACTCAAACTTCACTGTTATTCACTTATTCAGTAGGTAATTATTACTGACCTATTTGCTTAGAAAATTATTTGACAGATCTATCGGTAAAGAAGAAAGTAAAATGCATTCCAAATGATCTAAAAGTTGAATAATTTCGAGGGAAAAATTGTTCCGGGGCCGGGTATCGAACCCGGGACCTTTGGTTAAACGTGTGATCTAAAAGTTGTTCAAAGTATTAAAAATGACCAAAAAATGCCGAAAAAATATAAAAATGACATATTAGTTCAAAAACGTCAAAAAATGCAATATAAGAATTTTTTTTTAAGTTGATATTAACATAGAAAGGATTTCTATATTAATAGGCATTGTCCTAATGTGAAAAATAAGAAGATGACTTTTCATCAACATCCACCCTCTACTAATCAGCGATGTATGCAATGGAGGAGGAAAGGAACTGGTCACCCTACCTCATTATCTCCTGGCCTAGTTGCCTCATAAGTGGTGCCTCTGGTATCATTTGTGAGGTTCAGACCTGTCTTCGGACAGTTGACTAAACAACAATTCTGTAATTTGATTTATTTTATTTCACAAGTCAGTCAAAAACATCAGAAGAATAAGAGAGGTTTGGATAAGCATAAGATGGTCTAAACATAGCCAATAATTTTTTAAACAGTGAACAGATGGCATATTAAGATGAACAGTATCTTCATAAGATGAAAGAGTAATGGAACGGAGAAAAATTCTCTCCGGCGCCGGGATTTGAACCCGGGTTTTCAGCTCTACGTGCTGATGCTTTATCCACTAAGCCACACCGGATACAACTCCGACGCCGGTTAGAATCGTCTCAGATTAAGCTCCAACTCTTGGGTGCCGGAGAGAATTTTTCTCCGTTCCATTACTCTTTCATCGTATGATGACGCAGAATATCTGCATGGAAATATCATATGTACTTCGGTACATTAAAATAATATATAGTATCTTCATAACTTTAACTACCATGATAAATAACAAACTGTGCTGTACTAATTGCTTGTATATCAGAAAAATGTTTATTTAATGAAGATTAAAGCACAACACACACTGATAATTTTAGTTAATAAATGCATTACATCTCTTAACTAGAGAATAAACTTATGTATATCATCTTCATGATATGTAATAAAAAGAAGCAAGTTTACATTTAAAACTTAAAATTTGATATTTAATGAATATGTAGATATGAAATTTAAAATGAAATAAATAAATAAATAAATAAAAAATAGAAAAAAATCAAGATACGAATGTATTGAAACAATAAACTTAATTCATTTGGCTATTATCAAATAAATATCCCATTATTTATTTAAACTGCTTTTACAAGAACAAAGAACTCAGAAGATAAATACATCTAATTGGAACAAAATTTTATTAACTACAGAAAAAAAGTAAATTTAAAACATTTGGCCATAAACGAGTTATTACATGCTTTATTTGAAGAAGAAAAAAAAAAACAACAACAAACCTGTTTAACAACACACACAACCTGTGTATGGTGACTCTATGTTAATACCTCTCTTATAGAAGAGGAGTGAGGAGAGTCCACATTGTGTCATTGTTCACATATTCTTGAATTCATCACCAGTGCTGTTTAACATTAGTATGTTCGGATTCTCACGTTCAAAGTCTGTCATCTCTCGTTCTCGTTCATCCTGACCCCATTCACCTAGTGTCTTCATAACATCAGGCTGGTTACGCCGCCATTCTTCCTCCTTCTGCAAAGTGTCACCCACGCAGCTTCTTGTAGCATGTGCTACAAAAGCTATGATCTCCAGAATTATTTATACCTTCACCATACTATCTGATACTTCCAGCAGAATAACATATACAGTATATACCACCATTCATTACAAATGTTTACTCTTTATATTTGAAAAATTGTGGATTTGTTATAAATAGTTTTGCATGATATTCAAGGAAACTTAACTAGTAATTTAATTAAGTTTTGGTAAGAATATCCTTTACGCGTTTCCTTGTCCACAATAATGTGAACAAATCTCATTACAGAATTTAGAGAATTCACACAAATTTGAAATGAAAATCTACTCAATCTAATCTCCCATCTTAGAGAAGAGAGGAGAAAATGGAAAGAACATGGAAGAGGTGAAGAGGAGCAAAGAGAAAACTTAGAGTAGCTCAATTTACAGCCATACATATTTTTGGTCATACTGTGCTTAATGGCATCATTCATATGCTAAAAAAGAAAGGGATTCTTTATAATGGAGATTTTAGTTTAATGTAAATAAAAAATATATTTAATAACTCTTGATGCAACTTTCACTTCTTTGAGCATAGGCCTATGCTATGCTGTTTTGTTATTTGATACGGGAAAACTTACACAGAACGTGGGAGGAAACTTAGAGATATTCTAAGAACGAGATCTTTCCAAGTTTGGTGTCAACTGCCACATAAAAGGAAAGGAGCGATTATGTATGCTGAGTGTCTCAAAGCTAATTCATGGATGTCCAGCAAAAAACCTCTTTCAACATCTGAATACGTCAATGCGGTTAAGCTTTCTTGCAATCTTATTCCTGTAAGATCCGTTCCTGGCAGATCCCTTAATACAACCCGTTGTAGGCATACTGACTGGAATGAGACAGAAACTATTGGTCATGTATTGGGATTCTGCAGGAAAAGCGAGCTGCTATGGAGCAACAGACATCATAGAGTGAGGACAAGTATTGCAGAAGTCTTAAAACACCTTGATAGGGAAGTTCATGAAGAGGTTCATTGCATTTCAGTGGCAGATTCCAATAGGTGCGCAGACATCATAGCCATCGACAGGCTTAAGGATAAGGCCATAGTATTAGATCCAACCATCTGATTTGAGAGAAACCTCTCACAAGCGGACGAGGTCAACAAAGAAAAACAAGAAATATATGAACCATGCCTACCTTTCCTCTCTTCTAAATATAACATACCTGTTAATCAGTGAGTCATCAAAGGTATGTTATTTGGAGTGAGGTGTTCCCTTCCACAGGCTACCTACCAACTATTAGTGAAATTAAAATTCCAAGTCTCTCAAATACAAAATTCATTCATTCATTTAGTTTTCTGCCCAAAGGCAGGTCTTTCACTGCAAACCCAGCTTTCTCCAATCTTTCCTATTTTCTGCCTTCCTCTTTGTTTCTTCATATGATCCATATATCTTAATAACATCTATCATCTGATATCTTCTTCTACTCCGTTCTCTTCTCCCGTTCACCATTCCCTCTAGTGCATCCTTCAGTAGGCAGTTTCTTCTCAGTCAAAGACCCAGCCAATTCCCTTTTCTCTTCCTGATCACTTTTAGCATCATTCTTTCTTCACCCACTCTTTCCAACACAGCTTCATTTCTTATTCTGTCTGTCTACTTCACATGTTCCATTCTTCTCCATATCCACATTTCAAATGCTTCTATTTGCTTCTTCTCACTTCGTCGTAATGTCCATGTTTCTGCTCCATACAATGCCACACTCCATACAAAGCATTTCACTAATCTCTTCCTCAGTACATTTTCCGGAGGTCTGCAGAAGATGCTCCTTTTTCTATTAAAAGCTTCCTTAGCCATTGCTATCCTCCTTTTAACTTCCTGGCAGCAGCTCATGTTACTACTTATAGTACACCCCAAGTATTTGAAGCTGTCCACTTGCTCTACTGCCTCATGTAGAATTCGCAAATTTATCTTCTGTATTCTTCCTCCTATGACTGTGCTCTTCGTCTTATTTGCATTTATCTTTATCCCGTACTGCTCACAGCTGGCATTTAGCTCCAGTAGTATATTCCTTAGTATCATTTCCTCTTCTGCTAACAACGCCATATCATCAGCAAATCTTATGCACTTTATTCTTCTTCCTCCTACTATCACTCCTTCCATGTTCTGAAAACAGTTCTTTACTAAATCCTCCAAGTAGATGTTGAACAGGGTAGGTGATAATGGACATCCTTGACATACTCCTCTCCCAATTTCACTTCCTTCTGACATTTCTTCTCCTATCCTGACTTTGACTCGTTTCATATAAAGATTACTGAGTAGTCTTCTCTCTTTCCAATCCAAACCAATATTCTTTAGGATCCCCATCAGTTTATTCCAATCCACTCTGTCAAAAGCCTTTTCTAAGTCCACAAATACTACATACACTTCTTTATTCTTCTCTAGGTATCTTTCGCTGATTGTCCATAGCAATCCAATTGCATCTTTCATACCTTTTTCCTTTCTGAAGCCAAACTGCTCCTTTTCCAACTGTTCTTTCATCTTAGAATATAAATGTCGATTCAGTATTCTCAAGAGAATCTTCGCCGAGTGCGATATTAGACTGACAGTCCTGAACTCCTTACATTTCCTGGCATTATTTTTCTTCAGTATTGGAATCAACACTGTCTCCGTAAAATCTTCAGGTCATTCGCCTTTCTCATATATTTCGTTGCATAATGATAGAATATGCTTCTTGTCTTCACCCAAACATTTCACTAATTCAATGTGCATTCCATCAACTCCTGTTGCTTTCCCATTCTTCATTTCCTTAAGCGCTAGTTCAACTTCTTCGCTTAAAATAGAAAATCCATTTTCGTCTTTTGACATGGCTTCTTCGTCTTCTATAGCCAAGTAATCTGGACGATTCCTTGTCTCATATAACTCTCCTACATATTTCGTCCATCTGTTTAGTATTCCTTGTTTGTCTGTTATTTCATTTTCAATGTCATCCTCTAGCAACCATATGGATTTCCTGTTCTTATTTATGAAGTTCAAACATTTTACTTCGCAGTACATTAAATCATATCTTTCTTTCTCTCTAAATTCTCTATTTCTTCACATTTCTCTTTCATTCAGTCTTCTTTTGCTTTATCAGTTTTTCTTCTAAGTACGTTGTTTGGTTTCCTGTAGTTTCTTCTACCTTCTGTGTTGATGTTTTCCCATTTTCTTCTTTCCTTCATCTTCTCCAACATTTTCCTTGTGACCCAAGGTTTCTTTATTCACACACCTTCTGTTTATCCTATTGTTTCTTCTGCTGTTGTCTGTGTACAACTTTTTAGATGAGTCCAGTACTTAAATATCCTATTACAAATTCTTAGGGACTCTTTACATATCACCCAATATCATTTATATTTTCAAGAAAAATAATTTTGTCAATATGACATTTTGGCATCAAGCAAATCCCAAATCCAAAATTTAGTAGTTTTTTTTAATTAATTGACTTAAAAAACATAACTGCTCTGTATTCAGGATCTTTGTGGTTACCCTCACTGGGGGCTGATGATTTAATCAAATCCTCTCTGGCGCATACTTGAAGAAATGAGCTGAATTATTCTCTTCTTCCAGAAATCCCTACCCTGCCACATGATATATTAAGCAAAATCATACTCAAATTGAGTGACTGAGTGAATGAGATATCTAGCGAAGGCCAAAGGCTACTCAGTTGTTCAATAGAATTTATTCAAGCGTCAACTTCGCAACTTTACAGTTAGATTAATAAAATTATTTGCAGAATTACAATGTATACATTAGTGATGGGAGTATTTGAATAAAAAATAAGAGTTACTCGATCCTTGTAAGTTCTCGAGATATATCTCGAATCGTATTTGAATACTTTGCTCAGATGATAGATGCTGCGAGAAGTGGAAAATGAGAACAGAAAGAAATAGTATAGAAAAGAAGCTATCGAGAACATTGATTGCTTGGCAACCATATATATTTGGCTAACCTCGCCTACAAACATGAGGTAGCTGTGTGCAATAAAGACTTGTTCCAGATCTCTCTCTCTCTCTCCTCTCTCTTTTCTTGTCTCTTCTCTAATTACAGAAAGCAGGAATATTAATACATCATCTTTATCGAAAGTTTGCAGAATAATAAATACCATAAACTACTGTGCTTGCACAATAAACTGCTGTCACTGCTATCATTATCACTGTCATTTTAATTGTTGCTTTCTTTTTGCTGGATGTTGGATAAGAGAACTGAGAAGCAAGAATCTGCTGAGAACTACTCAAGAACAACCCAGGTAAGTAATAAAAGCAAGCGCACGCACGCACGCACGCACGCACGCGCACACACACACACACACACACACACAAAACACAAAACACAAAAAATACCCCCTCCCCCCAATTCCTCTGAATGGATGGAATGAATAAAAAATTAAGTACATACTGCTAGTTCATACTTAGGCTACAGGTACCTACTAGTTTTTTCTTAATTTTGTGTGAATAATTATTTACTAAAATAACACTCTGTAACATTGTTTTTATTGAAATATAAAGATAACTATAATTATTGTAAAGATGTTACTTTTTATTGGTAATGAAGTAACAAAAATATTATTACTCTTTTTGCCACTTGTAATATATTTGTTGTAAGATTCTCAGACAGTGTAATACCGGCATGATTAAATAATAATAATAATAATAATAATAATAATAATAATAATAATAATAATAATAATAATACCAAATGTTATGATCATTTCAACATTGAGTACATTAACACATTCTCTCACTTGCTCTAAACCCACTCATATCTGTTTCATTGTGGCAACTATATAACCACTGCCCCTGCTTTCTTCCTTCCCCCAACTCAGAGGTCACTCAATCGTGTTCTGACTGCTTGTCTTTCTTACGTAAGCTGCGCAACAATATTGTCTACTATGAAATAAATTTCAATAACTGTGCATATCCTAAAATCTGCCTTATTGAGAAATTTCCGAATTATAATTCTCATGAGTACTGCATCCACATCTTGGCAATTATATTTCATTTATAATAGGAAGATTGTAAGACATCAAAGTTTGAATAGCAAGACTGCATATGATATGATACGATATGATATGATATATTTATTCATCTATCATATATCTGTAAGATAGACCTGTTACAATTCTAAATTACCCCAGATCTGCTTTACTTTACAATTTTATTTACCTATACCAAGTTTCACAACTAAAAAAAAAAAAATAAAAACAAAACAAAAAACACAGACACACACATACACATTACAAGATCAATTTAATACATCATTAATTTTAACTTTCTCTTCCCATTTCATCTTCACTATCATTAAAAATTTGCTCAATTTATTTAACTCTCTTATATTAGTTATATTATACATTTTCTTATACGCTACATACCTATTCATACTCAATTTTTTATCTATCCACTTTTTCCTTGTATTGTCTGTTTCTTGACATTCTAATAATATATGGAATGCATCTTCTCCCATGCCGCAAAGGGGGCAGATATCTCTCTCTACGGTACCCCTCCTGCTTTTCAATTTCCATATTCCTAGCCTCCTCCAAGCTAAGCCCATCCTCACTTCCCTATCAGGCTATTCTGTTCGCGAACCGTAGATTAATTCCTGAAGCCAACGACCTGAATATTCCACCTGTGAAACTGGATAAAACAATCATCCCGTTTAGCTCTACCGTAAAAAATCTCGGAGTGCATTTCGAATCTAATCTTAGTTGGGATACGCATATTAAATATACATGTAAGAACGCATTCTCTATTCTCCATTCACTAAAAAGATTGTATCATTATCCATCTAAATTAAAACAGACGCTGGTACAGACACTCATTCTACCTCACTTCGATTATTGCGACGTTTTGTTCAGTGATCTCAGGATTGATTCCGCCCAGAAACTACAGCGTGTTCATAACGCGTGCGTCCGCTTCATTTGTAATGTTCGATACTATGATCATATCTCACCTTCTTTCGAGAAGTTATCATGGCTTAGGTTACATGAGAGGAGAAATCTGCACTCACTTTCTCTCCTATATCGAATTATGCACACTTCATCCCTCTATTATTTATTCGCTCGTTTTCATACTCTCTCTCGCTATCATAATATTAATACTCGATCACAGCGCGATAACACGCTAGAAATTCCACTTCACACATCATCTCTGTATTCCTCATCTTTCACTGTTGCTACCTCTCGTCACTGGAACTCTCTGCCGCCTGAAGTCAAGGGCTGCCGAACATTGAAATCTTTCAAATCCAAGTTAGAAAATTATCTTATGACGAGTTGCCAAACTAACTTACTATTATGACAAGTGTTGTATTGCATGTTTCCACGTATTCACATTTTTTTTTATGTTCTAGTGATATTTAACTTATTTTATATTTTGTTTTCATATTTTGCGATAATGGTATATCTCTAATGTGATAAGTTGAGCTACATATAAACATAATTTTCCTTACTGTGTATACTTAAAAATATTGTATTCATTGTATGCTTTGTACTGCACTATTGTATTACTACTATTAGTATTATTATTGCTATTAGGCCTGTTATTATTATTATTTTATTTATTATTATTATTATTATTAATATTATTATTATCATTATTATTATCATTACTATTCTTATTTATTATTATTATTATTATTATTATTATTATTATTATTATTATTATCAATAATTCTTATTTTTTTATACTTTGTAGGCCTCATTTATTTTTGACCTGCTGTTCACATTTTATTATGCTTTTTTCTTTCTTTCTGTATGTTATATATTATGTCTGATTTCTTCTTACTTGTTGTTTGCATTTTATTATTATTATCTTATTCAGTTTTGTGTGTACTTTGTAAATTTGTAGTGTTTCTATAACGCAGTTTTTACTCCTGGTTGAGTGTTAGAGAAGGCCGTATGGCCTTAACTCTGCCAGGTTAAATAAATCATTATTATTATTATTATTATTATTATTATTATTATTATTATTATTATTATTATTTATTCTGACATATTCTTCTTGTTCCCATGACGTTTTAATGTCCTTATAGTTACTTACTGTTCTTAATTCCTTGAGATTTTGATATAATTCCCGTCTCGTAATTTCATTACACCTCTCTCTTACGATTTTACAAATTACATTTAAATTCATTACCCCAATTTCCTCCCATAACCATCTTAGACCTAATCTACTCACCTTGTTCTTTAAACCTTCTAGCCAACTGGATTTCAAATTCGTGTACCGAAGAAACTACAAACACTTCGTTTCAATGGTACTATCTTCCATAATATGACCTAAGAATTTTATTTTCCTTACTAGTATCATTCCCATAATATTATCTACCCCATTTCGAATCTAGCAGCTAGGTTAGAAGTGTTCCACAGGATACCTAGAAATTTTATACAAAATTTAGATCTAATTCTATCAATAAGCTGGCCAGATAAATAATTACTCCAAATTTCGATATTATACAATATTTTCGATTCTACAATAGCTCTATAAATATTGAACAGGTTTTTAATCTCTATATTCTACCATTTATTCAAGCACTTATGTATCGCTGTAAGTGCACCATTACCTTTATTAAATGCCACTTCATTTTGCATCATCCATTTACCCTTCCCATCTAATATTACACCTAAATAAGTGAATCTAGAAACGCAATCAATTGAGTTATTGTTTAGAAACCATCTCTCTCTTTTACTCATTTTACTCCCGGTTTTACAAATTAGGATTTTCGTTTTTTTCCCGTTTATTTTCAGGCCCCATTTCATGCAATAATTTAAAATTTCGTTAATAGCATTTTGTAGAGAAAGAACCAATGGCAAATCAACAGCAAATAGTAGTCCCGGCACCGTTTTGTTGACAATGACTGGGCAATGAGAGTTAGCATTGTAAATATTATCTAAAATATCATTATCATTGAAAAGATGTGGGCTCATATTACATCCTTGCCTTACCTCCTTTATTTGTCTAATGTATCTTGATAGTTTTCCCTCAGCAAGCTTGATCTTGAACCCTACCTCTTCATATAACATTTTCACATTCTATATAAATTTAGAATTGACTCCCATATTTTCCATTTTAAACCATAATTTTATTTTTCCCTATTGACTGAATCAAAACCTTTTTCTAAATCTATGAAACCCCAATACATACATCCCCTTTTTGAGTTCATATATTTGTCGTTAATAGTTTTAATAATGAAAATGTTGTTGCTCGTCCTTTTCATTTTTCTGAAACCACTCTGAAAATCCGAAATAATTTTATACTCCTCTAACCACTTCCTTAATCTACTTGATAATAACCCAGTATAAATTTTTCCTAAACACACTAATAATTCAAATAATCCAAAAATACTGCTTTACTGTAGATATTTACAGTCATGTTTCCAATTAAAAGCAGATTCAGTTTGTGATCCTGTAAGGCATTTCTGCAACATATAATTGCCACTCTTTTCTTTGGAAACTTACATATGTCCAGAAGCAGATCAGGAAGTATTACTAAGTTTTAAACATTTTTTTTAAGTTAATTATTGGGCCAAAATCGTTCACAGATAATCGGGAGTATACTGTATTTGAGGGGCGTTTTCACAAAACTCATTATCTACATTTTTTTCGATTTTGAGGTTTTAGCGTATCCTTATGTTTTTGGGTCAGGAGAATCCAATGGTGCTATCAGAATTAAGCTAAAGTTGGTAAGTATATCAGTAAATTGATCTTGAAATAAAAGAGATTTTTCAAAACTCGGTATCTACAGTTGTGTACTTTAGAAAAGAGTTGTCTTGAAAAAAAGAAGATTTTGTAGATAACGAGTTTTGTGAAAACGCCCCTCATTTGCAGTTAAATGTATGACATGAAAATCACAGCACATTTTGTAAGTTAACAGCTGATTTGCTTAACAAAGCACATAAGAAAATTACACCAATATTACTAATAATTACTAAGTGACTTTCTCACACAGTGACATGAAGAGAACACTTAGATAGTAATCAATTTCTACTTATAACGTTATTCTGTTTTTTTGCTAGAGTGTAAATCTCAGCACAAAATTGTTGCAAACATATTCCACATGCTTTATACTAAAACCCACATTCCCAAAATAGTTCAGGAAACTTGAAAGGGAAATAAAGAAAATATTTATTTTTATAATTCTAAAATATGTCTGGCTTTCTTTATAAATTGAGCAGTTCAAGTAGATGTAATTAATTCTGCACACATTTGTAAAGAGCTATTCTGTATTGTAACTAAATACAAGAATGTGGTGGTACACCATAACGTGTACTGATTTTGTTCATATAATATATCATATTGATCTTACTTACTTACTTACTTACAAATGGCTTTTAAGGAACCCGAAGGTTCATTGCCGCCCTCACATAAGCCCGCCATCGGTCCCTATCCTGAGCAAGATTAATCCAGTCTCTATCATCACACCCCACCTCCCTCAAATCCATTTTAATATTATCCTCCCATCTACGTCTCGGCCTCCCCAAAGGTCTTTTTCCCTCCGGTCTTCCAACTAACACTCTATATGCATTTCTGGATTCGCCCATACGTGCTACATGCCCTGCCCATCTCAAACGTCTGGAGATTCAAAATCCCCTATATTCACTTTCACAAATTGAAGAATTTTGACAGTAACTGGTTCCAAATAGAGGAAATTTTCAACCTAACAGTGACTTTTAACAAACCTTTTGCTTTAAATTTAGTGAATTTTTGAATTCAAACTATATAAATCAATAGAATTCATTCTTAGCAAGCAATATATGGGCATAACTCAATTATGAACAAAATGGTCTTTAGGGGCTTTTGAATCTAGAGGATTCATATCATATCATATCATATCATATCATATCACATCATATCATATCATATCATATCATATCATATCATATCATATCAATCTTCTTAATGTATCCAGCTGTTTGCTGACAACATAAAGTCCACTATAGTCCACTGTAGTCTATTCAGTTGTTTTTCACGAGAAATGAGGGGTATTTTGATCAGTGTTCATTATAGATGCCTGTTGCTAGTAGCCAGAGGTGGGGTGTAGCCAATATATATATATATACTGCAGGGCTGTGTCTTCTGCAACTTGTATTGATGATTTTAATTTACTTCTTTCGTAGTTTATGGATGGACAGTATAGAAGAATGTGTTCCAGATCTTCATCATGATTATTACACCACAGACAAGTAAGATTATCAGAAATGTGAAATCGGTGTAGGTACAATTGTGTGACAATGTGACCTGTTCTGGCTCTTGTTAAAAATGTTTGAACATGTCTGGGCAAGTTTTTGTACATTTCCAGGTTATTTGGTTTCTTTTGCACAGACTAAAATTTTTCCTTTGTCAGAAGAGAGCCAATTGTTGATTCATAGGTTTGTAAAATGAGACTTTACTGAAGCAAAAGCATTGGATAGAAATGTCACTTGAAGAGGTCTTGGTTGAAAATATGTTGCCTGTTTTGCAATATTATCAACTTTCTCGTTTCCAGGTATACCACAATGACTAGGTATCCATTGAAATGTTATTTCCTTTTGGAGTTCTTTTAGTTTACTTAGTTGTTTCTGAATTGGAATAATTCTATGTGCATATAGATTTGGTACATATTTAATTATATTAAATATAGCCCCCTTGGAGTCGGTAAGTATGCAAATAGATTTTTCAGAAATTTGAGTAACACACTGAAGAGCAGCATCAATAGCTAGCAATTCAGTGTCAAGACTGGAGGACGATGAACATGGTATGAAATAACTTTCTTGATATTTTGGAATATAATACCCTGCTCCTGATGTCCCATTATTAGGAGATTTAGAGATCCATCTGTATAAATTTGAAGGTGATCCTTATATGTACTGCAGTGTAGTTCCATGGAATCTAACTTAAGAATGTATGGAGGATCATTTTTGAAATGATTTCCTGGAATTTGTATGCTATGTTCTGGAATCATCCATTTTCATGGAGGAATTTCGTTCACAACTGGAGTTTTAGCAATGAGTGTGTCTGTGATATAGATTGGTATTTCTTCTTTTTTTATTTTATAGAAACTACACCAGGATATCATCTCACAGTTTGAAGAACATCTGAGATCTGGATGAGGCTTGCAATTTTAAATGTATTTTTAGATCCTCTGAGTGGTTGAATATTACATTCAATTTCTAGGGCAACAGTTGACGTGGTGTTTGGTACTCCTAGGCATAATCTTAAGGCTGAGTTTTGAAGAACAGAAATTTTTTGTAGATGAGTTGCTGATGCTCCTCCCCATATTTCACATCCATAGGTCAATTTTGATCGTATATAAGCATTATAAAACAGACGCATTGTCGTGATATCTGATCCCCATTTCCTATTAGCTATGATCTTCAAGAGATTTAATCGTGGTAGACACTGCGAAGCAACATTGGTTAAATGTGTTTTCCATAAAAATTTTTCATCAAAAATTAATCCTAGGATCTTAGGAGGTGGATTGTACTGAATTTCTTGATTATTCAAATAAATGTGAGGTTTATAGTTGTTTAGGCTATATCTTCTTGTGAAGACAGTATATTCAGTTTTTGATTGTGAGATAGATTCCATTTGGATGCCCAATTACTGATATTATTTACACCTGTTTGTATAACTCTTAATGATTCGTTTGGATCTTTGTTCGTAGCCCATACTGTAACATCATCTGCATAAATACGTATTTTTATCTCAGGTGGAACAACAACAGGTAAGTCATGTAACATTATATTAAATAAATTTGGACTTAAAACAGAACCTTGAGGTATACCACCTGTAATTTTTTTGGATGAAGATAAATGATTATTTACTGAGGTTTGAATTGTTCGTTCATTAAGAAACAAATGTAGAAATCTTAGCATTCTGCCTCTGATACCAAGTTTTATAGATTGTAATAAAATGGATCTGTGTGGAGTATTATCAAAAGCGGCTTCAAAGTCTACCATTACAGCTAATGTGGTCTTCTTTTCTGTGAAACCTTTATAAATTTCTTGAGCAAAATATAATAGAACTTCAGTTGTGCCACATGATGGTCTAAAGCCAAACTGATATGGGCTTAAAAGATCATATATGTTGTAAAAATATAATTGGGTAGCTATTCATCCATTGTATATTTTAAATTGTGAATTTGTAATGCATAATTTAATTTGACTGTCTATTGCAATAGTGTATTGCTAGATGACTATGAACTGTGACTGCAACACTTGTACAACATTGTCTTATAATGTACTTAAGCATAAGCTTCATAATTGGCTAGTTGATAATCCATTGTATAGGGTAAATAATTTTTATTTATTTTAATTTGTGGATTGTATTGTACTAGTAAATTTTAAACTGATATCATATATCACATCATATTGTAACTGCTCATATTAATTTTATATTTACGAAAATCAGGATTTAAAACTGATACCAATACTTAAAAAGTATTATGGTAGTGCTTTGTAATGGACTTTTAAACAAATTACTTGACAAGTAACTGTTTAATGAAAAGAACATTCTGTTACGTATATTTGCCTACTGATTGTGAGTACACACTAAGTAATGGCATGTAAAATGGAACTACTACTTTATTACAAAAGAACAATCCTGCATAGTCCTTCCTGGTTTTAAACTAGTGATGAGGATAAACATGGGTTGTGAGTGTACATTTATAACTTAATTCACAGGAAAGTAAAATTTATCACAGAAAAATAAGGTCTTTTTATTTGGTTATATTTCCAAAATGGCTAGAATTAACCTAATTTTGTAGACAAATTCGTATAGAAATCTTTAGACTGTAGGCTTTTATATGATGTTTTCAATTGGTCGTATAATTATGTAAACTAATAAGTAACCTCTAAAACGTTTTTGCAACATAATTATGACAAGTTAGTTAGTGGGGTTTAAAAAGGGCACATCAGCTACTATGGCTATTTGCGCCCTTATCTAAAATCCTTCGCAAAACAGTAATTATGACAATCCTTGACTACTTTTAAAAACGTAAGAAAACATTATGAAAAAAATCACTAGAGCCAATTTCAAATACATTGCCATCTCGTACATTTTCAAAGATTCATTATTTTTCAGCAAAAATATTCACGTACATCCATTTCTGTTTTCATTAACTTGTTGATATTAAATATGAACAAAATCTATCCAATAATTTGGGTGGATAGATATTGGGCAGGCAACATGCTATATATCTTTGTCCAAATGTAATCCTAATGTGTATTTAATGAAAATATCAAAATTAACTCTTTTGGGTATCACAATACTTTCACTTTAGACTTCGTATAAATAGAAAGTAAAACTGAGAAGTAGCAAAAGGATTAGTGCTGGAAAGCCTAAGAAAAAATGAATAGTGAAAATGAAAATAAATAATGGATCTATTAAACACGTGCTCAATGATTTCCAGAAAATGGACTCATACTACAAGAAAAAGCACTAAAATTTGCTGGACAGATTTTGTACTGGTATCCATCGAACATTATGTTTTAGGATGTCTATGATGAAAATGCTCTAGTTAACTATGTATGTGTGAAGAACTGGACATTGCAAATTCCTGACTACTAGACGAGATGAGTTTTTTTCTTAAGAAGTTTTGGAATAATACTAATGAATTTAAATACTATTATAGTCACAATCATGCCATGGTATGAGAGAAAAATTTCTCAACCTCGAGCGGGAATCGAATCTGCGACTTCCTGTTCTCCGGTCAGGCGCTCTACCACTGAGCTATCGAGTTCGTCTCACGCCAAAGGCTTGGAATTATCCTTTCATACTGGCGACTCTGTTATAGAGTACTGTCCATAGCGTCTGATCTAGTCAGCACTGCTTATGGGTTGAAAGAAACTTTTACAGGAGAACAGGAAGTCGCAGGTTCGATTCCCGCTCGAGGTTGTGAAATTTTTCTTTCATACCATGGCATGATTGTGACTATAATAGTATTTAAATTCATTAATATGTCACATCAACGGACGTGCATACGTCACCAAACATCGTAAGATGAAGATTACAATAATACTAACATTAAAAGCATAACCAATGTAAGAGAGAGGTGAAGTAGCAAAACAGAGACTCTCTCTCGAGACGCAAGAATGACATATCATCTCTCCTGAATGTCAGTTAACAATCTGAAGAAGAAGAAGAAGAAGAAGAAGAGCAGAAAATTCTACTTTTCAAAGACAATGTTCCATGTAATAATGAAATTATTATATGGTAGTGAAAATCTCACAAATAGTAAACATAATCTTGATTGCAATCAATGAGCCAATGTGATTCGTTCTTTTAAGATAAAGTTGTTACATTCAGTTGTCCAGATAGATGAAGTCACGTCAATTTATAGATTGGCAAAATCCATTAATGTAGGTGATGGTGCCAGCCGAAGAAGAAGTGCACTGAGTGATGTGAAGTCAGACACAAAAGCAATTTTTAAATGTGATTTTCTATCAGTGTTAGTGATACAGAAGTGGATGATGAGATAAGTAATTCTGTGCCAGTTCACAATCAATTGGACGAAAGTACTAAACACTGCAACTGAATTATTAATGATATACAGACAAGTTATATATTTCATTGAAGACAAGATTCAAGATGAAATTATTACTGAAATAAATCCAGATTCTGATAATGATGTTAATAAGAGGGATGTAAAGGAGTATGGAGCCCACTGTCCTAAATGACACGCTTGCCAGAATTGCAAAACTACAAATGAAATTGTAATTGATTTACTAAGTAGAAAAAGAATGCAACTATAAATATTAATGCAAAAATGAAACAAATCTCTACGTTACAATACATAAACGGAAAACACAATTATCTTATAGATAATTTCTTTTGGTTTTGTTTGATCTGTCATAATATGTACAGTGAATATATTTACAGTAATACAGTATCTTCTTTTATTTCATACTATAATTTTTACAGTAAGGAGGTGACATTGTTTTATAATTTTGTATTATGAAGAATAACTTCAATTCTAGCACGAATATGCTACCAACATATTACATGTAAGTCATTCTCATAATATATCATGTAGCATGAACTTAAAGGAGCTCGAGAATTGTAAATGTAATGGAAGAACTTACATGAATATGTCCGATTGCAGAGCTGTCTAATGATTACATCTTACATTTCTTCTTTTCAATAAACTGTCATGTTTCATACTTCCTGCCCACTCCTTTAGTCCTTAATATAGTCATTTCAGAATAAAAGTACAATAAAAAAAATACTGGTACTTCTAAATTATTTTCCAAATATTTTGAACTTGTAACTTCAATAAAGAGAAGGGGAGACAAAAATACACATAAGCAAGCATTCTCACCCCCTAATCTAGATCAGATAGATAAGACCTCAGCTTTAAACTGGCAAGGTTACTAAAGTTGTATATCCCTGTTTAAATATGGACTTGTATATAATAAGTTATTTATTGTTAATTGTAATATTTTCTGATGAACACATCTTCAAATTACTGTATGTACAATGTTAACTACTGCATGTAATATCTGTCTGTACTGGTACATAGTACAAACTTTATTGCTTACATGACATTATTGAATATATTATGGTGATAATGATAGCATTACTTGAAGAAAATAAAATTAAAATGAAATTAAAAAATAGAGTAAGACTGTATTGTATTCAGTGTTAATAGAAACATACATTAACATTTTTAAACATTTCAGAATTTTTTTCATTGTACAGAGACCATAATATTAGTAAATCAAATTCCGTATTTATGTATGTATGTATGTATTATAACATGAATAAAATTAATTGTTCAATTTCATTTTAATTAACTTCAGTTTCTTTCAATGGAGTACCTACCTCTCTATCTCTCTGAGCAAATTTCTCAAACATATTGGCATAAATTTTTTTCTCTCGTCCTTTCTGTTCTTTTACTTTCTTGTTACAAAGGGTTATGTGAGTAGCTGCTGCTTTGTTATTTGGTTGCAGCTTTAAAACAGCTTCAAAGTCAATCTTGGCTTTCTCTGGCTCACCTAAGCCTAGATTGGCTTGACCTCTGTAATAATAAAAACAAAATAATAATAAATTACAGTACATGGAATCATAGATTTAAGAAGAAACATAATCTTTATACAATTAGAGTGAACACCATAACCATCGTGGTATTGCATGAAAATGTACACTTAATGGCAAAAAGAATGGGCCAACTCTTGGTCGATAGAAATGCTAAGTTTTATCATGCGGTTCACTCGTGTAAACGTAACGCACTGCAAGGCATTCATTACTGCTGTGGTGTCTCTTCATTGAAAGTCGTCCTCTACAAGGTAGTCAATGTTACGAGCTATGTGTGGGCCAGTGGTAAGATGTCTGACTTTCGTACCAGCGGGTGTGAGTTCGCCTCCCGGTACAGTAAAATTATTATTATTTTTTTTACTTTTTAATTAATCAGTTTAAAATATGAAATGGCATTTGTTCATAAACTTCGTTATGCCTGCCTTGTAAAAATATTACTGCCCAACACCTGTTGGCTATTAATAGGCGAGACCTGGTCTGTATAAACAAAAAATACTTGTTTCACATCCTAAAAAAATCGGACACATATCAAACATAAATAAATGATTAAATAAACAAAAAACAAACAATTTGTTTATACATTAACAAAAAAAAAAAAAAAAAAAGGCCTGTGGTGGGAACTAATATCTCGTCCACAAACCACCTGTGTCAACAACTGCCCTCATTCTGTGCGGCATGGAGTCCACAAGATTATGGAACAGGTCTAAATTCATGGCTATCTCCCACGCATCTAGAACTCTGTCCCAAAATTCATCAGCTGTCTGAACAGGTGGTTGTTCTGCCCAATTAGAACATAGGATCTGTTTGACTTTAGCCAACAAATTTTCAATCGGATTCATATCTAGTGATTTTGGAGGCCAGTCGACCAGGTCGACATCAGGCCTCGTCGTAAACCATCTTTGAATCTGATTGGCGGTGTGTACTGGGTGATTATTCTGCTGGAAGAAAAGTGTTCCTTCTGGGTATCGTTCTCGGGCGGAAGGGATCATTACATTTGCCAAAATGTGTTTGTAGACTTCTGCTGTAAACCAACAGTGGATGCGTTCGAAAAGTCCTACCCCATCATATTACATTCACCCCCAACACGCGACACTGACGCGACCTGATTTGTTAAGTCGTCCCATGAAGCGTTCATCGTATTGGTGGCCAACCATACGATAAACTAGAGCAGGACCATCGTTGCTATTTACCTCGTCGGAGAAAACGACATTTCTCCAATCGAAATCCTATCGGAGAATAGCATACGCTAGATGGTCCATGGCATCCTCCATCGTCAAATGTTCTCTCCTCACAGATCGACGACACCGTATGCCATGCTCTCTATTGTCTCTCTGCCATCTTCAAGCGTAATGATGAGACAGAACGTTTTATTAACAGACAGGAGTATTGCTTGGAAGAGAGAGGGAGGTTTATTATTTATTAGGGTTTGGGCATATTCTAAGAGGTGTCGCCACATAAATACAGACGTGGACAAATTATTAGACTAAAACGTTTTTCTTGGAAATATAATATAATTCGTCATATCAACTATCAGTATAATTCACAGAGTCTCTATTTTTGTAAATATGATTGTTTACATCTTTCGGTATATTTTTTCAATGGTTAAGTACATTTTGTCTGGCTGTGTTGGTACTAATGGTGTTTTAATTATATACTGCAGAAGATATTCTCCCATGGCCTGCAAGAAGACCGGACATGAACGAAATTGAAAATCTGTGATCTATACTGAAGAAGAAAGTGAACAAAAAGAGGCTTACAACAAAACATGGACTCATTTAAGCACTGTCTGATATCTGGCTGAATGATGGTTATATTCAAAGAAAGTGTCAAACTTTGGTTTCCAGCATCCCTGGCAAAATCAACGTGTTAATAAAGAATAAGGGAATGTTCACAAAATATTAGTAACCTCCAGACTCAATTTTCTGTTCATTATTTCTGTGCAAAATACATCTTTGTTCATTATTTCTGCCGATAAATACAGCGTTGTTGCACATATGATTAATTTGGTCTAATAATTTGTCCACGTCTGTATAGCTTTGCGAGACGTATATGATGGCAAATTTGCAATTAAAAAAAATGGAGTGAGAGAAATTCGAACCTTGAGCTACTACTATTAACTCGCTCAATAGACCAATGCCTTAACAACTTACACTACTCGGACTGTTAATTTCGTTTCAGCATAATACGTGGTTTTCCTGTTCTTATTGGCTTCGGTTGATTTTGTATTTATCAATTTTACTATTATTTCACTCTTCAGAGGCCCTGATATATCTAGAATCAACCCTCCATTCGATTTTATAACATATTTTAGACTCTTAAATAAAATACAGCAAATTTAAATGGTTTAATTATGTGTTACCTGGTGAACTACGGCTTTGACGAGATGAGCATGCACAATGTTATGTCTCTGGAACTTAGAAATTGTCAGCGGCTCATTCTTTTTGCCATTAAGTGTACGTGTACTATATTACAAATTTCAGTTATTTTCTATGGATATACAATAGAAAAAATTCTGAACTCAATACAGGACTTTTCGAACTGTGGCATACTTTCTGGGACAATAGTATATCATTTGAGTGATTTTCAAATTCTTCAGCATTATTTAAAATGTATCTGTATGTTGTAGCAATGAGCAATACAATCACAAAGAGAAATTCAAATTACGTTTTGTAGCAGCAGACATGCTCAAAATATTCATTTCAGCTGATCTTTTCTCGCTGACATCTGCATTAAAACAACACAACTGAATCATTACAGAATGGACGTGGTTTATTGATGGGAAAGAAGTAATGGATATCATCAATTGCTAAGGATAAATGTTGGAATAAAAAATATATATTACAATCAAACTATTGCTTTCATAGTCATCATAATAATGAATCATTTTAAATTTGCATGGAACTCGCAGTTTCTTACCCAAAGCCCGAAGATCCCTTGTAAGAACAGATTTTCGTGTACATTTTAATTTATCATATCTGCCTCGTTCATGTTAATTCCAATTCCGATTCCAAACTCTTTCCCTTAATGTGTTATATTTATAACTCAACTAAAAATCCATGCTTCACTACTGTCTTTTACTTTCGTCAATGTTGAAGGATACCGGTAAATAATGTCCTTGGCCACATTTCAAAGACTTGTAATTGCATTATCTTCTACCCACATTACAACAGATGCAAAAATGTTTCCACCTGTTTCTAAATGGCACACTGTTTCTGTAGCTGGATACATTCCAGTGTTCGAATGTGACTGTGTAAAATACCTTTCTATAATAAATTATGAAATCAAGACATCCATTTAAATGAATAAAGAACAGAAATTACAGTCTATAATACAAGTCTGTAAAGAGTGAAATTAGCACAAAATATGACTTTGTATCAGCGTTGCCAATGGGGATTAGAGGGGGGGAGATGACACCACTAGCGTAGACAAGCCTGGGCATCAGGGGGGCCAGACCCGATTTTTAGATTTTAGGGAGAAGGCACAAAAATTGACAAATCATTTTTTACATGAAAGAAAACTTTTGTTAAATTAAATATCACTGAAACAGTAATAATGTTTCAACAAGTTTAAGACTTTTCATTCTCCCTATTAGTGTAGCATCTGGTGAACGTGAAACTGCTGGAAGTGGTCCTTTGAAATCTTTATTTAGCCTCTCAAATGGTGTTGTAGCTTTGATTAGCTTTTTTTCATTGTTGTCGAAGTGGAATTTAATTTTTTTTAGTAGGTTATTTCACGACACTTTATCACAATCTTAGGTTATTTAGCATCTGAATGAGATGAAGATGATAATGCTGGTGAAAGAAGTCCAGGGTCCAGCACCAATAGTTACCAAACATTTGCTCATATTGGGTTGAGAGAAAACCCGGACAGGATATTGGTAATATTCCTTATTTCCTCTATGGAAAAGGGTAAGTTCTTTGTACGTACCAGCACACAATGATATAATCGGATAACTCCAAGGTGGCAAAGTGTGTTATGGACATTAGCAAGGTTTACTCCCTGACCAGTTGTCCCTTTTATTTTTGAAAATGCATCAGCAGTTACATTTTTATTGTCAGGATGATCAATTATATCGAAATTATAGCATGCCAAATCTAAATGTGAACATAATATTTTTCGGAACGCTGGTCTGTAAAAATCTAGAAATAGGTATATGCTTGTAAGGTAATGGCACCAGTGGGGTAGAGATTCGACTATTGCATAAGCTTCTTTTCTATTGACAAATGTTTCTGTTCTGACTTGCTAAAATTTTTTGAAAAGAATGTTATTGGCCTTGCTGCTTGACTAGTAGGGATAGTGCTATTTGCAAGCATCTGTTTCAATCCTAAGGATGTATCATCTTCTATTGCAGATAGGGTGGCTTCTGATACATCAGAGCGCTGAAGTCATCTATCTCTTCATCTGATGGGAGAAAGCGTTTCTTGCGCAGTAATGGGCTAATCTTTTCTGAGAAAGTGGATATCTGTCTAAAGTTGTGGGCAAACATTCCCAAAGCACATTGTAGTGAGAATGTATTATGTACAGATAGATTAACAAGTGGCCTTAGACCAGTGATGACAAACCCGTGCTCTTTGTGTGCTGCACACGAGCAGCTTGTGAGAGCAAATCCAAAGACATTGAAGGGATAGATAAACTACAGTTACTAAGCACTGAAGCACCTCTGTCACCACTTCTTGCTCCCCAACTCCGCTATGAGGCTACATACTAGTGTTTTGTACTGAGTGAGAATGCTATTTCCGCTTTATATTTTCTAACTTTTATAAAGTAAAAGAATAGTGTGAAGTCTGAAGTTAAATATATGGAAAATAAGTTTTAATGAATCGAGAAACAGTTAAGGATATAATTAATAATCTTTATTGGAGATATCAATGTATAGGCTACGGCACAATTTCAATTGCATTACATGATATACAGTCTCATTACCTGGAATATACTTACACTAAATAATTTTGCATTGAATGTTAAAAATACTGTTTCGCAAGTATCCAAAGGACATATCTACAACCAAATGTTCAATACAATATGAGTTCTGAAAATGTCATCTGTGCTTTTGTTCTATTAAAAGTCTAGGTTTAATCCATACTTACAATTTAAATTAGAAAAAAAAAAGATTAACATGTTTTAAAGTTCCTTTATAATAGTTTAATATGTAGAAAATTATAATATGCTTCAATTATGTGGTCACATGTATAATAGAATAATATTAATTGCCATATATAGAAACAAATTCATTCAGAAGTGTTTCCTTCGATATGTATTTTAAGAAAATAAATATGGTGTATGTACTTAAATTAATAACAATTCTTATAATGCATTATTAAAGAAATTTCAATATGTAACTCTACTTCCATTGGTAGAAGATTGGTACTAGTACCTAGTGCAACAATTATTCCAGCATTACAACATCTGTCAAAAACTAATAAACGTGGAAGATCCACATCTTCATGAAATATGTGATTTTCATTCTGAGAAACAACAAGCTCTTTCATCACTAGACATGACAGACATCAACCTTTCTAATCTATCAGGCCACTAAATAAGAAAGCAACTAAGGCTCCAGGAATTTAAAAATTGGTAATCACATAAGATTAGAAGTAGCAGAGTACAGATATTTGCAGGTACCCCGAAATTTAACAATGGGATGAGGAGACGAAATGGTCTTTCTGTATCTGAATGGACAAATACTTTAAAAGTGTCATGTACTACTGTATAAGTAACTCCAGGAAGAAATTTCAACATTACCCGCTGCTGCCACACTGGTTATAGTGAGATTGAAACACTTGCTTCTGCACTGAAGGAGAACTTAAAAGAAACTCGAGATAACACAGAGTTCGTTCAGCACTGGCATCTTCACTACACTCCCAAAATGGCAAGTATTTGAAGTTCATTGTATATAAACAAATGATACTGATACCAATACCACAAATATATTTTTGACTTTTGCCTGTGTTTATTTTTAAAATTACATTTCACTTTTTTTTTTTTTTTTTTTTTTTTTTTTCAGATTGTAAGATCTGGCTACATATGATTTAATCTAAAACAACTGTTTCTATTTTTAATCTTTCTTAACACTTGTTCTTCACTACGGAAGCGAAGCATGGCCCTAAGACAGTATAATGAGAGCAAAGTAATAATTAATAAGATGAAGTTCATGACGCGATTAAATATATTCATAAACTTTATAAACTAAGAGGTTTTTTTACTCGAGTAATATTTCAATTTCAGTAACAAACAAGGTTACCACACACTGTAACAAAATTTCCTTAGCTTGTTGTCTTAGCAGACGTATTTAAATTAAAGAAATTCAACATTCATTAAAATAGTGGCGAGGGAGGAGGCCCAGACAAATGTTTGTGGATGAGCCCACAATTCCTCTAGGGAGCCCTGCAGTATACAATAGCGATCATTTTAAAAGTTAATACTTTTGTGAGTAGCTGCTGTGCAAAAAAGACTAACAAATGTGTTTAAAATTTCATCCAAGAGTAACTAACTGCTTAATGTCTAAGTGTCTTCGTTCTGCTTCTTTTGCCACTCAACACAACGAACATGAATAAATTCTCTCTCTCTCTCTCTCGTTTTTTTTTTTTTAATTTTACAAAGTAGGTAACGTTTTTGTTATATTTTTTTTCTCTATACTTCATATAATGATAAAACATTAAATGAAATGCAGCAATGTAAAATAAAACATACTTCCACAAGAATCAATGTACCTACCTCCTGAACAATCCCTTTTCACTGTTAGGATCGACTTCAAGTGCCTTATTACACTGATCTCTGGCTTCAACATTTTCCTCAAGTTTTAGGAAACATACTGCAAGATTAAGATGACCCACCAGTAGCAATGCTTTTCGCTCTGAATCAATTTCTCCTTCAAATCCTACCAACAAAATCATAATTTCTTAAATTGCACAATACACATGAAAAAATAC
Organism: Periplaneta americana; assembly: GCF_040183065.1. Taxonomy (NCBI): domain Eukaryota; kingdom Metazoa; phylum Arthropoda; class Insecta; order Blattodea; family Blattidae; genus Periplaneta; species Periplaneta americana. The sequence goes on from NC_091124.1 coordinate 106,589,876, forward strand.
CACGCATTGTACAGGGTGTACACATGAAAACTTTACAACTTCAGATGCACATAAATTATTGAGACATTATATCAGAATGTGGGTTTCAACATGTTAATCAGACACTCAAAGTTTTTATGGGAATTCTGTTGGATTGTTGAAATGCGTTTTTTTGATTGCAGGTGTGAAATCTGACAGTGAAGGAGATGTGGACGCCTCAAAATATGGCACAATGTGTATTCTGGTTTATCAAGATACAATCAGATACACAAGTGCAATGTCACGTCCAGACCCAATATGGAAGAGAACCGTCAACACGACCACGAGAATGACATCGAAAATTTATGGAGACTGGGAATGTGCTGTGGCAGAAGGAGAGACAAAAGTGTGGAGGACACTGAACATGTGCAAAGTGCATTTGTCTGAAGCCCTAGTAAGTCGATTCGCAGTGCCACCAGGAAACTGAACTTGCCACATTCGACTGTTTTCACAAAGTCCTTCACAAGAATCTGAGGCTGTTTACATACAAAGTTCAGCTAGTGCAAGCTCTTCAGCCAGATGATTGTCCATGTCGCATGGCATTTGCTATTGACATGCAGGCTAGAATTGACGCCGAGGAAGGATTCCTTTGGACAAATGTACCTTGCACATGCTCAATGTCCTCCACACTTGTGCTTCAGTGCCCACTGCCCTCTTACAGCAGCACACTCCCAATCTCCATATATTTTCGGTGCCACTCTCGAATTGTTGACCATGATGGCGGCTCTCTTCTACATTGGGTCCAGATGTGTATTTGATTGTGTCTTGATAAACCAGGATACATACTGTGCCATCTTCTGAGATGTCCATATCTCCTTCATTGTCAGATTTCAGATTTCACCAAAATTCACACCTCCAACTAAAAAACGCATTTCAACAATCCAACAAAATTCCCATAAAAACTCTGACAGTTTCTGATTAACATGCAGAAAACCACATCCAGATATCGTGTCTCAGTAATTTGTTATTTACATCTGAAGTCCACACCTGTGGAGTAACGGTCAGCGCGTCTGGCTGCGAAACCAGGTGGCCCGGGTTCGAATTCCGGTCGGGGCAAGTTACCTGGTTGAGGTTTTTTCTGGGGTTTTCCCTCAACCCAATACGAGCAAATGCTGGGTAACTTTCGGTGCTGGACCCCGGATTCATTTCACCGGAATTATCACCTTCATTTCACTCAGACGCTAAATAACCTGAGATGTTGATACAGCGTCGTAAAATAACCCAATTAAAAAAAAAAATTTACATCTGAAGTAGCAAAGGTTTCATGTGGACATTCTACATTTTTTAATCTTCATTTTCATGACATTATCATCATCATCGATTATGATGGACAAGATCAGTTCCTGTGTCATGTTTACATTACTGTTTATAGTCAATTTTCAATTGTGCATTAAAATATGTACCGTATATATAAATAGTTATTTATAAGACAAGTTCATAAAGGTTCTCTTTTTGGCATGAATATAAAGTTTTTAAAATAAGGCGAACACACGAGGGCCAAAAAGAAGCTTTACGAATGTGTATCATACAATGTTTTTCTACAATAGCACAAATTTACATTAAATAAATATTTCAAGTTTGTGTGGTTATAAAATCACGATTCATGGCCGTCTAAAGTCAGAACCATTAAGAATTAAGTATCCATGGAATCACAGCTGTTTTATTCATGGTCACGATTTCATGACCGTCTAAACGAAAATGAAAAGTAGAAGTGAATGTCAAAGCTTGTTGTCAGGTTATTTAATGTAACCATGCACAATAATCAATGATTTTCGTAAATGTTAACATTAGAAGTGAATGATAATGAGAACACAGAAGTTTGCAAACTTCAAGCTTGGAGAATGCTGGAAGAAATAAATAAAATAAAATGGCATCATTTGATGCAATATTAATTCTCTTTCAGTCATACCACTGTCTGTATGATAAACGACATCATATAAAGCTAATATGCTAAAGAAAAATAGGTATATGGAAGACAATCGCCGTTAACATGAAATGCAAGGATATGTATAGTCCGACCATCGGATCTGTGCCCCCGTAAGATATGCGAACTGAACCTTAATTCCTTTTCAGCCTCGGCAATTCATTTCTCTCCCTGTATTCATATTTCTCTCTTTTCTATCCCTCTCTCTTTCTCTCCCCCACTACTCACAATTTTGAGCCTTCTTACGGGACAGTTTATTTGCACTTGCAATCCAGTGTTGTCAACTCAACATGAATACTGTAGCACGGAATGGTGAAAGAAATATTATTAAGCAAGTAATAGCATTTTGCATAAGTCAATCAGCGTCATTACACCTACTTAAATTAAATTATGAATAAGTAATAATTAACCTTACATTATTATAAGCAATATTCAAGAGACATGACACTGTTTGGCGGAAGTTTGGCAACATCCTTATTTGGCAAGGTTCGTGGTCTGCTGTTTGACGTAATGGGAGAGAAACGGGTGTAATGGGGTGAGTAGAGGCGTTAACTTTTCCAAGAACGACGACAGCGCTGAAGGGGCATAGATCCGATGGTCCGACAATATTTTGTTCATTTATTTTATCATATTCGCAACATTATAGCTAAACAATAATATTAATCGTATCTAGGCTAAATACTAATTTGTAGTGGCCAGCCATATGGAACAAATAAACAACTCACATTTACAATTCTTTTATATGAACATAAAATATTCGATTGCACTTTCATGCGATTCTTCTTTGTGACTGCAGTCATCTGTTTACGGATATATTTCATGATCTTACGACAACAAGAAATTTCCATTGTGAATGAGGACTTAAATTCAGAGCCATCTATAGAGAAAGCCGGAGTCTTGGGTTGGTAACATTGTAAATAACTGTCAAGCAGAGGCCTAAAATACAAAAGCATGTGTTTGTGTTAATGTCGATCTTCAATATAAATGAATCTTATAACATAAGTGTATGTCAATGAAATTATGTTCGCATTCGTAACAAATATTACATAATTGTTTATGTATTATAAACTCTTTGGCAATTTTTACAGTTAATGATTACAAAGTGATTGACAACTTTCTAGATATGAAATAATTCTCCATTTCGAGATGCATGAGCATGTCGTGAAAAACAAGTCATCTATGAGCCTTGTTGTCAGCATCTTGGAGCACAATACCACATCACACATTGGACAGTTTTTGGGCTCATGTTCGGTGCCCATGGCACGATCACATGTGAAACTTTACATCAACTTAAATAATATAAAATTTCTGATGCAACGATTGATGCCATAGGATCTCACGTGTTAAAATCATCCTTAGCTATAATTAGTAATCATTTGTACCCAACAAAATTTTTATTGTAAATGATTTCCTATGTTTTCTTATCTTAATGTTTTTTTTTTTCTTTCCAAGTGTCACAAAATTGTTTTGTTTACTTATTATTCTTTATGAATTGATTAGTAGGCCGATCTATCGAACCCTTATTTAGGGTGGCTTTTGTTTATACAAATTATCTACTACATTTTTATACTGTTACTTGTGGTTTGTGGTCTAACAGAAATGTTCCAGCGAAGTTGTAAGATCTCACCTGCTACCTGGGTATATGTATCAATTAAGTTCCTTAACTAATTTTGGTAATTTCCTAGTACCCAGTACTCGTTACACAGGTCGTTTTTATGTTTAACATATTTAGTATAACTTGTTGCTTGTGGGCCATCCCAAACACCGACCTCCACCACTAAGAACGCCAGTCCTTATATACCCGTCAGTCAAGGCCTTCTGACAAATAAAAGCAATTGACAATAGATATCTCAGTCGTGACCTCATAAAATATCCTATCAATTGAATAATCGATCTTGCTACGTACAACATAATTATATTATTACCCATTTCAGCGAGTATTGACGACCACTGCAAAATACGACAATTTGGTCCGGGGAGCATTCTCTTTTGGCACAAGGGTGATTTATGTAACATGTTTCTAATTTAGCCTTTTAAATACTGGTACATTCTTTAATAAATCACTGAAAAAGAAATGTGAATATAGGAAATGGAGTACGAAATTATTATTATTTTTTGGCGCATCATTTTTACGTAAATAATGACAAATAAAAAAGGATTATTAGCAAGTACGTACACTGCGTTTATCAAATGCGCATCACCATGCTTTCCAAAAGGTACTTTTCAGTGCCCGACACCCCGACTTATATTTTATGATGTGTTCTTTCTTGCTTTAGGGGCTCCGCCCCCTAAAACCCCTCTTGGGGACTTGGCCCCCAAACCTTCATGCAATTAATATATAGTAATTAACCGGTCCATTACATTTGAGTTGAAGGTAGGAGTTACATTTTATAATGTGTTCTTTCAGCCCCCTAAAAACTCCTGTTGGGGACTTAGTCCCCAAACCCTCATACAATTAATTATAGTAGCCTAATAAACCAGTCCATCACCTTTGGGTTGAAGGTACGAGTTATATCTTATGATGTGTTCTTTCTTGTTTTAGGGGGCTCCGCCCCCTAAAACCCCTGTTGGGGACTTAGTCCCCAAACCTTCGTGCAATTAATTTATAGTAATTAACTGGTCCATCACCTTTGGGTTGAAGGTACGACTTATATTTTATGAAGTGTTCTTGGGGACTTGGCCCCCAAACCTTCATGCAATTAATTTATAATAATTAACCAGTCCATCACATTTGAGTTGAAGGTACCGGTACATTCTTTAATAAATCACTGAAAAAACAAATGTGAATATACAGGATGTGGAGTGTGTACGAAATTATTATTATTTTTGGCGCATCATTTCTACGTAAATAACGACAAATAAAAACTAACATGCCACATAACATTATTTTAAGAAATACAGGAAACAAGCATGAATAATATTCACCATTCTTAATGATCGTGGGATAGAAAAAAAAGTATGGAATAGAAATTACATACAAATGTGCGTGTAATAAACAATAAGCAAACCATCTTCGATTAATCATTTCAAAACAACGTGAATATAGCATGGATTGTGTAGGAAAATAATTTCTTATATGTTGCTCCCAATGTGCACAATTGTTAACTTATGAAAACAAATGAAATTTAACATGGCATATAAACACTATTTGAAGAAAGACAGGAGATATTAAGTAATATTCATCGTTCTTAATGATCTTCGGATGGAAAATAACAATGAAATATGTATAAAATAGAAATTACATACAGGTGAGCATATAAAAAAGAGTAAGTAGAATCATTTATTTGATTAATAAGCTTAAATTACTCCGGGTTTAGTGTAAGAGTGGTCTATGTAACGAGTACCGGGTACTAGGAAAATACCCTAATTTTAAAGGTGGTGATCAATTGTAAACACCTATTTTATGATCCCACCAGAAGTGTTGTACTTCTGTTGAAGACTCAGAATGTCTGCTACAATATGTCAGAACCATATATTATTTGAAGAAGCACACACTCAATCTGTTGGTTTTCAAGTATTGTTTGTTATTTAATTTTATTTTTTGTAATTAGTTATAAACATGATTCTTTTCCCTCTTATTTACAGGATTTAAAGTGCATTGAGTTTATGCTAAATGGCACATACTTAATAGGTAATGATGTGTTTTGTTACATATTATTTTAAAGGTATGTTTCTACTTTTTCATAGCTCTTTATATTTGACCTAACTATATTATTATGCTCGACCATGCCGAAATGTAGTAATTATACACCTGGTAGCAGTCCTTTAATGCAAGTCATTAAAGTACACCTACTCATTAAAGTACAGGTGTTCAGCCAATGACAACCCAGCTTACAGGTGTTCAGCCAATGACAAGTCAGCTTTGTACCGTTATAAAACCGCAAGTATAGATTATTCTAGGATATGCAATCGAAAGAGAATTAGCGAAAAGTCACAGAGGCTGGAAATCCAATACTGTCGCAGAAGGTTATGTTCTGTTACTATAGTAATTAGCGTTAATTGTAAATAATATTCAAATAAATTCAATTTGTCATCTCGTTTTTCAATGTCGAATTCAATAATCAAGGTTATATCAAGTTTAACGGGATTACATCAAGGTCAATGACATTATTGTTCCTCGGAAAAAATCAATACTTTCGCGTCTGCGCACATCTCACAATTCACGACCTAGAACAAGGTCACTTCCGATCTTGTCAGATACAAATAAAATGTATACATCTGAATAATTTCAAGTTAGAAATATGGTCGAGCATAAAAAGTCGCTTGCGCTCGTTTCATAAACATCCATACTTGCGTCTTAATTACTATCATTATAGGCTCGTTGCATAATGTACTATTACACCCTCATACTTATTATATGTCGATAGTTTTCTTTGTTTAGATTTTTTATTTTTTCTTTGCATAATTTACATTCTGAAATATTGTTTTCTGTAGTGATATTTATAACAAGTAATTCTGCAGTACAGTATTGTTATGGTGAACCTCTTCATCATTTAAAAACATGTCTACAAAATGAATCTTGGGAAAATATATATAGTACCGATACCATTGATATTAATACTAAATGTAATGCATTTTTCACTACATTTACGAATTATTTCAATGAATGTTTTCCAGTCAAGGTGGTGAAAAAATGTAAAAGTAAAAACATGTGGATAACTCAGGGAATTAAAATATCATATGTTACAAAAAGGAATCTATATTTAATAAGTAGGAATAGTGACGATCCTCATGTTCTTAATTACTGCAAGAATTACTGTAAAACTTTGTCAAAAGTTATAAAAGATGCAAAGAAAATGTATCTGAATGAAAAAATACAAAATTCAGATAATAAGATTAAAACTATTAGGGATATTATTAAAAATGAAATTAATTGATATTCAAAGAATGAAAATATTACTTGTATTAAAATCAATGATTGTAAAATAGATAACCCAAAATCAATTGGAAATCATTTTAACGACTTCTATATAAATATTATTCAGAACTTAAACATTCAAGATTGTGCAGAAGATGCTGCACTAACGACCTAACTGATGCATTTAACACTGAGTTTTTAGGTCTCAAATTTATTCCCACTACAGCAGCAGAAATCATGCATGTGATAAAACAACTAAAAACAAAATATTCCTCTGGATATGATGAAATTCCAAGTAAAGTTCTGAAAGCTTGTTCTGAAATAATATCCCCTCCGTTAAACTATCTATGCAATTTGTAAATGCAATTTGGTATTTTTCCAGAAAGACTCAAATATTCAATAGTAAAACCAATATACAAAAAGGGAGATAAATGTTGTTGTTGTTTTCTAATGCCAGGCGTTTGACAATAAAGTCATTTGACCTCTTGCACTCCTATTTTTTTCAAAGATATTATCATGACCAGCCACTGAAGCACAGATTTTGAGGTGTTCCGAATCCATTTCTTGGTTTGAGTTGCACAATGGGCAGTTAGGGGACTGATATATTCCAATTCTATGCAGGTGTTTGGCCAAACAATCATGGCCTGTTGCCAATCTAAATGCAGCTACAGACGATTTTCATGGTAAATCGGGAATTAACTGTGGATTTTAGTGCAGAGAGTTCCATTTTTTCCCTTGGGATTGTGTTATCAAATTTTGTTTGTTGAAGTCTAAGTATGTAGATTTAATAAATCTTTTCACAGAGTAATACGTAGATTTATTAACAGGTCTGTAAGTAGCAGTGCTGCCCTTCTTTGCTAAAGCATCTGCATTCTCGATTCCCAGGATTCCACAATGGGATGGTATCCATTGGAATACAATTCTTTTATTGAGTGATATTAATTGAGAGAGCATTTTAGTTATTTCTGCTGTTTGAGATGAAGGTGTGTGTTTAGAGACTATTGATAGAATAGCTGCTTTGGAGTCTGACAATATAACTGCATTCCTAAATTTATTGATGTGGCATAGAAGATTCCTGAGACTTTCCCTTATTGCAATGATTTCACCATCAAAACTTGTTGTTCCATATCCAAGAGATCTATAAAGTGAGAAGAGACAGCACGTAACACCTGCACCGGCACCTTGTTCTCTGGAGATCAAGGATCCGTCGGTGTATAAATGAAGCCAGTTTTGTGGAGAGTACCTAATATTAATTGTCTCTGAAGACAATTGTTTCAGTATTTCAGTGTTTAAATCTGATTTCAGTATTTCTTCTGTTAAATTTAGATTATATTCTATATTTAATAGAGTTAAAAGGTTTGGTATAATTTGTAAGTTTTCTTTTAAATTCGGGACATTGATTTTCTGTTTTAATTCTTGAACAATGGATATGAAACTTTTTTGAGTTTTCAATCTACAGAGAGGACTGTATGAATGCCAATTGTTTCCTAGTAATCTGATAAGTTTTTCATATTGAATCAGTGCTTTTTCTTCTATTATCATTTTGATGCTGTTAATATTAGTGAGGAATCTCATAGAATCTATTGGAGTTGTTTTGATTCCACCAGTAATGAGTCTGAGAGCTTGGTTTTGAACATATTCTATGTCGTTTATGAAAGGTGAAGTAATTAAAATTTCTCCGCAGTATGTCAGCACTGGCTGTATAAACATTTTGTATGTAGTGTTCAAAGTATTCCTAGAGCATCCCCATTTCTTTCCTGCTAGTCTTTTTAGAAGGGAGAATCTTTTACGAGCTTTTTCAGAAATGTATTTCAAATGGTTGCTCCATGTTAACTTACTATCGAAAATAACTCCAAGATATTTGGATTCATAAGTCCTAGGAAGGTGTTGGCCATTGTATTGGATATTGAATTCTCTTTCCTTTTTACCAAGTGAAAATATTTGGTAGTTACTTTTGCTTAAATTGAGTGTCATCAAATTTGATGTATTCCATTCATGTAGTTGATTTAGAGCTTTAAGAGCAGAATTTTGAATTTTGTCTCTATGTCTGTAAGATCCGGAAGTCCACAAAACTATATCATCTGCAAATAGTGCTGTTTTCATGTTTGATTCCTCTAATAGGGAGGATAAGTCATTTATATAAATATTGAATAAAGTTGTGCTGAGGACAGCGGCCTGAGGTAGACCTCAATATGTTTGTCTGTAACTAGAAAGTGAGTTATTGAATTTAGTGGCAATGAATCGTTGACTGAGGAATTCTGATATCCATCTGAACATATTGCTGGAGATACCTAATTTCTGGAGTTTTAGTAATAATTTATTTCTTCAAACAGAGTCATATGCTAACTTCTCCATGCACTCCAGCCAATACATAAATTTCCTCTTAAAAGAAGACACTTTGGCATTTGCTTTCATTCATTTTGTTTGTTTGCTGTAAATGTCAGACAGATAGGTACGCCAGTTTGCACACCCAGTCGTCATCATTTAAACCTGTCACCAGTAGAGCATAATGGTCCATAAAAATACTGCTTCTCTGCATGCTATTCCATTAAATGTGTCAACACTCTTTCTCGAGACAAGCATCTTACTTCAGTGTGGCATCTCATAACTTCATACATTAGTTAGAAGAGGTTGCTTTTAAGAGGTCGCGATTTTATATAGAATCCAGTAGCACAGTAAAAAAAAAAGTCGAGTTAATTTGGTACAGATTTTAAATTGTAATAAAGGATTTGACCGATACCTGGAGTCTTGTACTTTTTCAGATTTTCTATCGCAATTCCGACTTCAGAAAGTGTGGGTTCAGGTATAAATGGCTCAGTATTTAGTATTTGAATTTCGTCCCAATCATTTCTATTTGGCCTATGTACATTTAGCAGTTGTCCAAAGTAGTTTTTCCATCTGTTCAGGATTGAATGAGAGTCTGCAATCAAGTCCCATTCTCATCCTTGATCACATTTACCCTTGCCTGATATCCATTCTTAAATTCCTTTATACCCTTATATATATCTCGAATGTTTTTATACTTACTATTTGTTTCTACCTCATTCAGTTTTTCCTTCAAGTAATCTGTCTTTTTATTCCTAACTGTACAACTTGCTTCCCATCTTTCATTGAAATAATTATTTCTATTCATCTCAACTGGATCCTGTAAGAATATCAATTTTGCCTGTTTCCTTCTTTCTACTACCATGGAACAATCTTCATCAAACCACAGTTTCTTTTTCTTAGCTTCATAATAACCTATGCTCTGCTCAGTTGCAATTCTGATATTATTTCAGATATTGTTCTGTGGAGATATATTTATGCAATGGCCAGTAGTAATACGAGATGCAACAAGGTTATACACAGTAAGAAGAGGGAGATAATGAGATCAGTGGTTGTTTGTTGTGATCAAGAGGCGAAAGGGAAATGTCTAACAATAAATATTAATAAGGAGACTGAGAGAGCTGCCAGATATACAGGTGTAAGTCCTAGATCCATACTCACAATAAGGAAAGATGCACAACATCCTAACGAGACTGAAAGAAGAGGTAGGTTAACACAATTACATTAATTCGTGAATTTTTTTTAAATACTAGGGCATTCGAAAAGTAATGGCAACATAGTTACTATTTTTTACTAACGAAATATGCTATCAAGTAGGACATGATATCATGGCTCGATAAGAAAGGCATGCCTGTTTCGTCGTCTATGAGAAAATATGATTTGATAGACTTAATTAACACACACAAACCAGTAGAGAAATAGAGTCGACCAGCTTCTGAAACAGCATGGTCATTCAGTACTTCGGCTCCCACCATACATGTGTGATCTCAATTGCATAGAGCTGACATGGTCCAAGATTAAGCACTACGTTCGTGAAAAGAATCCTGCTGGAGACCTGTCACTGAAGACCTACAGGAGACGACTAGAGCAGCTGTTGATCAGGTGACGAATGAAGGCTGAGCAGGCTTCTGCAGTCATGTGGTGCATCTCGAACAGGACTATTGGAAAAATGGCGCAATAATGGAGGACACCATTGATGAATTTATAATACGTCTAGACAACACCAGCAGTGGTGGTGATGATGATGATGATGATGATGATGATGATGAAGCGGAAGAGGAGGAGGAGGAGGAGGAGGAGGAGGAGGAAGAAGAAGAAGAAGAAGAAGAAGAAGAATGTGGATAATAATGACTGTGTGTGAAAGTGAAGTTTTTTGGAAACCCAACAACTACAGAATTATAGCTCTTCTACTTGAAAGACGTTATGTATCGCGTACCATCAATAGTTCATGGTCAGATACGAATTGTAATAATTGGAGTTGTGATTATACTGTAATGTACACAGACAAAGAAAATTTAATTTATTTATATTTGTTATTTTGTGAATCCACACACTTTCACCTACCATATCCAATGGAATGCACTGAAAATAAATACCGAATTATGTTTTTGTAACTGTACGTGCAATTGCTGCAGCAACAGTCAGGTAGCTAGCAGACAGCTACAGGGCAGTGAGAGAGAACTAGGAAACCCAGCTGCCTAGATAAGTTGCGCAAACAGTATTATAAACCTATTCTTTAAAAATTTTAAACAAGATAGATGATAATAAAAGCCGAAGTTCGGATTTATGTTATTTATGTATGGATTTGATACTATGGCAACGCTGTGTAAAGGAGTTCTGAAATAGGCTGTATTACTGTGCAGCCAACAATGAAGCACATATTGAACATTTAATTTAGCATATTTAAATAATTATATAATTTAGAAAAATTACCCAAATAAACTGTGTTTTCATCCTACAACAAACTGACAGGAATCTTCTATGCCATATCAATAAATTTAAGAATGCAGTTATATTGTCAGACTCCAAGCAGCTATTCTATCAATAGTCTCTAGACACACACCTTCATCTCAAACAGTAGAAATAACTAAAATGCTCTCTCAATTAATAACACTCAATAAAAGAATTGTATTCCAATGGATACCATCCCATTGTGGAATCCTGGGAAACAAGAATGCGGATGTTTTAGCAAAGAAAGGCAACACTGTTACTTACAGACCTGTTACTAATTCTACATATTACTCTGTGAAAAGATTTATTAAATCTACATACTTAGACTTCAACAAACAAAATTTGATAACACAATCTCAAGGGAAGAAATGGAACTCTCTGCATCATAATTCACAGTTAATTCCCAATTTACCATGCAAATCATCTGTAGCTGCATTTAGATTGGCAACGGGCCATGACTGTTTGCCCAAATTCCTGCACAGAATTGGAATATATCAGTCCCCTAACTGCCCATTGTGCAATTCAAATCAAGAAATGGATTCGAAACACCTCAAAATCTGTGCTTCAGTGAGTGACCATGACAATATTGGAGTGCAAGAGGCCAAATGACTTTATTGTCAAATGCCTGGAATTAGAAAACAACAACAACAAACTGACAATAAGTATCATCATTAAGTATCATGATAAAGGGGTGCCATTTGAAATTTCAAAAGGAGAGTGTGGAGTGAGGGTGTGAAACCTAAAATACAATTAAAACAGGTTTTAAGTGTCCCCTATAATATCTAAATTTATGTGTTAAATTAAATTAAATTGAAATAAATAGTTGCTTAGTTTGGAATGTTTTTAAATGAAAGCCTAATATAGTCAGGATTAAGCTTTACATTTTAGCTTATTATCATACCCATGAGTTAAATTCCGAGGGGACAGACCGAAGTCTTTCTATACTGCTAATAATTTATAAACACATATCTTCAGATAATCTTAATATGACATTCTCACCAATTAACGAGAAAACTGACACTAAATCATATTCGAGTAATAAGAAAGGAATATGTTGCTGTAGATCTAAATAGGTCATGAGAAACACGCTTGAGGAGAAGTAATAATGGACTTACATAAGATGATGATGTTGACGATGACAATGATGATGAAGATGATGATGACGACGATCTATAGAAAGCATTTCTTTACAAATAATTATATACATTTTTCAAAGACTGAAATGTATAATAAAAACACAGAATTCGGACTCTATTAAAAGAAAGAAGTCAGAAGTGTATACAATGTACTTTACCTGTATCAAACTCCGTAAAACTTATAAGCTTCTTATACATCTTCAATGCTAATGCATATTTTTCTTTCTTAAAATAAGTAGTTCCTTTTTCTTTGAAGAACCTCGCTTGTTCAAGTTTCTCTTTACTATCCAAAGACCAACAATCTTTTGCCTAACAAAAAGAACACAAATTATTATCATGGGAAAAAAGAACCCTTCTTTCAGAATTAATATCCTTATCTATATTGTAAAAAAATTTGTGTCTGCTGTTGCAAAAATGCAAATATGAGAAATCGACTCAGGAAATAGTAATTTCATAAATGGTCACATCCATTTCTGGAGAACTACTCGTACTTCAAAGCCTGATTATGAAATCATTTCAAATATTAATTTTAGATAGTGAAAATAAGTCATTAGTAGAATTTATGAATAATAAATCTTATTATGTTTACAACACTGTTTAAGGTTTCAGTTAGTAATAATAATCAATAGTGACCCATTTCAAATGGTTACGAGACATTCTTCTAGAAAAATGGCTGTTAACATAGGTAAAGCTAAATTATGATAAAGCAATTCTTGGAATGTGGAAAGTGAAGTATGTACAAAAAAATTTCTCAGTCGAATCTCATATTTATACACTTATTTCCAGTCATTGTTTTTCCATTTTCTAGCTAATGAATGATGTGTCCTAGAAACAACAATGTCCTCTGAATCAAGAAGCATTCTGTTCAGTTTCTTGGATCATACTATCTTATTCACTGTTATGAAAAGATTAACAAATTTATATATAGGTAGATAAAGTATATTAGTCCTGTGCCGTGGCGCTGCGGTCTAAGGCATCCTGCCTAGGACTCGCGTTACGGAATGCGCGCTGGTTCGAGTCCTCATGGGGGAAGAAATTTTCTCATAAAATTTCGGCCAGTGTATGGGACCGGTGTGCACCCAGCATCGTGATGCACTTGGGGAGCTACGATAGGTAGTGAAATCCGGTTAAGCAAACCAGCTATAACAGCTGGGGGGCTCATCGTGCTAACCACACGATATCTCCATTCTGGTTGGATGATCGTCCACCTCTGCTTCGGCATGAGGCCAGCAACCGGCTGGTCGTTCTTGGCCCTTCGTGGGCTGTAGCGCCACGGATTATTATTAAAGTACATTCATTACCAGTATCCTCATGCACTACAAACAGTTAACAGAACAAAGCTTCAAGTCACATTGTAAGTGATATACCATAAGTAGTACAACAACATTTAATCACTTCCAATTCTACTGCCAAGCCTGCATTTCTTAGAAAGAATTTTAACAGTTTCTGTAATATGAAGAATTGAAGTTTCATAATATGGTATTATGTATATATGGATACACTATTCAGAGCAAGATGGCCACGAGAAGAGATGAATATGGTATATAGAAGTTATCTGGTTGCTGATGGTGGTCGGGGATGACTGAATAAATTGAGGGAATATTTATACGAGCTTTAGTGAAATTAAATAAGTTAAAAAAGATAAAACTGTTTACTTAAGTGACTGCTGAATGAAATTGACTGTTCTGACTGAACTACAGACCAATCTTACATCATTACAAATATGAGACAGACTTACCTTCTCGAAGTTCTTTAATTCAACTTCATATTCAATATCAGCATTTGGTGGAATTTCTAGTTCTGGTTTTCCTTCTGATTTAAAAGCATATTTTGATTTCAATAAAATTCGAGATTTCTCTCCTTTCTTGAATTTTTCTAGAGCTCTTTCAAGACCTTCACAAATTCCAAATTCACAACCTTCTCCCAATGGGAAACTTACTTCTCGCTCCTCAAATACATTACTTCCATGCTTTCCAACAAGTTTTACTAGAAATCAATAAACCACAATTAAAATACAAGTTGACACAGTTCACGCAACTATTGTTCACCAATGAATGTTAGTGAAACGTTACAAGCATGTCACATATTACAGCATATACTTTAAGCATGTCACATATTACAGCATGCAACAGCAATGTAAAGTCAACATATGATTAAAATTGCTTCTCAAAATTCGCCGTTACTTTCTTTAAACCAATCTTATGATTAAAATTGTCTCAAAATTCGCTATTACTTTATTTAAATCAATCTTTTGGATGGTACTTCTGCTATTCTGACTACTCCCTTCTGCAGTTGCTAAATATTTTTAAAACATCTACTAGAAAAATGAACTACGTCTTATTTTTACTCTCTTTTTATGAAATCTTATACAGTATTGAATATGATTTGAATTTATAATAATAATAATAATAATAATAATAATAATAATAATAATAATCGTGAATATGTTAGGAGAAAATCGACAAATGATTAGGGAAAATAAGGGAATTTTACTTAAAGCAAGTAAAGAAATAGGTTTGGAGGTAAATCCCGAAAAGACAAAGTATATGATTATGTCTCGTGACGAGAATATTGTACGAAATGGAAATATAAAAATTGGAAATTTATCCTTTGAAGACGTGGAAAAATTCAAATACCTGGGAGCAACAGTAACAAATATAAATGATACTCGGGAGGAAATTAATCACAGAATAAATATGGGAAATGCCTGTTATTATTCGATTGAGAAGCTTTTATCATCCAGTCTGTTGACAAAAAATCTGAATGTTAGAATTTATAAAACAGTTATATTACCGGTTGTTCTTTATGGTTGTGAAACTTGGACTCTCACTTTGAGAGAGGAACATAGGTTAAGGGTGGTGTGTGGATAAGCTTCAGGGCTTCTACTGTGTTGTCTTGGTGTTATTGGCTGACGTTTCGACCGCTGTGTTGTGGCCATCTTCAGAGCAGTTGTTGGATAAGGAAATAGTCTGCCAGCTCTTATATATATAGTAGTCTTGATGAGGGGAGTAATTGCTGTGATAGGTCGTAGGTTCTCCTTCTGGCATCTGATTGGTCATAAGTGGTCCAATCCGGTTGAGGTCTGTATGAAGGGGAGTATTCATATTAAATACTGGCCCTCATAAGGTCCGAAAGAGTGACCTTGATACCGTGCCCGATGTCCGGCACGGACCTTATAAGAGCCAGTATTTAATATGAATACTCCCCTTCATACAGACCTCAACTGGATTGGACCACGTAGGACCAATCAGATGCCAGAAGGAGAACCTACGACCTATCTCAGCAATTACTCCCCCCATCGAGATTACTATATATATAAGAGCTGGCAGACTATTTCCTTATCCAACAACTGCTCTGAAGATGGCCACAACACAACGGTCGAAACGTCAGCCAATAACACAAAGACAACGCGGTAGAAGCCCTGAAGCTTATCCACACACCATGTACACCAGCCGCAGAAGCCTATGCGAACACATAGGTTAAGGGTGTTTGAGAATAAGGTGCTTAGAAAAATATTTAGGGCTAAGAGGGATGAAGTTACAGGACAATGGAGAAAGTTACATAACACAGAACTGCACGCATTGTATTCTTCACCTGACATAATTAGGAACATTAAATCCAGACGTTTGAGATGGGCAGGGCATGTAGCACGTATGGGCGAATTCAGAAATGCATATAGAGTGTTAGTTGGGAGGCCTGAGGGAAAAAGACCTTTGGGAAGGCCGAGACGTAGATGGAAAGATAATATTAAAATGGATTTGAGGGAAGTGGGATATGATGATAGAGACTGGATTAATCTTGCTCAGGATAGGGACCAATGGCGGGCTTATGTGAGGGCGGCAATGAACCTCCGGGTTCCTTAAAAGTAAGTAAGTAATAATAATAATAATAATTATTATTATTATTATTATTATTATTATTATTTATTTATTCTGGCGAAGTTAAGGCCATCAGGCCTTCTCTTCCATTTAGCCAGAAACAAAAGAAGCTGATACAAATTTTCCAAATATTTATTTAAAGTTTTCGAACCTAAGTTTAAGGGAAATGATGGCGTACTTAATTTGGTTCCAATTAAAAACATCATTCAAATGCAGACTACTTTCATAGTGAAAAGAACTCTCATAAAATGACTAATACTGATACATGCAAGAATGTGGTCAATAATATAAGTACATAATATGATACGTAATAAAGGTGGACATAACTATGAAAACGAGCCTGAATAGTGTTAATTGCTGAGTTACAATAAATATTTGCTTGTGTGTGTGGTTGTTTCGAATGATGGTGTCAACATCATTTTAACTGGCAGCTCGCAGATTGGAAGTAATCCACAATACCAGTGAGCAAGAACAATCACAAGAACAATACATTAATAAATGATCAATTTTATTATCCCATTAATTTAGTTATAAAATATCTTTAAATCCACTAAGTCATGCGTAATTGATTCAACATCATTAAACGATTCATATAATAAAACATACAGAGCAAAATTATATAATACCTCTGAGAACACATTTCTTTCCAGTTCTCTACAGTTATGTAGGTAGGAAATTTCAACTAATGTTTATATGGGAGGGGGGGGGGGGGAAGCACACTACTCATTCCTGTTCATGACTTATCAGCATAACCCATCTCACTTTATTTATACATTGTACAATTTAAGTTTTTACTGTTCAACGTTTACGAGAAGACACCTTAGATCTAGACAGGTCACTAGAAGTGGAGGAAATAGTAGGCATTACATATGGGCAGAAACCACTTGGTGGAGGTTCTAGAAGAGGAAACAACAATGTTTTTAATAAATTGAAATCAAAATTGAATCGTACATTGATAGGAGTTGGTTTCTTATCTCATTATCGTAATACTATACAATGTGCAGATGTGACACACTGCCCATGGACGTTCAAGCTGTCAAGCGAAGTGTTCGGGCTACTGGGATAGAAGAGTAAAGGAAACCTTGGCCATAGCGGCGGAACGCGGTAACCTGAATCGGGACTCAGATCTCCAACTAAGCGCGGCGTGGGCACCGGCTATTAAATTTCTCAACGCCCAGACGACGGGCCATCATCAGTGGAGGACACATAAGAACTCGTCCGCCGAGCCCATCGTGAGACCTGCGGTCAATCAGCGAAAAGCACAAAGCAAGACGACACGTCGGCCGCGTTCGCGCCACGGTCCGCACCAATAAGAGCCAATCAGCGCACAGCTCCTCGGCTGCCCCCTCCCTTTGGCACTATAAATTAAGGAGCTGGGTACCCCTCGATATCATTTAACCCTGAAGATGAGGAAGATGAACATCCTCGAAATGTCAGTGGATCACCAACTCATAACCTGGCTGGAAGCCCGAGAAAATTTCGAAATCTAGAGGTGTAGTGATGAAAAGAAAATGTGATGATAAAGTGTGGAAAGCAGTTGGAATCCAAACTGAATTTAACTTGGGAATTCGATTACATGTTGTTAAGGTTAAAAAAGTAGAAGGTTGTGAATATTCGGTTGAGAGTTCATTTGAGGGAGATAGGGATGATTCTATTGCTGACTCTGATATAAACTATTCGTCGCAGACTACTTCACATTCTACATTATCTGAGTAATCAAATGAGTCAGACAGTGGCACACCCACAGGAGGGAGGCAAAGGGGGCTCAAGACCCCTCCCCAAGTCAAGAAAAGAAGCAAGAAAGGGAGAAAGAAAAAAACATTTTAATGTCTTGTCACATCTGTAGCGCTATCTACAATTGTGAAAAGTATGTTATCTTTGAAATATTTATTTTAAAACGAGATTCTTCTATACTGTCCATCCATAAACCACAAAAGAAGTAAATTAAAATCATCAGTACCAGTTGCAGAAGACACAACCCTGCAGTATATATTGACTACATCCCACCTCTGGCTACTAGCAACAGGCATCTATAATGAACACCGATCAAAATACCCCTCATTTTTCGTGAAAAACAACAACTGAATAGATTACGTGGACTATAGTGGATTTTATGTTGTCAACAAACAGCTGGATACATTAAGAAGATTGATTGATTTTAAAACGAGCCTGCGTGTGAAGGGGCTTTTTACAATATTGATGATGTTTAACAGCAACCTTGTATGTAAAACAAACCAACGAAATGAAGTTTCACATTATCCCTATAAAAAAAATATTTCTGAATCTTTTGCAAACACATCTTATGTCCAGACAGGGATACAAATTTTACAATAAGATATTTGAATATCCTCTTATGTCTGATATTTGTTCGTTCTCAAGATATTAAAATGTTTTTTCGCTCTTCTACAAAATTGAATATTTTGCACACGAGTTTGCTGTTTAACACCATCGACATACTTATTTAAAAAAAAAAAAAAAAAGGTCGAACTTTCAATAATGTTTGGAGTTCTGTAACTTTTATTCAGTGTGTGTCTGGTAGCTCCAACTATACTAACCAGCCAATCACATCTCAGTGACACAGTCTGTACTTTTCAAAATATCCATAAGGATACAGCTATACCGGTTTAAATGTTTTAATGTTGCTCTATGACACTTACTTACTTATTTATGGCTTTTATGGAAACCAGAGGTTCATTGCCGTCCTCACATAAGCCCACCATCAGTCTCTATCCTGTGCAAGATTAATCCAGTCTCTATCACCATATCCCAACTCCCTCAAATCCATTTTAATATTATCCTCCCATCTATGTCTCGGCCTCCCCAAAGGTCTTTTTTGCCTCCGGCCTTCCAACTAACACTCTACATGCATTTCTGGATTCGCCCATACGTGCTACATGCCCTGCCCATCTCAAACGTCTGGATTTAATGTTCCTAATTATGTCAGGTGAAGAATACAATGCGTACAGTTCTGCGTTGTGTAACTTTCTCCATTCTCCTGTAACTTCATCCTTCTTAGTCCCAAATATTTTCCTAAGAATCTTATTCTCAAGCACCCTTAACCTCTGTTCCTCTCTCAAAGTGAGAATCCAAGTTTCACAACCATACAGAACAACCGGTAATATAACTGTTTTATAAATTCTAACTTTCAGATTTTTTGACAGTAGACTGACAGAAGCTTCTCAACCGAATAATAACAGGTATCTCCATTTCGTACAATATTCTGGTCACAAGACATAATCATATATTTTGTCTCTTTGGGATTTACTTCCAAACCTATCGCTTTACTTGCTTCAAGTAAAATTTCCGTGTTTTCCCTGATCGTTTGTGGATTTTCTCCTAATATATTCACGTCATCTGCATAGACAAGAAGCTGATGGAACCCATTCAATTCCAAACTCTTGCTGTTATCCTGAACTTTCCTAATGACATATTATAGAGCGAAGTTGCTCTGACACTGATTATTATAAACAACCCCCCCACCCAAACCATATCTTTGGGTGTGCCAATGGAGTCAGATTCGTGTGTGTGTGTGTGTGTGTGCGTGCGTTTTTTTTTTTTATTGGACAGCATGTTCCATTAAAAGGTTAGTAATACTACATCCCTTGTTGATCGTTGAATACAATTCCAAATTACTATTAGATAATCACTATTAGATTTAATGTCCATGTCACATATGGCTTCACTGTTCTTTGGGTCTGGTTCATAATTAGCTAGTTCACTTCCCATTTATACTTATATTTACACTTCTGTTCTTAGTCAATTGCACTATGACTATGCAAATGTTGTTAATACACTAATTGTGCTATTTACAATTGTTAGCAATACTATATGCCTTGTTACACATTCAATACACTTCTATATCACTAGTATTACTAAGAGATGAGCTACCCAGTATTATACAGTTACACTATTTTTACTATGACTACCGGTACTGTTTGCACTTCTGTTATGTTGTTATTACACTATATACACTATTTACGAATCTGTTTCTTTCTTTGCTTTCTATTACATAAATGTCGATGTCACATATGGCATTCACTGTACTTTGGGTCTGGTTCAATTTAGCTAGTTCACTTCCCATTTACGCTTATACTACACTTACACTTCTGTTCTTAGTCAGTTGCACTATGACTATGCAAATGTTGTTAATACACTAATTGCACTATTTACAATTGTTAGTAATACTCTATGCCTTGTTAAACATTCAATACACTTCTATATCACTAGTATTACTAAGAGATGAGATACCCAGTGTTATATAGTTACACTATTTCACTATGACTACTGTTTGCACTTCTGTTATGTTGTTATTACACTATATACACTATTTACCACTCTGTTTCTTTCTTTGCTTTCTTTTTCTTCTTTTTGGGGTTATAGATTTTTTAAATTTACAGATTGAACAAATTCTATATATTGTTTCTTATACTTAAGTATTAGTTCACTCAATATGTTAGCCCACTGACCACCTAGTTTTAGGATGTTGTTTCTGAACACACTTCTTTCTTTATCGAGAATGGCACACTGGAAGATTAGATGCTCAGCTGTCTGATCGCCCTTCCCACAAGGGCATTCTAGGCTGTCCAATATGTGAAAATGGTGGTGTGCGTCTGTGTCTATGTGTGTATCTAATGCTCTTGATTTAACAATGAAGTCATTCTCCTTCTTGCTTCCCAATATTTCGATGTGATGTCTTGAGCTATTTGAAGGGCTGTGCAGCTTGCCAAATGATCCATACCCATTTCCTGCTCCTGACAGCATAACAGACAAGTTGGTGAAGTCAGTATACCGATTCCGTGAAGATGTTTACTTAAATAATCATGACCAGTGAGTAGCCTGAACATACCAACAGTAGATTTATTAGGAAGTTCAAGGATTAGAATAGTGTTTTCCAACAGATTTTTCCATTTGGTATTTTCACTTTCTGCTAATATTTTAATATTGTAATTGTAGTTGGTCTTGCTTTTGATGATTCGTTTGATAGATTCGTAAGACAGATTTAGACTTATATTCTGTTCAATTTTGGAGCATTTTTTCGTCAACATATCAGCTCTCTCATTCCCATTTATGCCACAATGTGCAGGTATCCACTGAAGAATTATGTGTTTATTTAGATTTTGAATTTGTTTAATTATTGAATGTATTTCTTTAATTTTTTCCATTTTTGGATTTTTTGATACTATTTCCTGGATGCTGTTCTAGAGACTGATAATATGACTATGTTCTTGCAATGGTGTATTCAACTGAATAAATTTTGAAGCAGTGTATAAATAGCATCTATCTCCTCATCAAAATTTGTAGTATGCTTGCCAACTCTTTTATAGAAAGAAAAGAATTGGTAAGTTCCTCCTGCTCCAGCCCCTTCCTCATGGTCTGGTACATGAATCCAATCATTTGGTGGATATATTGTATCCAGGGTTTCTAATGTGAGAGCTTTTGCTTCATGTGGAGGTATATCTTTCTTATTGAAAGATTTGTTTAAGTTTAATCTATACTGTACATTAATATTGCAGATTTTCTTTCTGTTTGGGGATAAAAGGCAAAAATCTGCAAAACGCAGTGAATGGAAAAAAAAAAAAGCAGGCATTCTACGGAATCGTGGAAAAGCAGACCCTTCATCGCCTTCAGTCTAAAAAAATTTGTTAACTTCAGTGTTCTCAAAAATACTCGATGACCAGAGAAAAGCTATATTTAAAAAATACTGGGGTCTTTAATACCATACAGTGCTCTTTTGTCAAAATAGTTTAGGAGCAAGAAGAGTACAAGAAAGTAATTAAATAAAAAGAAACGTCAGTCTCAGCAACAAAAAAGTGTCAAGCAAATTGAAGACAGCATATAAAAAAAAATTGAAAGTATCAGATTGTAAGAAATCTGACATTCATTCATTCATACATTCATTTATTCATTCAGTGTTCTGCCCAAGAGCAGGTCTTTCACTGCAAACCCAACTTTCTCCAATCTTTCCTATTTTCTGCCTCCCTCTTTGTCTCCTCATATGATCCATATATCTTAATGTCGTCTATCATCTGATATCTTCTTCTACCCCGAACTCTTCTCCCGTTCACCAGTCTTTCCAGTGCATCCTTTAGGAGGCAATTTCTTCTCAACCAGTGACCCAGTCAATTTGTTTTTCTCTTCCTGATCAGTTTCAACATCATTCTTTCTTCAGTCACTCTTTCCAACACAGCGTCATTTCTTCTGTCTGTCCACTTCACATGTTCTATTCTTCTCCTTATTCAAATTTCAAATGCTTCTATTTGCTTCTCCTCACTTCGTCGTAATGATAATATTTCCTGGAAGAGAAGACTATTGTACACAGCCAGCCATGGTCACAAATAAGTCACAAGCAATCTGTGACTGAGAAGGGTGGTTTTTATAAAAGTAAAAGCTACATTGAGAGTTCGTTCAATTCTTTAGAACTTGCAAGTTGCAACCCCTGTAGGGTTGCCAATCCTCCAGTATTTCCCGGAATCTCCTGTATTTGGCCCTAATTTTTAATAGTCTCCAGGTTCCCATATTATTCTTCTCTTCTAGCATTTTTTCCCTTATTTTTTCAAAATATAGAAATTTTTGTTCTAAATATCTGATTTTGCTGTGAATGATGATTTATATGATGAATTTTGTTGTTCAAGAGATGCATTAAAATGTGCAGTCTTTTTAGAAGGTAATACTTGCCATAAATGGGTATTACTGCTTATGCGTTTAAAATCAAACCATGTTCATGTTACAAATTGAAAAAACTGGCGAGTTTTGTTCTAAGCTTACCAAGTAAATGCTCATACAAAGAAGATGTTTTATCTCATGAACAATAAAATTGGACAGATGTTTTAAACAAGAGCATGACACATCTAATCAAATCAGAGCTGCAAACTGTAGTCTAATTCAACTATTATGAGAGACAAAATCTTCAACTATTATGAGAGACAAAATCTGTCTCAAAATATTCCTAATTTAAGCCTAGCTGCCGAAGTGTAGAATAAAGTTGTTTTAGTACCACTAATTGAATTGAATAATTTGTCTATTTTCTATATGGAATTTTGTCGATTCCTTAGTCTCCCGTATTTTCTTCAAAAAAAGTTGGCAACCCTAAACCCCCATAAATTGGAACTTTGGAATGTAAAAGCATAATTATTTAGTTATGCCCTAGTACTCGACTGTGTTGGTAATACTGTACAGAAATAGTTTCCTTTTAATATACATTATTAACGTGTGTTTAATTTGAATTTAACCTTCTGATTAGTGTGAAAAAAGAATTAAACTACAATCTAAAACTTTAACTTACGAATACAGAATTGTAGCTCAAGAATTAGGCCCGTCAATACCTGATTTAAGTATTAGGAAAATGTTTAGTGACGAAAACAGAAGCTATACGAGACATTTTAATGTGTCATTATATGGAAAGTATGATTGGATTTATGGTTGTTCCATTGTTAGTTTTTCTCGCCCTTATGTTTCTATTTGCAGTGCTGATAAATGGACAAAGACTGGCATTAGACATCTGAAACTATGTCTGAGAAAAAAAGACATCTCTTTTAAAAATCATGAAATGAGTTTCTCGTTGTTGGAGAAAACTAATATTAAGCAACAACTAGAATTTCTATTCGTAAACACAGTAAATTCATTAATAAGAATAGACACATTCTATCACGCATTATCAAAGCCATTAAATATTGTGGTGAATTTTAACTTTCTTTAAAATGGCATGAAGAAACTGAAGATTCAGATAATCCGGAAGTATTCAATACCTCAATAGTGAAATAAACTATACTGCTGCAATTGATAGGGTTTTAAAAGAACATTTAAAATCTGAAATGGTGTTTAAAAGAGACACTGAAGACAATTCTGAACGACTTGTTAAATGTAATGCTATGGGTGTGTCAAAAGCATATTAGTGATTATTATTATCTGAGTATTATCTATCAATCCAGGCTGATGGAAAGACAAAGAATTCCATGGTACTCTGAAGAACTGGCAGAACTAAAAAATCTTCATTAAAAAGATGATTTCTTATTTTTTTCTGTTTAAAAATCTATTATAAGTTTTACTTTCAATTATTATTATTTTTAGTAGATTATTTTACGATGCTTTATCAACATCTTAGGTTATTTAGCGTCTGAATGAGATGAAGGTGATAATGCCGGTGAAATGAGTACGGGGTCCAGCACCGAAAGCTACCCAGCATTTGCTCATATTGGGTTGAGGGAAAACCCCGGAAAAAACCTCACTAGGTAACTAGCCCCAACCGGAAATCGAACCTGGGCCACCTGGTTTCGCGGCCAGACATGCTAGCCAGACGCGCTAGCCAGCCGTTACTCCACAGGTGTGGACTTCAATTATTAATTATTGATTTTGAAAAATACTTTGAACATTAAAGATCAATATAACATGGTTTGTTTTTATTGTGTGCTATTAGTCAAGCCTTCAGAGGGGTAGTTCTTATTCTACTTTGATTTGTGACACTTTTCTTGAAAAAAAAAATTAATAAATAAATAAAATTAAATTTAAAAAAGGAGAATTTAATCGTGTAATATCTTCAAATATTTTAGATGAGTTGTGAGAGGTTGTACAAAAGACGTAGTTACTGCTTGCAAATGATACTTTATTTACTTATTTATCTATTATTTGAACAACTGATACACAGACATGTCTTTAATGGTGCACACTGCCACTTTTAATTCATACTGCAAATTATTGTAAAAATAGCTTTAACCTTTAGGAATTATGTTTTTAACTAATTTTACCAAACCCGCCTTTTTACTGTATTCTTCAGTCTAGCAGAGTACAAACGCTTCAACATAACAATTTCATAGCAGAAGATGGGTTCCCCAGTACAATATAATGAAACTCTTCTTTTGAATATGAGACCTTGTAGAAAGTCTTGTTGATAATTTCTTTTCAAAATGCAGCATAGCTACCTAGCTTAGCTTGACATTCTCATTATCAGAGTTTTTTTTAATATATCCATCTCTGTTTTAGTGACAAAATCTTTCAAGTCGTAAAACATTCCATTGTTAATTTCCATGTCGTCATACGGTTTACCTTTTTTCTTTGACATACGTATTAATGTCACATACACAGAATGAAAATTGGGCCTGACTAGAGGGATCTAGTTACTTTATGTTCACTGTAACAAGAATTCAAATATATTTACTGAAATTATTTTCTATCGATAGTGTTACAACTCGATAATCAGCTGATGATTACCCATGAATATTTGTAATAGTGTGGAAATATAAACCTCTATTTCTACACTACCATTACTTATTTCCAGATAAGATTATCTTCTCTTAGTTTGCACTGCAATAATATCAGTATTCGTGGTGGGCACCCTCTATTGAAGTTTCAATTCAAGCTTGTCTATATCAGCTGATGTTTGGACTGCACAATGACATCTGTTTTTTCTCAAGCTTCATCGGAAACATGACCACAGCAAACACATAATTAATGAGGATTATTAGAAAATATACACAAGCCTATTATGGTTGAATAGGAATGAATCTTACTGAAGTATTAATATGCTTATAAATAACAGTCTAAAATAAACTTACAACATTTGATCTCAACTGCTCCTCACTGACAATCTGTTTGGGATTTTCTAATGAACCTTTTACAAGTTTCATAATTAATCTGGAATGCATTGATATTTTCGGTTACATTGTTGAGTTCTTAAGTCATCTAAAATAGAAAGATAAACGGAAGCGAAGACTTAAATCTAAAATGTGTTTAGAAATTATTAAGAAAACTGTCACAACTAAAAAAGGTATGTACTCAATGAAACTCATTAGAACAATTCACCTTTACGGCAATAACGACACAAAAGAAAAACAGACACGCTGAGTATTAGTATTTACACTAAAAGTTTAAAGAAAACTGACGTAACTTAAAATAAACCATTCGCAGTAATAAGAAAATGAATGAATGAATGAATGAATGAACAGTCGATTTGTCCCTGAAGGGCTAAGGCCTCCTCTTGCGAGGGGTAGCTCAGTAAGACTCTCACGGGGAGCTAGTCCGCATGAGGAAATACTAAAACATTAATTTTACTTGATCGACTATAATGGCACAACATTAAAAGTGTCGTTTTTCTGTACATAACTGTTTCAACTGACCCGTACTTTTTGAATTGTGATGATAAATTGATTAAACTGTTTCAGCTGACCTGTCACTCTTTGAATTATGACTGTTTTGATGATGAACTGATTAATGCTGCGGGTCAACACAGAAGACACAACTGAATTGTGACGTTTTTCCAGATGCATTAGTAAGGACATTAATTAGGCAGAAAATCGACATAACTGCTCTCACTTGGCTGTTTTTGTAAATTGAGTTATGGCTGTTCTCTAAATGAAAGATTTCATTGTTTCCTATTTAATCTGCATTCCTAACGTCCTCTGTGGTGGAGTGCACTCAGTAGCATGCTGGCTTGCGGGCCTGCGTTCCATTCCCAAACAGGTCAATTTTTTATTAACGTAACTAATTTTTATACATGTTACATCTCTTCATTTTGAATTTTTTTATAGTGAAACGAATTATTTCCCAATTCTGGCTCAAACTAGGAGAATAATAAAACTCTTGGGTGATCAATTTTTTTTCCCGAAATAAAACAAAGATAAACAAACAAATTAAAGCAAAATAAAAATAAAATACACATGTGGACCTAATACTGTCTATCACCGCCTGACATCTTTGGGGCATTAAGTCCACCAGTCACAGAAATAGTTCTGGTCCTCAGTGAGATCTTCCTAGGTAGCCAGAACTTGATTCCATAACTGATCTGGATTTTGAGGTGAGTGGTCTCGATATTTGTCGATTCTCTTTTTTTTCAACTCAGCCCATACGTGTTCAAATCAGGTGTCTTGGGAGGCCAAGGTATGAGTTCGATCACGGGCCTTCCCATGAACATTTATGGCAGTATGCACGGAGTAGTTATCCTCTTGGAAAAATAAATTTTCTTCAGAATAACTAACTCGGGCTGAAGGAAGAAGCACATTTTCCAAAATATGCAGATAATTCGGTGCCCCAAATCGGCCATTGATACACTTTAGCACGCCAGTGCCATCGCGAGACATCCAGCCCTAGCATGACAAGCTAAATCTTCCCGATCTCTGCCGTCGTTGGATATAACGTCGATCATATCTGGTGCCGGGCTCATGATAAACATTGGTGCATGATTCACCATCAGATGGGATGGTTGTTTCGTAGGAAAAAATTACTCTTCCCCAATTGAAACCCATCCAACTGGTTGCAAAAGCTAATTGGTCGACAGCACATTCCTCAAGGTCTCTTTGGCCGCAGCTTTTCGCGAAAGAAATACACAATCAAACGGTTTATAACCCTTCGAGAAGAACCAGGGATGTTGACCACAGCCCTTAACTGATTTGCAGAGTGGAACGGGTTTTCATGAGCCCTGCAAAGGGTCTCGTCATCTTCTTCTGTTGAAATATGCGGATGCACTATAGAATGAAGCCTTCCAAACTCCCCACAATATATCTAATATCTATGCACCCACCTCTGTACTGTCCTCACGTGTACCCTGCACAATCGACTTGTCTCCAACGCAGAAAAGCCATTTGCCACAAGC
Organism: Periplaneta americana; assembly: GCF_040183065.1. Classification (NCBI taxonomy): domain Eukaryota; kingdom Metazoa; phylum Arthropoda; class Insecta; order Blattodea; family Blattidae; genus Periplaneta; species Periplaneta americana. Next base: position 106,618,047 of record NC_091124.1, read on the forward strand.
GCAATAACTTGCTGCCTCTTGTCGGCCATGTTCCTAGAGATTGGCCTGGTGTAGTCTACATTCTTAGTCAACAGTGTGACTATTAAACACAATAAAATATTGATAAAGATTTAAGTTACATATAGTTACGGAATAAAGATTTTCACACCTCATTACTTTATTTATAAATTACGGGGCATAACAAGATAGTTTATTTCCACAACTAATGCGAACCATGTCTAATTAATTTGAAGTAAATCAAGTTAATGTCAAATTACGTGATATAGTCATATCCTGGAGTATTGCATTGGTTCATACAGAACATTTCTGTTACAGACAGCTTTAGTCTAGTGGAGAGAGCACTTGTTCCTGATTCAGTCGGTTGCATGTTCGAATCCGCTGTCATGCATTCCTTTTTTTTCTATATTTGTTAAATTAACTTACTTCTTTATTTGTTAACAGTCTTTACCGCATTACTTATTTATGCTGAATTATTTTCCCTAGCACTTGTTTTAATTACTAGGGACGACATACAACGAAACAAAACTAATTTTATTATCTCAGCTAGTTGTTCTCTTGTGAATCAGATCACTCTTTCTCTGATCATGCGCACTGCCTCCTTCCTGGAACTTATAAAAGTATTTGTACGACAAAACTTTTTTATAAGATTGTACATCTCACTTGACGATATGTGTCAGAGGAAGAACAGTTGTTTATATGCATCATAAATCTGATTAGTGTAATATGTAGCTAATCAGTGATGTATGCAATGGAGGGGGGAAAAGAACTGGCCACCCTATCCCATTATCTCCTGGCCTAGTTGCCTCATAAGTGGTGCCTTGTTGGTATCACTTGTGAGGTTTAGACCTGTCTTCGGACAGTTGAGTAAAGAACAACAATTTTTACAACGATATATGTTAATCCTTTACGTACTGGCAGTTAGTAAATTAACATATACATCCCCAAATGGACAATCCCCAGGATCAAAATACCCATAGAATTTTCCCTGTATACAAAATCTCGATGGCTACAAAGCCCTGAACAATTTTCCCTGAAACCAGAATCATAAAAAATAAACGAACTAACAATTTATTCTGTTGCTAGGCTTTTTTTTTTTTTTTTTGGAACATGGATGCTCAAATTGTTAGTCCTGACAGCAGAAAAGTAGAACTCCTACGTAATAGATATACAATATATGGCAAAACCAACAACACTGAAATTATCATTCATCTGCTGTCTATGTTTCCCTAGCAACCAAGTATTTATTTACTTTACATGATAGTTTGACATATTGTATGGTATATTCAGTGTTCGAGTTAGTGCTAGAGTTATGGTTCTCACACAGTGGAGGTGTTTATTGCCGAGCATTATTTCCAGCCATACGGAGTACTGAAATTACAAACATACTCTGAAAATCAAGATAAGTCAATTTAACATGCAAAGTGACATAAGACTGAGCCCATATGATGAAACTTTTCAATGACAGCTAACACTGTGTTATTTGATGCCGCATTATTAAATCACTCCTGGTACTGCTCTTTAACATGGCGCAAGCTCGGCCCATTCTGATGCCCACTCCGTAAGACCAAAAATAATGATAGATGTTAAACATCATCTTCTCTGTTGCAAGAGCCATAATTGCAGAAATCAACACAACACTGAATTCACAATATGTCAAACTATTATAATTATAAAGTAAATAAATACTTCGTTAATATTAGGTCCCCTACTTTTTCTAGTGTTCATAAATGATCTTGCTATTGAAAGATATAGGTCATCCCATATTATTTGCAGATGACATAAGTATAGTAATTACAGCCAATAACTCCAATACATTCCAATCTTCAACAGAGGAAATTCTCTTCAAAATACGTGACTGGTTCTCAGTGTAAGTGATGCTATGTAAAGATTCATTTTTATGAACAAGGAAAGCTTAGTAAAGACAATTCGTTTTGGTTGTCTATAGTTGAGTTTCTGAGATTTCCGAAAAGTCTTACAACCAGTTTAATTAAAAAAAATACGCAAAAAGGACAAACCAGGCAACATCGGGTGCTTTCAGCTAGTACACACACACATACATACATACATACATACATATACACACACACTTACATACATACATACATACATACATACATGCATACATATATAGTGAAACCATGCAAAGAAAATAGCTTGGAACCTTCCAAATATCGCCCAATCAGTCTTATAAACATAGGAGGAAAAGTTCTAGAAAAGCTACTAATCAATCGAATCATGCACCATATGCACACAAAGGAACTCCTAAATGACCACCAGTACAGTTTCACAGCACAGAAAAGTACAACAGATGCGGCAATGGAAGTAAAAAGATTCATTGAGCCAGAACTAGAGAAAAGGAATGTCGTAGTTATGGTCAGCCTCAAAGTCAAAGGAGCTTTCGACACAGCCTGGTGGCCAGGAATTTTAAAGGAACTTAAAGATTTTAAATGTCCCCAAAATTTATATAGAATCTCACAGAATTACTTCAGTCAAAGATCTGCTACTATGTCCATAAACAATGTAACCATCCAGAAGTCACAAAAGGATGTCCACAAGAATCATGTTGCAGCCCCGGATACTGGAATATACAATATAACTCCATTCTGAACCTTAAATACACAAGCCACACCAAAGCAATAGCATTCGTGGATGACTTGGTATTATTAACAAGAGGAGACACAATAAGAGAAGCAGAAAACTATACAAACATAGAAATGAACAAGATTATGACATGGGCCAAAGCAAATAAAATTAATTTTAATGAACAGAAGTCGAAAGTAATGCTCATGACTCGAAGGAAAAGGAAAGAACAAAAAGAAGTAAACGATTGCCTAAATAATAAACCACTAGCCCAAGCAAACGCCTTGAAATACCTTGGAATCATATTCGACAATAAATTAACTTTCAGGGAACACATAAATCATATCACAGAAAAATGCACAAAACTAATATTTGCACTTTCCAAATCAGCGAAACTGAACTGGGGCCTGAAGCACGAAGTAAAAACAATCTATAAAGGCGGAATTTTACCTCTCCTAACATACGGGGCACCAGTATGGATTAAAGCAATGGAAAGAGAATGTTATAAAGCTAAAATTACCAGAGTTCAAAGACTTATCAACATTAAAATTGCGAAAGCATACCACACAGTATCAACCGAAGCACTTTGCATAATCACTGGATTAACACCTATTATTATAAAGATAGATGAGATTGTGAAGCTGTACAAATACTTAAGACAGGACAGAAATGCACAACAAATACTGGACAATAATATGGAAACGAAATACTGGCCTCATGCAGTGAACTCAATAAGATTCAACCCAGAAAGCCAGGAAGAAACACACAAAACACATGTATATACTGACGGCAGCAAAAGCGAACAAGGAGTAGGATCAGGTATAGCCATATACGCGGATAATTAAATAAAACACATGCTCAAACACAGACTGAATGAAAGATGTTCAAACAACCAGGCAGAACAGCTTGCAATCCTGAAAGCCTTAGAATATATCGAATCATTGGAAATAGAAGGAAGAACAATTGCAATTCTATATAAACACTTATTTTGATTCTTTGGTCATCCAGAAGTATATATTTTAATTTTACCAGGATTTGGTATAATTTCACATATTATTTGCCATAAACGAAAAGAATAACAAACAGTTAATCCAGTAGAAAAATAAAATTAAAAAAATCCAAAAATATTTACATATCTTAAAGAAACTATCGGATAGCCAGATAACACTCGAAGCACTTAAAAATAGGAAAAATCACACTTACCTCATAGAAGAAATAAGGAACAAGACTGGAGGATACAATTCTACTGCGTAAGGCACATGTAAGAAACCAGGATAACGAGCTGGCAGACCAACTTGCAAAGAAGGTGGCGACAAGTAAGGACCTCAATGAGTGCTACAAGAGGATACCCAGAAGTGCTGTACTAAGTGAACTCAGTGAAACCAAATGCCAAAGTGACTGGAATGTAACTGAGAAAGGTGCAATCACAAAATCGTTCTTTCCAAATATTGCAGACAAACTCAAACTGAAATTCAGTGTAACCCCTAACCTAACAGCAATGTTAACAGGACAGGGCAAAACCAGAGCAAACACTACATAGATTTAAAATTATAAACAATCCAACATGCGCATGTCAAATTTTAGCCACCAAACATAAGACCACTTATTGTTCGATTGCAAATTGTTAGATCAGGAAAGAGATGCTTTAATCACAGCTGTATTAAGAACTGAAAACTGGCCACATAAAAAAGACCACGTCATAAAAAAATATACTAAGAAACTTACCCAATTTGTAAATAATATACCTTCTGAGAAAATTAACCAGTTGTAGAAAAAAAACAAAACAAAAATAGAATTGTAAATAAGAATGTAAAATATAAATTGTAGAAAATGTAAATATTGCAAAACTAGAGTATCTAAAAAAAAAACACAATAATTTTAGAATCTGCAGTAACATCACAGTCTAACAGTAGATTGTAAACTATAAACAGTACATAGCTGTAATTAATTGTGACCTTAGAACATTTTTATAGAGAAAAAAAGAGAAAATTGTGGAAACAAAATAATCCAAAACAGATTGTAAATTTCAAATTGTAGAAAATCAATATAAATGTAGCATATATTTTAAGAGAAATAAGTGAATGGTAAAAACAAAATCACCTCATCTTCAAATTAGATTGTAAACTTTGAATTATAGATGATTGTAAATAATTGTAATATTATAAGAGAGCTTAGTGCATATAGTATTACTCAGTGTAATGGAACATGCCGTTTTTAATAAATACATAAAAAATACATACATAGGTACATACATACATACTCACATTCACTTTTATTCATTAGATACACAAAAGTGAATTTGGGTATATATTAGATATATAAATGTGAATATGGGTGATATATATATATATATATATATATATATATATATATATATATCTATATATATATATATATATATATATATATGCTCTGAACGATATTTGCACATAAAGCATTCATAACCAGGAGAAAAACATAGGCTACATTAAAGTTAGACAAATAGATCTTAAATCATTTAAAAAAGTAAAAATTAAAAATAAATACGACCAAACAATCATGTATAATATTAAAATAATGGCCTAATGATATACCCACACATCCTAAAACACATGATATGATCACAGATGTTAAAGCGTGTGTGACACAGAAGTCAGTTGACAAATGGGAAATATTACTCTAATTGGAAATACAATTGTATACAGTATGTTCACTACCGCAAATGTTCAAAATGTGCTCCATTTACTTGAAGACAGTGCCTCACTAGATCCTGATATTCTTCTGTCATGCTTAAAAGTATTGCAGGCAGGATGTGCTGGATAACATGCGTGGTCCTTTATTTCAAGTCCTATATAGATATAGGCTCTGTTTGAAAAATGTGCTGTTTCACAAAGCTCCACAGAAATAAATTATGGGGTGCGAGGTCTAGTGACAGTGGAGGCCATGACTGAGTCCACCTCGTTCAACCCAGTGCAAAACGAAGATCTCATTTAGTTTCTGGTGAACTATTACAGCATAATGTGCCGTGATCTATCTTGTTGAAAATACATTCTTATCTGTTTGTTCAATGGCAAATCATACAGGAACTGCACTGTAGTGCTGTCCAGCAATTTCCCATATTTGTGTTGGCTTACATTTGTCAAAGAAATATGCATCCATCTTGGGTTTTCTTTGGACCAGTATTGTGCATTTTGTGCATGAGCATGCCTATTCGGAAAGAATAAGCATTCATCACTGAACAGAACATGCCGAAGGAAAGATCGATCAGTATGTAAATGCTGTGTGATCGAATTGCATTATTTTCGCCACTTGAGTGGATCCTCTTCTTGCATTGTGTGAAAATGCTGAACGTAAACTGTAGGGATGAAAACGTGAGATTTCAATATTCTACAAACAGATTCTCTACTGACATCACTAAGTGTAGCATTGTTGTTTACCATGCCATGGCCTACTTCAGTATATGTACTGTATTCATTTTACGTATTATACATAAACTAATTCAGGAAAACTGATAAGAAGGCAAAAGATGGAGAATTCTACTGGCACAAAAGGGGAATATGTACTACCAAACTAACAGTACAAATGAAAAAGTCGCTCAGATTACGGAGATCTTGGAGGGAACACGTCATTATGTTACTTTGTACAATAATTACTTCTGTTTTACAGTTGTTAATGTTTCCTACTTGTTAACTGACTTCTGTGTCACACAGTACCTATAATATCACTATTGACTTTATTCTTGAAGAATTTTCAGAAGATTTGATTACTAAAAGTATGAATATTCTCTCCTAATTTGCCTAATATTACTTTTCTAAGATTTGCTGATGAAATAGTTATAATTGGAAATAATAAAACACATGCAGAAATTCTTACAAATGTGGCTAAACAGCACTTTTGACAGATCAGCTCAATTATTCCAAATCAGTGGCAAATAAATGAGAAACTTCATCATACGTAATTTTTCATTGATAATGAATTTTTAGTCCAGCCTTTACTGTTGGATGAAAAAGTACGTTACCTTGGGGTGGATTTCAATGGCTCTACTCTTGGATCAAGTAAAATTTATTTATTTATTTATTATCAGGTTGTACAAGGTCCTAAAACATATTTCTGTACACATTTTCAAGATTCCATAGCCTTTCTCCATTCTTCTCTATTCTCCCATATCCCATCTTGCAATCCTCTTTCTCTAATTATTCCTTGTGTTCATGTCAATTTCGGTCATTCACTCTTCCTTTTTCACGTTGAAATCCATTCCATACACCTTCTTCAGCAATCTACCTTACATATCTTCTGTCATCCTCTTCATATGATCAAGCCATCTGAATTGTTTTGTTTTGACAGTCTACAAGCAATCTTTGCAATTTCATTTTTTCTCTTATAACATTATTTCTAAATTTGTGCTTCCTTGATACTCTTGCAGATCTCCGCCAGAAATCCATCTCTGTAGTGTAGTTTTCCTACTGTCCTAAACTTCAAATTCCATGTTTCTGAGACATATGATATTTTGCTTTCAACAAGTGCATTGTACTGTACCTATACATTTCTTTTTGTTGTGACATCTTTATAACATAATTTAATTTTGAAATGGCATATCTCCCTTTGTCAATTCTTCCATTTATATCATCTTCGTAATTTCCATTACTAGATATTTTGACTCCTAAATACGGTATTGTGTTCATCACAATGATTTGTGTTTGTGGATGTGTGCGTTCACGTGTGTGTGTGTGTGTGTGTGTGTGTGTGCTTTGTGAATATGTGTGTGCTTTTAGATGTGCCTACTTGAGAGCAAGTTACATAGTTGACAATGTGGAAAACATGGAGTTTCAAAGTTAATGCCTGAAACTTTGAGCAATTGTCCTTGAGCTTTATTTTAATATTGTTAATACGAATGCTAGTTACATTATAAACTACAGTTGCTTAAAATCTATGCTAGTAAGTATCACAGTACCGGTAATAAGTGACATAAAACAACTTCTGCTTTCGTTTTACCAATTAATATTGTCGCTTCTATTACGTTTTGCATGACTTTTTCACACCATAATTTTTGCATAATTTTGGTGGGTCAACATTTTGCAATAGTAGGTTCATTATTAGTTATTCAATATATAGTGTTAAATTATGTGATGACAGTCCTTCTGGTTTCAAACATTTAAAAAATCCTGTGGACCAAAACAGAGCCTGCTCACTATCTACAGTTGTATCGAGAAATATAATATGGTCTTGGACTGTGCAATAGCTACTTATTAAATCAATGTTCTAGTCTTTGACTTGCATAATGTATCAACAATGTTATTTAATTCTGTGTTCTTTTTTTCTATGAACCTATGAAAGCTGAAAGCCAAAGTTGAATATAACAAAAATAAACAATTGACTGTAGAGGATACTATTTTAATATTACACACGCATGTTTGCTGGTATTCATTTTTATTTTTTTTTTTTAAATAATCTAACGTCCATTTGTCCTATTTTAATGTAGTCTAAGACTTTCTCTTGGTTATGAAGGCTAAATGTGTAAACTTTGGCAAATATCAGTTAAAGCATATAGATTTGTATTGAGAACATACATACTGATGGTAGCAATGAAAACCACGTAACTCTATCAGACTGTGAAAACCACTTTATTCCATTAACCAGCGCAGAAAAATCTGATGCGTAACCTGTTGAGAACACGAACTTCGAGTTGCACAGTGTCGCGATCTAGGGGAAAAAATGGAAACCTCGTATCTCCCGCGGTCTTTTGTTTGTGCTGAAAACCTTGCATCTCCAATTACCGCCATTGTGTGTAGACTGAGAAGTAACATTCTGTGATATTTTAGTGTTTTCTATGTGATTGTGATCTTGTGTGGTGAATTCAACACTGATTCCTAACTAAAGGTACATAAGTAATGATGATAATAATAATTTATTATAATGCAACTGTTAATGCTTATAAATGCTACTGTTTAAATTAATGTGGAATTGCATGTTTTTCACCGCGCATAACAGTGTTCATGAGGCTACTTATGAGAGACAGAGATAGAGAGTGAATATTCTTTGCACGTGGACCGAAAAAATGAGGCAAGAGAAGCCAAAAGCCTTGACAAATCAGGGCCGGCTAGGGTGTTTACCATGGACCTTCAAGTCCTTTTGCTATCTCCCAGATTACAGGGGTCTGCATTATATTACAAAAGTAAATTGAAGATCGACAACTTTACTATCTATGACCTTGAAAGAAATGATGGCTACTGCTTCTTGTGGAATGAGTGTGAAGGAGGTTTGCCAGCATAGTTGTACATTTTATTGAAACAAATAACAAAGATGATTCAGAAATTATTTTCTATAGTGATGGATGCACCTACCAGAATCGCAACTCAATCATGAATAATGCACTGGCTCATTTGACAAAACAGAAGGGCATAACTATAACTCAGAAGTTTTTAGAGAAAGGTCACACTCAAATGAAGTATAACTCCATACATGCCATAATAGAAAATCGATTGAGAAACAAACAGATATACACTTCTCCTGGATATGTTGAGGTTTGTGCTACTGTAAGGCTAAAGTCCAAACCCTATGTCGTGAAATACTTGGACCATAGATTTTTCAAGGCTTTCGACAAACTGGCATTATATTCGTCTATTCGACTTGGGTCACTGGGGATCCTACAGTGACTGATATCCGATGTTTGAAGTATGATCTCTCAGGCGGAATTCAGTACAAATTGAAATTCAGTGACACATGGCAGACACTTCCACGAAGAATGTCTAATATTTACAACTCATTTGATGTTCCTGCTCTGTACAGTTCTCCACTGAAGATCAAAGCAGAAAAGTATGCACATTTGCAGCAGCTTAAAGAAGTCATTCCAAAGGATCATCATTCTTTTTATGATAATTTGTCGGTTTGAACAAAAGCAATTAAAGTTAAATGGCAAGCTGATATCTTGCTACAAGGGGTCTTGTATAGCTCTAATTTGTACAACATGATTTAAAATATTTAACTGCTTATACATTGAACTCCTGTAATAACATTTTCTATTATTACTGTGAGATTTTTGCTTTTGTCTCACTCTGTACTAAAATAATGCGTTACTATTTTTTTTGTTATTTTACCTTCACTACCTATGTAAGAAGTTGTTCCAATGTTACTGTATTATTTATCTCATGGCAAACCAAAGTATATTTCAGTGTTTCTTGTTCAAGGTAATAAGAAAGGGGGAAAAAAGTGTGTTCCAAACATAAAAGATTGTACCACCCTATTTATTACACAAATTAAGAGTGTTCTTTTTAATACTGAAATTAATTTTCATTACTATGGAATGATAATCTTGAAGTACCTTAAAATAATGAAAGTCTTGTATTATTGTATCCTTTTATACAAACTTAAAATAACCACGTTCACTTTCTTGTATTACTGTAAGTACCTCGTATATCCAGTTTCAATCCAAAATATCACAGTGAAAAACTCGGAACTCCAAATTCAAAGAGAGATTTGAAAGTACATTGATTTCTCTAATCTATTAATAACTAGGCTTGTACTATGTAGTAAGAACTGTAGCAACTATCTCTGTATCACTTTAGATGTTTTTTTAACAGTTATTTGTTTCTCCTGTAAAATTTATCGAAATGGAGTTACGAGGTTTTCATTGCCTACCATCGATACATACATACATACATACATACACACATACACACACACACATACATACATACATACATACCCACATTCACTTTTATATCTAACTAGGTGAAAGTACCCAGCATTGCCCAAGTTGTCCTTTTTGTTTCCATTTTTAATTAAACTGGTTGTTAGACTTTTCAGAAATCTGGGAAACTCAACTATAGACAACCAAAACGAATTGTCTTCACTAAGCTTTCCTCGTCCATAAAGATGAATCTTTACATAGCGTCAATTACATGAATTAAAGAACTTCTTAGCCAAATGTCTTCCAGAGTTAACTCAATTTAAAAAACAGCTGTAGATCGGGCACTGAAAAGTAAACATTTCATTGTGTGCCTCACATTCAACTGTTTTTTTTTAATTTATATATGGTAGGTCTATATATATTTTTCCTTATTTATTTATTCTGATGTATTTAAGGCCATTAGACCTACTCTTCCACACCACCAAAAATACAAATAAAATAATAGAAAAAATCAAACTATAAACAAAGTAAAATCAAACAAAAATATGTACAGGCTACAGTCACATAAACTTTAGATGAGATAATATTGTTTTGAAATTGAACAAAACAAAAACACACCTCTCGGTCCCCATACGCCCACTTAGCGTGATTCAATGTTCTACAGATCTTTTTTAAATTATGGTTTATTGAATGATGCTCGCAACTGCTGGGGTTATATCATAGCTGGTGTGCCAGAATTTTGTTCTGCAGGATTTCCTTTATATGCTAGTAAATCTACTGACTACACACTTAAATGCCATCGACCTAGGCTGGGATCGAATCCGCAACCTCGAGCACAGAGTGCCAGCGCTATACCAATTACCAGTAGTGCCCCGCAGTTACAAAGGTTGGCAGATCTGCATGAAAAACACTGTATTTAGCAAATCCATGCTGTTTATTGCATCTAAATTGGATAACGCGTGTAATTACAGCACCTTCTCAAAGTTGACTGTGCACCTGAAATTGTACTCCATTTGCGCGCCTTACCCACCCTATGCGCAACACCTATCCCACCTGGCACAACTAGTCATGTAGTGGAGATATGCCCCACATATCGATACCTGAATGAATAACCATCAGGAACTTTCTATCGTTCAAACCCTTTTAACTCCTACCAAATTTCGTTACACCAACTTTTCTAGCCTACACCTGTACCGGCAGACGGAATTATAAGATAGAGAGCTAGGATTCCTACAGATTTGCAATAAAGTATCGTAACTTGACTAGTTTGTCGTATTATTAAATTTAATTATTTGGCATAACAGCGCAAGAAATGAGATGTAGGACACACACATACAAATTCTCCATGTTTCCCACTTATTACATTAGCCCCGCCATTAACCAGCACAATTACTTTGTGGTTTAATAATTGCTGAATTTCTATTAGGCCTATATTCCATTAAGATAGTTTGCACCAAACTTTCAGCATCATGTTTTGGAGGCAATGAAGAGAAATTTCCATAATCTTTCTACTAGTACTTCATCTTTGATATAACGGAAATAGGCAATGGAGGACTAAAACTGTTTTAATTTAATCGTGATTTTATGGCAGTGTCCGTTGTTTCGTTGGTCATTATTGCAACATAACGAGCTTCTTTAAGTTCCTTCGATAATTTTATTGCTATCCAGCAATTAATTTTGAATTGTTTTTGTAGTTGCTTTGAATTGTGACGAGCCCTATAAATGATCTCTGAAAGTTTAATCTAAATGTGGAATAAAATCAGTCAAACCCCGAAATATATATAGCGGTTTGTTGAATCTTCTGATTCATCAAGTCCTTGCATTGCTAATTCAAATGCGTCACAGAATTTCACACAGTTAATTATTTTAGATAGACAATATCTATTTTTAGAAACATTTTCATCTTATTTCTGAATGTTAATCCAATATGCAGAATCAAGCTGTGTTAGAATATTTTAATACCTCTAGCAGTGACAAATCTATTTGACTTGAAATGAGTTTTCGAATTTTCATGCTTTTCTATTTTTTTTAAGTCAGATTAACTAAATCCTTCACTCAGGTCTTTGTCCATGTATTTTCTCCTCCAAACAGAAGGCAGGTGGGGGAAAAAGCGTTTACATGAGTGCAGCAAAAAAAACCAATCGTTTCCATTACACATTTCAATATTAAAATGACTAGCAGGCTACATGTTTTTCTTCGACTTTTTCCAGAAATTTGAATATTTAAATTTGGTGTAGGACGTCCTAATTTCTTAAGTTTACGTGCAATTACTCTTTTAATTTCGAAATAGGTTGGCCGATTAGGTTTTCATTTCATTCATTTTTAATATAAAATATTCCCTTAGACACACTGATTAATCACATCACACCACCCACAGCACTATAACACACTGGAACTGTAATGATATACAGTAAGTCCAGAAGCCTATGTGTTCTCCTAACGCAGGTCATAAAGAGATGAGGGTGTTGACGGTTCTTTTGTATATTCGGAGAGAACTGCTTCGGTTGCAGCTCTAATGCAGTCTTATGGGACGGTGAGGAAAACCAGTTTTCTGCTGCCGAATACCCTACGTTGAGCTCCAGGAACTGCAGATCACAGATCCGAAAAGTACACTACAGATAAAATTCTCGAGCAGTTCAAGGCTCCTACAGACAGTAAAATCTCGAATCGAAGGAGAATGAATTGGAAATATAAATGAAACAATGAACTAGATTACATAAAAATACGTTTTACATTTTTAATTTTACAGGTCCATGTAAATAGCGGTTCTGCAGCTCTGCAGTTCTTATTGTAGAGCTGCCCCTGCCGATTATGCTACCCAGGCCGACACTCTACAGATCTTACATTTTATCTCTGCCAATCAGTGACCACTAAATTTCAAGTGGCTTAAATTAGACATGATATCAGCACATGGAAAAGCGTTACAACTATTTTGCCATCTCCTTTACTCCCCACACAAATGTGACATTGAACACAGGCATAATAAAATAATTATAAGATCTGTATATTGATCTGAAGCTTTGCTAACAAATATTTTACGTAATTTCATGTCTATGTATGCTTTCACTTGAACTTCAAAGATAGCTGACGATAAACAGGAATTCCTTTGTTCTCAGTCTAAACCCAATGGGGTGTCATCGTGAGCCGAAATTTATCTCTTTATTGGTTTACCAAAGACTCTATATGGGCTATTCCATATGAAATCGAACAGTAAAAAACCTCGAATTTTTTTATACTCTAATGTTTTCCCTATTTATATAAGATGCTGAGGGGAGTGCATTTTCAAAAATATACTATCGAAAGTCAAACGGTTTTTGTATTATTGAGCGAAAAATTTAGCGTATTTTATAAAAACAAGCCTCTTTCAGCGCTCAGAACTCTGGAACCATTTACTGCAGAACATTGAACGAGAGCTCATTTTGAAGCTGACATTTGGTAGGTTATGTTAACTCTTGATGTCCCAATGTCACCTACAGGTGACGCTCCCTAACAAGCTGTCCAAAATTACCAATAAATATATTTAAACATAAATTGCCGTCGACAATGCCTTATTAGACATCTGATAACTGAATTTCAACCATTTTTGGCGACTAGCTCGTAAATCTGCAGCAGTAGAGAAGAAAACATCAGCGTGGATGCAGAAGAATCTCAACTTTGTGCGCACTTCACATAATGGCTTGTGAAAATAGTACTAAGAGTTAAGTAGTTTTATTTTTGTTTCCATATATACATTACTAAACTATTGATATTGTATATGCAATTTTCAAAAACAAGTAAAAAAGTTGCATATAGTGTATATAGGGACTACAAAGTGACATGTCACCTCCAGGTGACATTGGTCAGATACATTAAACGTCCGATCTCATTATATTAGTATAGTTATGTTACTTATTTTTCTTCTATAGTCTGACTGTGTATGAAATACTGGAGATGATGGCCGAAGATACAGTTGGAGCTTCGTCTGTTATTGATATTACCATATTTCCACTGGCTGATGGACCAGTTATCGGTGAGGAAAGTGGTGACGAAACAACCAGTGACATCAACCATCTTCCAGGAAGAATACTCAGACCTACATTTGAAGTCAACGTTACTTCTGCCAATGACGTACTAATAGATAATGATGAAGGAAGTAACCCGAGACTATCAACAATTGACGAGATAACAATGTCCAATTCTTATATTGAGGAAATAAACACTGAAGTTTCAACAGACAAAAATAAACTACCGAAATCAGATATGAATATACATGGAAGAAATAATTATGGTCTACGAAAGAACACAGTGTTATTCTAACATTTCTCGCGATGAAAGACAATCTATTTCTAATATTAGGCTTCAGCAGAGAAAAAAAATTAATCTACTTCTAATATTTCTTTTCGTAATAAAGAGTGGTCTGACAAAGAAGAAATCTTTACTTTTACTTGTAAATCTGGAAGAGGCGACGTAGATGAAACATTTACAGATTATAATGATTCAAAACTTACTCCTGTCTAATGTTTCGAGCTCCTGTTCAGTGAAGAAATACTCGCTGTCATGTGTAAAATGTCAAAATTTTATGCCCTCCAAAGGAATCATTCTATTGAATTGGACAAAAATGATATAAAAAGTTTACATTGCCATTCTCTTACTGACGGACTACATGTCTCCCCAAAGCATAACAATGTTTTGCGAAACAAAATCAGATGTACACAATGAACTTGTATCCAATACCATGAGGAGAAATAGGTTTACAGAAATCCGTAAATATTTACATCTTTCGGACAATTTCAGTCTTCCTCCTAATGATGAATTTGGTAAAGTCCGAAGATACTTCGAGATTCTAAATGGCAATTTTGGCCAACAGTTTGAAAAGATATGGTGGAGTCACAAATCTATTCATGAAACAATGGTTCCTTATTATGGGAGACATAGTGACAATCAGCATATTCATAGTCATGCGTTTTGGATATAAACTATGGTCAGCAGCTACACGTCTTGGCTACCTTGCTAAGCACATGAAAAAGCGCAATCGTGGTGCAATATCTTTCGCTGTGACACAGGATGATGCTGTTGTTCGATGGCATGATAATAATATTGTCACTCTTGCTTCAAACTGACACAATGTAACTCCAATTTGAAAGCAGATCGAGTCAGTGCTATTGCAGGGAAACGAAGCAAAATTCAAGTGGATTGCCCTTCAGTTATTGAATAGTACATCAAATACATGGAAGGAGTAGATAGATTTGACGAAAAAGTTCATTCTTTGAAAGTGAGCTTTCATGGAACGAAATGGTGGTACCCAATTTTGCATGCATTTGATCTCGATGCAGTCTGTCATAATGCGTGGTTAGTATCAAGGAGAGATGCAATACAAAAAGACTTGAGATATTGTGAATTCCGGCGAAATATCGTGCCAAGTATGTTGTGGTCTTTATGGGAAAGCTCCATACAGATATCCAGCCAGCGATTCAGTCCCATCCAGTAGTATTATTACATATATGCTAACTTAAATATTCTCCACTGAATAAAATACGATATTGCAGTCATTAAATGTGACAATAAGATTTATTGTCCAATGTCACCTACAGGTGACACCCCTACAATTCGTTTGTAAATATGATTTTCCATGAATTCTGAATAAACAATATTTATATAGGCTATAATAAACATTATTTAATAATTTATAAACAATTTGTACATCTGTAATGAGTTTGGGCTAAGACGGGTTAAGAAGTAATCCTTATTTTTATTGTATATAGAGAGACAGATAATCTGATTTCACTTACTTTTAGACTTTTTGCCAATTTGTAAAAATGTAAAAAAATATTGAGAAAAAATCTTACATTATTAAGAGGGATTCAGCATTGTTTGCTTAGTGGTACGGCAATAAGTTTCGAGGGTATTGAATAGATTATTTTCACACGCCTAGATTTGAATGGCGCAGTGGCGCAGTACCGCACGCACTGGCCAAGAGCTGAAGATAAGTGAGCATTGGGTGTCATTTTATTCCTGTGTTTATGAAAACCTGTGATAAAGCTAGCACAGCCATGACTGCTAGACGACACATCACGTGTTTATGTCTCCTGGCCTTGCTTACCTCGGCTAGCTCCGCCTCACAGTAAGCTGGTTAGTTCACGCGCGTACTATTTATTTTCTTTATTTGATGTTTTCAATACTTTATCAATATGCCATCAGTAAAAAATATGTGTTTATTTGTACTTCCAATGCGGAATCTAACTATATATTTTCAAAATATTTTTTCCTTGGCAAAGGCGTCTTAATGAGGAAAAATCTAAATTTCTCCATTTCCATAAAACGTAAGAAAATCTGTTTATATGTCAATATAAACTTTAATTTCTCAGCATCAAAATAAACCATGATTTTGATCATTGGGTGAAAGGGTTTCGGAGCTACAACAGTTTAAAGTTGCAAATTTTATGAAAATATGATAAATTTAAATATTTTTTAATTTAAACACTATGAAGTTCTGATGCCTCAAACTTTGCACAAAGCATTGTATCACAGTTTTCTACGTACAAAAAAAGCTTTATTGTATTTAAAATTGTAAGGTCAATTTTCTCTATGTTTCGGTCGATTTGAGATGGAATAGCTCATATATATCTATATAATTTGATTTATATTGGAGGATTTCTTACCACTTGACCACTGTATGCTGGCCTATAACACACCCGGGTTTTTTAAAATATGACTTGAGAAATTATCTCACAAGTTCAGAACATATTAACTGTATTATTTTTTTATTTTATATACAGAATACAGATACAGTATAATTTCTCAAGAAGTCAGTGTTTTACATAAAGAATAATATTCTGAGAGACATATTTACATTGGTTTTTCGACAACGCTTAACATAATAATAATAATAATAATAATAATAATAATAATAATAATAATAATAATAATATTTATTTATACTAGCAGAGTTTCGGCCATAGGGCCTTCTCTTATACTCTACCAGGTCACAAAGTAGGCCTAAAGAAGCAGTGAAATTTAACAAAAAGTTAAAGAACAGAATACTAACATATTACAAAAAATAATAGCATAACAAAATACATACTAAACAATATGAAAATAATGTCATAATAAAAAAAAAAGTAAAATACAAATCTAAAGATTGCAAGCAAAATATAAGCAACTCAGTTAGTACAAATAGTTAACAGGGAAAATGTAAGGCAGAATACAACAAATGGAAAGTAGTAGTAGAAGTAATAATAATAATAATAATAATAATAATAATAATAATAATAATAATAATAAAATACGAAATCTAAATAAAAGCCACAATAAAAAGACTATAATAATAAATTCATCTGGTGATCAAGAGAGTTTGGTGTTGGTGAACAAAAAAAGGGAGAAATATATATATATACACACACACAGTATATATTTAAAAGAACTGGCATAGAGAAAAGGGCTTATAATTGAAGTGAATCTGAATTGGAAAAGTGAAATTTTAGTTTATTTTTGAAACTAGGTAATGTCTTACAGTCTCTGACATGTTGTGATAGAGAATTCCAGAGATGAGCTGCAGTTTTACAATTATTAATGTGTCCTACTTGTCAACTGGCTTGAACTGTGTCACACAGTACCTATAATATCACTACTGACTTTATTCTTGAAAAATTTTCAGAAGATTTGATTACTAAAAATATGACTATTCTCTCCTAATTTGTCTAATATTACTTTTCTAAGATTTGCTGATGACATAGTTATAACTGGAAATAATAAGATACATGCAGAAATCCTTACAAATGTGGCTAAACAGCACTTTTGGCAGATCAGCTCAACCATTCCAAATCTGTGACAATAAATGGGAGACTTCATCATACGTCATTTTTCATTGATAATGACGATGATTTTTAGTTCACTCTTTACTATTGGATGAAAAAGTATGTTACCTTGGAGTGAATTTCAATGGTTCTAGTTTTGGATCAAGTAAAATTTATTTATTTATTTATTATCAGGTTGTACAATGTCCTGAAACATATTTCTGTACACATTTTCAGGATTCCATAGCCTTTCTCCATTCTTCTCTATTCTCCCATGCCTCATCTTGCAATCCCCTTTCTCTAATTATTCCTTGTGTTCATGTCAATTTCGGTCATCCACTCTTCCTTTCTTACGTTGGAATCCATTTCACACACCTTCTTCAGCAATCTACCTTACATATCTTCTGTCATCCTCTTCATATGATCAAACCATCTTAATTGTTTTATTTTGATATAGTCAACAAGTGATCCTTGCACTTTCATTTTTTTTTTCTTTTAACATTATTTCTAAATGTGTACTTCCTTGATACTCTTGCAGATCTCCGCCAGAAGTCCATCTCTGTAGTGTAGTTTTCCTATTGTCCTAGACTTCAAATGCCATATTTCTGAGACAGATGATATTTAGCTTTCAACAATTGCATTGTACTGTATCTATATGTTTCTTTTTGTTATAGCATAAATTAATTTTGAAATGGCTTATCTTCTTTTGTCAATTCTTCCATTTATATCATATTCGTGACTTTCATTATTAGTTATTTTGACTCCTAAATAGGTTCTATTTCATTTCACTTGAGGGAGTCATCTGTATAGGTATACCGTATATAAAGCCATTTATTATGGGGGTGTCTTGTTTCAATAGTTTCTAAGGCTAAACTTTTCATTTTCTTAATATTTGTTTCTGATTTTTCAAATTCTTCAAGTAGTTGTAAATTGTAATGTATTTGGAATATTTGAAAGGGTTTCTCTTTTTGTAATAAATGTTGGAATATAGTTTTTCTTTAATACCTTGTATAATATTAATAAAAAATTCTTTGTGTTTTTAGTTTGTTTTGAAATCTCGAATTCTTCTAGTTGTTAAATAATGTATGTACTGCTCTTTGTAAGTTGTCTTTAAAGTTTGCTAGAATAAAATGGTCACCTGCATACAGTAATGAATTGAAAGGAAAGTTATCAATCATAAAGTGTGTAGTTAGTTCAGTTTCCCGAGTCTTAATATTATTTATATAAATGTTGAATAAAGTGGTGACAATGGACAACCCTGCTTTATACATTGGTTTATTATTCCACTTCATCACTTATCATATTATTCATTTCGATTTTGGTGTTTTCATACGTACTTTAATTGCATAAATAAAGTGTTGGGATATTCCTATTGAAACTAGAGCTTCCCATAGTTGCATCCTACTCACTGTATCAGAGATTTTTTGGTACTCAATAAATGCAATGTATGTTGGTATGCTGAATGATGTTTTTCAATGATTTGTACTAATGTAAAAACTATATCTATGCAGGATCTATTTTGTCTAAAATCATTTTGTTCTTCAATACGTATATTTTGATTTTATATGCCTCCAATGTGCAAGAACAGTACTAATTTTTAAAGGTGGTGATAAGTCAGGTCCAAATAATTGGAGATCAACAACGATCTGCTCAGTTTTAAGAAGAGTCCTAGAACGAATACTGGATAGATGGTTGCGATCTTTTATTAATTTCTCAGAACATCAGAGAGGATTCGCAAATTCTCCTGGCTGTCTTATAAATACTTTTATACTGGAATCCATTCTCTCCTCAGCAAAAAGACAGAAAAAAGACCTTGTCTTAGTATTTCTTGATATAAGGCCTTCGATAGCATTGGCCATAGTCATCTGGAGCAAACATTGTCTTCCCTAAACATACCTCCCAAATTATCTAACCTCATCTTTGTCTTGCAAAATGGAAATTCCACACAAATAGACATCAACTATAAGAAGACGAAGTCTGTCATTATCAAAAAGAAGTTTTACAAGGTTCGCCTCTCTCTATTTCATTGTGTAATTATCTACAGATCATATCTTGACAGTCTTGTCATCTAATGAGAATTTAGAAGAGTTTGGATATTCTTTAATGCGTGGCCTCCCAAATATAAATGTAATGGCATTTGCTGACGACATTGTCACTGTGAGTAAAAATGTAGACTGTGCTAAACATCTCACCGACCAGGTTATTTCCAAGTTTGAAGAAATTGGATTACAAATTAATCTAAGCAAATCCAAAGTCTTGTCCATTAAAAATGGATCTCTTGAATATAATGCTTTAACCTTAACTTCGAGCCATTCAATACCATCCATAACTCCAGATGCAACCATTAAATATCTTGGTGACAATTACAGTTCTACAATGGTCTTCGTTCCTAGAGCAACAATAGACAAACTCAAAAGCTGGAAGCCTTAGCAACATCATCCCTTTTACAGCCATACCAGAAGTTTCTCATCATATCCACCTTTATATGTCCTTCACTTATTTACACCTTTCAAACGACTCCAATGTAGAGAATTCCTTCAAAGTTTCTCTCTGATGCTGACATTCTGATTAGAACTACAGTAAAAGAAATTTTAAATCTTCCGACACTCCAGAAATATGCTTTACTCACTTAAGAAATACAAAAGACTTGGTCTTTATAAAGCAAGTTGGGAAGCTTTTCTAAGGTTTATCAATGCTTGCAAAGGCAAACAACATATATGTTTCGTGATTTGACCAATGAAATATAAGCAATACTAGATAAACTTAGATTGGCAAATGTTGACTCCTCTGGCCAGATAAACGTACCATCTTTAAGAAAATTTCTATGAGACAAAGAATTTGATTCCTGGTATACATTGCCTCAGAAAGGAAAGGGAGTCATTCTATACAAAGAATACATGCCTGGTAATAAATGGCTATCTAGACCGGATGGATTGACCAGTAGAGAATGGAAGGACGCTATTAAGATGACTACCAATGTATGCCCAGTACACGCTCTACCAGGTAGGTCTCAGAATGGAATCCACTGCCGATATTGTTGGAGTGAGAAAGAAACACTTGCTCCCATTCTGGGAACCTGCCCTCATGGAGAACTACTGAGAAATAGCCGTCACCACAAGATTCAATCCTTCCTAGCATCGACCCTAAGAAGAAAAAACTACCAAGTAGAAGAGGAGGTCCATGGTTTGTCCACAAATGGGTCTACAAGGCGTACTGACATCATCGCTATCCCGACAAGATCAACAAGCGGATTCATAATTGATTCAACTGTAAGGATGGAAACATATAAAAATCAACCTGCTGAGGTACATATATATAAATCCATTATACATACTATAAGAAGAAATATCATCTAACGTCTATCGAAGTTATTGGATTACTGATTGGGGCTAGAGGAACCATCACAAAAAGATTCGCGCATTTTTGCAAGCCGTTTGGTCTACGACAAAGTCTTGTTATTGAAGTATCTATGTCTGCAGTGAAGGGATCTATAAAAATTCTAAGAAACTATTTCTAGGCTTAAATAGACTGATCTCTTTCCTATGGAGATCTGCTCACTTAAGTTGGGTCCTGCAACTAATGCTGAATAGATGACTGTGATCACCTGATGACAAATAGATACTAGGAAGATTTTATGTTTCTTCTACAATTAATGATGATTTGTTTAATCGTTTTCAATTATTTGTAATTGACTTATTTCTCTTTCTTTTTCTTCTTCATTGTTTTCTCTTTTTTCATTATAATTGCTTACTTACCATTTATTTAAAAAAATACAATTTATGGTAAGCTTTGTCTTGTAGGCAGCCTCCACTTGGAGAAAGCTGATTACAGTAAATAAAGTTTATTCAAAATAACATATTGTAATCTTTGTGATTTCCTTTTTTCGTAAATGAGCACAACTGATTCATTCTATTCCTCTGGAATACATCCGAATATTCAACATATATTACCGAAATCTAAAAATTCATTTAGAAAACATGAAGGAGCATATTAAAATAATTCCATGTTAATACTATCAGATCCAAGTGCTTTCTGGGATTTACTTAGAAATGACTGATTTTAATTCTTCTATAGTGATTAGGTTTACTTTGATATCATTCAAAATGTTGCTTCCTGTATCATTGCTTTTATTGTTTCAGAGTTTGTTGATAGTAGTTCAACCATTGTGTCACTGATACTGGTTTATGATTAAATTATCTTTGCTTCCCACGACTGTCTTTGAATGTTCCTTACTTCCCTTTTGGCTATTGGAGATAGTCTTTGTAATTGATTACATTTTCATCTGTTCTTTGATTTAAATATCTGAGATATGCTCTTTTTTTTTTTTTTTTTTTTTTTTTAGATGTTATGTTCTCATTCCATATAACTAAATTTCGTTTATTTTGTCTTTTCTTTCTCTTACCAAAAGCTTCTGTTGCTGCTTTTTGTAATACAGTTTTAAGAGATTGTCACTCATTATTGGAATTCGAGCTCATGGGAGACTATGGCAAAATGTTATTGACTCTATTGGTTGAGTGTGCAAATACTTGGATCTGTTAATAAGTTCACATTGAAAACTTCTGCTCGTGTCTTTTGGTTTTCATGGTTTTTTATGCTATTTAATAAGCATATTAATAGAAAATGGTCAGAATTAATTTCATATCCTCTGGATATTCTGGTATGATATCTGTGACATGGGGTAATGTTTTATTGTTTGTTAGCACATAATCTACTATAGATCTACTTCCTCTAACTGACGAAGTATATTTATGTACTGTATTTCTTTATGGCGAAAAAGTGAATTGGTAATTTTGAAATCATTTGAAGAGTCCACTGCAAGAATGATGGATGTCATTTGGAATACATTTTTTCAGGAGAAGCAATTGAAAGTTTGAAATGCTTAGTGCTCAAAGCTTAACTGTGATTTTCCGATCATTACTGGACAATGACTATCAGTGTTAATGCCATATAACGCTCTATGTACATTCTATATGTCTTAAGCTATGCATTGACAGTCTTGGTTCATTTTCGACAAGAAAGTGACATCCTTCATTCTTGCAGTGGACTCTTCATTTGCATCTGAAAAATCTATTTATTGCTGTCCATTTTCATTGAGTATCTTTTGTCCACTACTGCCCATGTCAGCCTCAATATTTTCTATTCTAGCATTTAAATCACCTGCTATTATAATGTAATGAGATTTATTTATCTTATCTAATTCATATTGTAGATATGTACAACATTTTTCTGTTTCCACTTTATTTCCATCCGATGGTGCATAAACTCCAGATTTTTATCGTCAATTAAATAAACTAAACCATTATTTAATTTTCAGTTCTTGGTGACAGACATCAGCATGATAATTACCAAGGCAACTAACAAAATAGATTGAGTACATGTCTTTCAAAACTTTCGAAATCTTAATTGTCCATGGCCTTCTATGTAACAAAATACACCTGTACAAGATGTGCAAGGTGAAAATGCGTAAGAATTAAGCCGAGATCAATAAAAGTGAGAACAGCCAATGAATTTTTTGTTAAGTAATCGGCATTAGAAACCAATCAATCAAATTTGACTAAACTGAGAAATAAATTTCCAGCTATAATAGAAACTGATATGGAGACTGTACATTCAAGTTTTTATTTATGAATAATTAATGGGCGGGAGGGAGGGAGGGAGGGAGAGAGGGAGGGAGGGAGGGAGGGAGGGAGGAAGAAGAAACTATTACCTTCATAAGCCCCCAAAAAAAGTGTGCAAAGCAGCAGAAACGTATTTTTGGGTAAGGTTGTCACAAAGATCAAATTTCACACTGGCATTGCAGATATAAGTAATGGGAAACTGATATGTAGAATTGCACATCCAAGTTCTTATTTATGAATAATTAACACAGGGAGAGAGGGAGGGAGGGAGGGAGAGAGGGAGGAGAAACTATTACCTTCATACACCCAAAAAAATCGAGTGCAAAGCAACAGAAACGTATTCTTTAAGTAACACTGTCACGAAGTTCAAATTTTACACTGGCACTAGCAGTGCACAGAGGTATACCGATAGTGTGTAGTACTCATATACATACCTTCTACTTCCGCACCTTCATTAGGAGTGATGTAGCCTTCTCCTTTATTTATTTGATATCTAATTATGCCACCATCTTTCTTTTGACTTAAATCCTCTCCAGTCCAATCAATTACCTCGATCTGTAAAACATACAACACAATCATACTTCATGGAAGCAATATCCCCATTTATTAAGTACAAAAATCAGCAATGCAACCTCTGTTTAACAGTTCTCCACACAATCCAGGTAATTATCGTGTTTACAAAGGCTCGCCAAAACAAAGTTGATTTATAAAATATAACAAGTTCATATAACTCCCAAATACATTAATACCAAAAAATGTAAGTCTTTCAGAATAATATGAAGGCACTGAATTTAAAGAAATCCGTGCATTTTTACTGCTCCATCATCAAAGCACAAATCTTAGACTCTTCGGTCAAACATTATGTAATCTTTACAAAGGTCACCAGGAAATTTCTACAAGGTCACTATACTTTTCTACTTTTTCAAAACAATTTCCACCACTCAATATACTTCCACATTTACCTCAATCACTGAACCAACTCTGGCATTTAGAGAAATACTAGAGTTGGTGGAAATTGTTCTTCTGGCATGCCACCGAAAGCTCCTCCTCCACTTCATCTTCACCTCTGGGAAAAGTCATTGGAGCAAGATAAGAGCTGTATGGAGGATGATCAAAAGCAATCATTCCTGATTTTGCAAAAAAAATTCTGATGTGAGATCCACTCTGTGAGTAAGTGCGTTATTGTAGTGCAGTAGCCAAGTGTTAAGCCCATGGGCGGAGATTTTGGCTGATTTGAAATGAGCACACTTTACTTTATCACTTAGCAGTCAGCAGTCACCATGCATTGTGTTTTGAGTACATTTCACTTCACGATGCCCCACTAAGTGAAGAACGTACAATCATCCTCTTCTTCACTGACATGAACTTCCTCACAGTCACTAGTGCACTCTCATCTTCGATTACCCACACTCTGTTTTCTTCAACAAACAAAATTTGATAACACAATCTCAAGGGAAAAAATGGAACTCTCTGCATCATAATCCACAGTTAATTCGCGCTTTACCACGAAAATCATTTATAGCTGCATTTAGATTGGCAACAGGTCATGATTGTTTGGCCAAACACCTGCATAGAATTGGAATATACCAGTCCCCTAACTGCCTATTGTGTAACTCAAACCAAGAAATGGATTCGGAACACCTCAAAATCTGTGCTTCAGTGACTGACCATGATAATATCTTGAGATTGTGTTAAGGGAAAAAATGGAACTCTCTGCATCACTGGAGGATACATATCACATTAAAACTTATAGATTATGTGTTAAAATTAATAAAGAAGTTTAATAATACGCACCTGCAGCGCATTTAGTATTGAACATGTGCCGCATGAGTTTGTGTAACTTCGTGAAACTAATGATATTTAAGGCGGGGGGGGGGGGACAATAAATAATTGTCCTTGAAGTCCTTGTTCAGCCGGAGGTCGAAACAATACACATACTCGACAAAGAGGTCCTTTATCAATAACTGAGTAAGCTGTAGTATTTGTAGTTGTGGAATTAGGTTTCTTGTTGATTATCCCCATCCCTACTGGTTGGTACTTGGAGTTGGAATTGGAATGCGTGTTGTAGACGTATAATCAGTCTTTTATTTTTTACACAAAAATGCCTTATGTCGCCCATCTTACTCGATTCAATTTCATTAATTTTATTCCTCCTTAACACTAAAACGGCATACTGTACGCGCATAAATATTCACACACTACTCATATATCTCCAGTACAAAAGCGAACTGAACTATTGTTTACATTAAACTGAGAGAACATTCTTCTATTGGTAGGTAACCACGCACACTGCACGTAACGTGTCTGAGTACTAAGTGACGGTGACGACATGCAACACTGTTGTCCACCAAAAAATTCAGATTTCCGCTAAGAATGCATTGAAAAAAATATACAGGAGTGTGATGAGGATCGAGATGGCTATGCTATAATGGGCTAAGTGTGGCACATACAAATGCTCTAACCTTAAATTACTGATCTTCCATATAATGTACATTTTGTGTGCTGTCTGCATCCCCTTGGAATTAATTCTGCCGGTGCCCATGCGTACAATCATTTGAGCAAAAACTCTGTCCATGTCTTATAGTATGATATGCAAACACACCCTCAGAAGCTAGTTACATCATCTTGGGGTTTTAGAAGAAATGAAGTAATGCTCGAAGTGCTACATTTTGCTTATTCAGCATCTTTATGTTTCTATAAATGCATATGCTGACAGATATCACTTTTGCCGCCATGCACCGTTGAAAAGCCTACACCATGTTTGACACTTGACTTTGGATTTATTTTGAGAAGTTTTATCTAATAAACTTAAAAATTCGTTTGGCATGGTTTCATTAAAACTACAAGTATGAAAACATAAGATAAAATAAAAAATAAAATACCTGTAAGTTCTTTCCTAACAACACAACGTGTTCATAAGAACAGTAGTGAACATTAAACTGGTTTTATTATTGAATTGCTCTGTTATGTGTCTGTGTTTTTTTCTTTCTTGTCGCATTTGAATTAACAAATAATCATAGTCTAGCTGCAATGAGAGGCAACAATAAGGAAAACGTGTAGTGTTGACAATGATTATTGGCTCTTATTTCACTACAGATGATGGATCAGGCAATAAGCAATCAGGAAAGTTTTTATGGTGCTGCATTTGCTGAAATTGCAGTTATTGTTTCATTATGGACTACAGGAAATAATGATTATAACAAGAACATCAATACCATATAACAACGACGATAATAATGATGATAATAATAATAATAATAATAATAATAATAATAATAATAATAATAATGTAAAAAATGGGACAAATTCTTCTTTTGCTTGTAACCGATGGGACAGTTGGCTTATAGACATAACACGGGAATGTCCCGTACATATGGTCACCATAGTTTTAAGATGCATAAAATAAGGAACTCTGATTATGAAATTCTGTGGATTTGTTAAAGAGTTTAGTGAAAAATATTTTAGTACTGACAGAAAAATTTTATTTTGCAAAATTTGTGTAGGAAAAGTTACAGCTCAGAAACATTTTACAATCCAACAATAT
Organism: Periplaneta americana; assembly: GCF_040183065.1. NCBI lineage: Eukaryota > Metazoa > Arthropoda > Insecta > Blattodea > Blattidae > Periplaneta > Periplaneta americana. The sequence continues at coordinate 106,645,167 of NC_091124.1, forward strand.
TGAAGTACTGCTAACAATTCGCTGCAGAAACCAGACACCACAAGCCATTTGAGAAATCAGTCAGCAGTTCATCTCCAGATAGTGCATCTCAGTGTTCTATGGATCTTTGTGAGATGATTGTTTCAACGAACATTCCTTTATATAAAGTAAATATCCACACTTCTCGGAAGTTTTTGGAAAGGTAGGCTACACAACTCATCTTAACCCCAATTTTTGGTACCCTTTCTTGCTGATGGTGAGGAGAAATGGGTACTTTGTGAGACTATATGAAGATAAACTGAAAATGAATGAAGAGCTTTTCGATGTAGAATTTTTCCTGGAAAGTGTAAACAACACAGAAACAGGAGAAAATGTAAATGAAGAAAAAAGAAGAAACCTGAAAGACAAGATAAGTGACATAGTGAAGAAACATTCAATGGTAGGAATAGTTGAAACAGAGGGAGATGTGAGGTCAAGAATACAAGACAGTGCTGAGGTGGATAAACAGCTAACCACAGCAGACTCTGGAAATTCCACAGGTGCGAGGACAAAAACTCTGGCATGCTTGATGACGAAGGTAGGCAGGAAAAGAGTGGGGATTAGTGGATTCGACACTTGGAGGAAATCAGTGATGACATCACTCCAAGGACTAGCAAGAGGAGAGGGGAATCACGACAATGAGAGGGCAAGAAACAGTGGAAATTTCTGCAGTTCAAGTAAAATAAACAACATGAATATAGGTCACTAGGTGAGGAGTAAAGAGAAGGCCAGGAAAGAAGATAAAGTGAAAAGAAGAGACGGGTCGACCAGAAAGGAAAGCACAGATAATGAGAAGAGACCAGATATTGGAAAGCAAATATGTAATAGTAAAGAAAAACCAATCCAGAATTTAAGAAAATGGTGTGTAAGTTGTGAACAAGTGGCAAAGGATATTAAAAAGAAAAAGAATGGAGTGAACTGGGGAAGAAAATGAGAGAAGAACATAATGTTATAAATAATGTAAAATGTAAGAATATAGTGTAAAAGATAACAAATGAAATAATGAAGTAATATAAGAAGTTAGGCGAGCTAGGAGTAGGGATTAGCCATGATACATGTCAGTAATGACTGAGAAGTATGAAAGAAAGAAAGAAATGTAGTATGAGATGGGATAAAGAATATGAAAAATAATTTATGTCATATGAGTAAAACAAGGAAGAGATATGTAAAGAAAACACCTTTTAGGATATAAGGCTTTAATAAACAGAAAACCAATACAGGTTACTACAACAAACAAACACGTTGCTATGACACCAAGTAATTCATTTTCATTACATTCTTCCCCCCTTTGATGTTACTTGCTAACATAGTCATCCAGGTACTTAGGCGATACTCTTGTCCGATTAGAACGACGAAGCTGCTGTTCTTGTAGACCATTATCACTGTTATTTTCGTTCCCACCATTAACTGTAGAGTCCTGTCTTACAGGGATGCTGTTCTGTTCATCGTTGACATACCCTGTGTGTTTTTCTATGAGATCCCGCTCTTTGTTGTCATTCTCATGTGGTAACATAGATGGCGATTCCTGGGCACATGGAGCTAACTGCCTTGTAGATACAGTATCTTCTCTATCATCTGAGTAGCGGACATGAGCATACTCAGGGTTCGCTTCTAGAAGTACTACCTCATCAACCAAAGGGCAATATTTTGTAGGACACTCATTACGTTTTAGCAACACTGGTCCAGGTGTTGTTAGCCATGTTGGTAGAGAAAAACCGTAAGATGATCTCCTGGAATGAATAAACATACGTTCGTGGGGAGTCTGGTTAGTTACAGTGCACAGCAACGATCTTATTGAATGAAGGGCATCCATGAGAACTGTCTCCCACTGTGATACTTCTAACTTTCTGCCTCTCAGAGCTAATAAAATAGTTTTCCATATTATCCCATTGTACCTTTCAGCTTGCCCATTGCCTAGAGGATTATACGGAGTAGTGCGACTAGATGCTATACCATGACTTGCTAAGAAAGCTTTCAATTCATACAATATAAGGGATGTACCTCTGTCTGAATGGATGTAAGAGGGCATACCAAATATGGAGAAAAGTTGTTGTAAACATTTAATTACTGTCGAAGACTTCATATCCGAGCAAGGAAATGCGAAGTGATATCTAGAATATTCGTCCACAACTGTCAGAATGTACCGATTTCTAGTAGTTGAAGGGATTGGTCCCTTGAAGTCTATATTTAGTCGTTCAAAGGGTGAGGTTGCCTTTATTAATTTTCCATTGTGTCTGAAAAATCTAGGTTTAAGTTCTGCAAATACATTGCATGATGCAGTTACTTTCTTAATATCATCGAGTGAGTATGGTAAGTTTTTACTTCTTACCCAGTGATAAAGACGAGTTATTCCAGGATGGCAGAGTGCTTGATGTAATGTTCTTAGTTTGTCTCCAGGCATTTCTGTAGCAGAACATATACGGGAGAATGCATCAGCAACTGCATTTTCTCGTCCAGGCCAGTAAACTATATCATATTTATAACACGACAGTTCAAGTTGCCATCTCTTAATCTTCTCATTCTTTATCTTGTTCCTTGTAATATTATTGAACATGAACATAACTGATTTCTGATCGGTTATCAGCTTAAAATAACGACTTATGAGGTAATGTCTCCATTTACGCAAGGCCTCAACAATAGCATAGGCTTCCTTTTCGACAGCAGAGTGCCTCTGTTCGGTTTTAGAAAGAGTTCTAGAGAAGAAAGCAACCGGTCTCCCTGACTGTGACAAAGTCACTCCAATAGCAAAATCAGAGGCATCTGTTTCAACTGTAAATGGGGAGTCTTCGTCAATAGAAGTTACAATTGAATCTGCAACTTCTTGTTTTAGACTCTTAAAAGCAAGTGCAGCATCCTGAGTCATAGGAAAAGCCTTACATTGAACAAGAGGTCGTACCTTCTCGGAAAATTTGGGTATCCACCCTGAATAATGTGCAAACATTCCCACTGCACGTCGTAAAGTGCGACTGTCACTAGGTTGAGGTAAATTTAACAGAGGGCGAAGTTGTTCAACATCTGCTTGATAGTTTTATTCTCAATTGTATAGCCTAATAAATTGATACGTCTAGTAGAGAAGACAGATTTATTCTCATTTAGTGTGAGTTGAAATTTCTCTGCAGCTTTGAGAAAACGTTGCAAATTAATATCATGTTCTTCCTGAGTACGTCCACATATTGTTACATCATCCAAGTACGAAAATGTATCCTTTAGATTTTGTGATTCAATAATAGCGTCAATAGCTCTTTGGAAACATGCTACCCCATTCGTTACACCAAAAGGAATTCGACAGAACTGATATAATCGACCACACGCCTCGAAAGCCGTATATGGCTTATCTTTCGACATAATAGGTATCTGGTGATACACACTACGCAGATCTATAGTGCTGAATATTTCATATGACATGTATATTTCATATGTAGTGAAAATGAATTACTTGGTGTCATAGTAACGTGTTTGTTTGTTGTAGTAACCTGTATTGGTTTTCTGTTTATTAAAGCCTTATATCCTAAAAGGTGTTTTCTTTACAATTTAATAAACAGAAAACATAAAATAATAAAGTAACTATGGTTAAATTATTACGTCCTATAAGATTTGATGTAGAGGTGAATATTAATGGCGCAGAACAGCAGTGGAAGCACTGGTATTGTATGTTTAAAAATTTCGTGGAATCTACAAAAGCTAATGAAGAACAGAAGCTTTTGCTGCTCACTAATTACATTGCTCCCTCTGTATACGAGCATATCAGCGAAGTTTGCACCTACTCTGCTGCTATCGCAGTATTGGAATCCTTGTATGTTAAACTGAAGAGTGAAGTTTTTGCCAGGTACCAACTTTCTACTAGATGTCAGTTTCAGGGTGAGTCCGTGGATCAATATGTTGAAGCATTAAAATTATTAAGCAAAGATTGCAATTTCAAGGCAGTTTCAGCTGACTAAAATAAAAATGAATTTATACGTGATTCATTTATCAGTGGTCTCTTATCACAGCATATAAGGCAACGTCTACTTGAAAATTTAACACTGCCATTAGATGTTGCCATTAGTCAAGCCAGATCATTAGAAATGGCGGAACAAAATTCAAAATCTTTTATTGTTGTAAATCCATCTGTTAATGCTGTACTTGACCAGAATAAACAACCCTTAAACCATGAAAACTCTATTTATGGAGACGGACCTACTTCTGCAGCTACGAAAATGCTGTGCTATTTTTGTGGTCGTGGAAAGCACCCTCGTACTCAGTGTCCGGCTAGAAATGCCATCTGTAAGAAATGTGCCAAAATGGGGCATTTTGCTAATGTTTGTAAATCGAAATTTTTCAAACAATCTCAAGATAAAACTTCAGCATCCCTCTTAGCTGCTTCACCATCCTGTCTTTCTAAAGCCGTTATACAAATTAAAGTTAATGGCTCTGAAACTGATGCATTAGTGGATACAGGAAGTTCACAAAGTTTCATTAGTCTTGAATTTGCATCTACTCATAAGTTCAAGATTTTACCAGCTCAAGGTCATGTGTCTATGGCTTCTACATCTCTCCAATCTCATGTGAAAGGAATGTGTATAGTAACATTACAATTAAAGGATCACACATATAATCGTATTAGCCTGCTAATTTTAAAAGGCTTATGTGCTGATGTAATTATTGGACATGACATTTTAAGACAGCACACTAGTCTCAATATTTCGTTTGGTGGATCTAAAGATCCTCTTTCAGTATGCAGTTTAGTTACTGCTCTTGTCCTTCCAGCATCACTTTTTAACACACTTCCTTCTGATTGCACTCCTATTGCCATAAAATCTCGACGACACTCAAATGAGGACAATGAGTTCATCACACAATAAGTTGAAAAATTATTATCAGAGGGAATCATAGAAGAAAGTCGATCTCCATGGCGAGCACAGGTCTTAATCACTTCCAGTGATAATCATAAAAGACGAATGGTAATTGAATACTCTCAGATGATTAATAGATTCACTCTTTTGGATGCATATGATACATGTCAGTAATGACTAAGAAGTATGAAAGAAAGAAAGAAATGTAGTATGAGGTGGGATAAAGAATATGAAAAATAACTTATGTCATATGAGTAAAACAAGGAAGAGATAGAAATGGAAATGAATAATATATGTAGAAAAAATAGAGAGTGAATTAAATAGTAAACGAAGTGTTAGGGATAGGGGGAATTAGAAAAAGTTAGAATGATAGATAGTGACATGATTAAAGTACGAAATAGAATAAGTGATAAGTGAAATGAATAGACATATAAGGACACAGTGATGAATAAAGGAAGAGAAATGCATGAGTCAGCCACTAAATTTATAAATATGATGTAAGTAGTGTAAGAACGAGAATGCTGGCCCGAATACAAGAATGTGAAGGACCAGCAGGACCAAACAGTTGGGTGACAATAAATCACCTCACCTCACCCCACCCCCCCACACAATATATATCACATCATATCATATATCATATCATATCATATCATATCATATCATATCTTTCATATCATATCATATCATATCATATCATATCATATCATATCATATCATATCATATCATATCATATCATATCATATCATATCATATCATATATTCCTAGAGTCCACATTATGAGTATTAATATTCACAAAAACAATTTCGTTGAATAGTGAACAAAAAGTGTTCTGTAATTTTTGGACAATATTTAATTTCTTTTGTGTCATGTTTCCAAGTTTTCATGTCACATTTTGGTATTTTTAGGGCATAAATACATATATATATATTTCCATAGTTTTTAGGTCATGCTTTGCAAAGTATTTTCAGTAATAAATCTAAGATAGATATAGCATTTTAAAAATCTCCTACTTGCGTCCTATAATCACACAAGATAATACAATTTTATAACTGAACACCAGTTTGAATCCCACAAATTTCAATATCTTGCTTGCTACAGAAATCAGACATATCAATTTTACTAAATAACAGATCACCCTAAAAAGAATACAAGCACCTCTTCTTGAAAGGAGACATGCGAACGGGAATTTATTTTATTTCCTGGGAGGGGAGGCAGACTATCTCTCAACTCAAGATTTAAAAACTGTCTTACAACACAGAAATATTCATTCATAGGTTGTTTACTAATATTCAATACGTGGAGATGTTTTGTGCATGTTAATGTCTCGTGTAATGACTGTATTTAAGTTATGGAAGGTAAATAACAGTAACAGCAATAAAATTAAAAGGCAGATCAGTACCGAAATAAATATGGCATCTGTCAACAAGCGATCACTTAGTTCCCATTAGTTACTGAAGGTCCTTATCACTACATTATCATCATAACAGTCACAAGCTACTCTTATCTACACTTTGTATGCATGATACACACCTCAAACAATAATGTAGCATCTGGTGGAATTGATGGTGGGCTTCCATTCTTTCCATATGCATACTCAGGTTTACAAGTCAAAAGAGCAACTTCTCTCTTTCTCATAGTAGCAACGCCAATATCCCATGATTTAATAACACTGCCTGTAAGAAACATAGAATTTCACCTTTGGAAGAACCTTATAAACTTTCACTTTCTTGCAAATGTTAAGTCAGCATACAAAATAACAGTTTATAAAAGTTATAATTTAATGGTTTATGGATACAATGAAATCAATTCTGTACAAATTAATTTCATCTTATAATTCTATGACTGATCAGAATAAAATAATAACTGGTTAACCACCAACCCTGCCGCCGCCGCCACCACCGACCGCCACCACCACACATACAAATAACCAAACTGGATGTTACTAGCTATTCATATCATATTAAAAACTGCTTTTATTAATTCTACTACAGAAGTATTTCTGCTCATGCCTCATGTATAATTAGGCTTAATATCTTACCAAACAACAAATAGACAACTATTTCCACTGTATACAGCATTTACAACACTTAATTATTGTAATATATAATTAAATGATAAATATATACTTGCACAATAAAATTCAGTCCTCCTACAATTACTGAAGCACGATGGTTTTTAAAGCTCTGTTCCATGTCATTCTACAAAAGGACTTTATAAAGAATCTCTCAATGAACAAGACAGAAGATTCCATGCCAGGTATAAGACAAACCATTCAAATTTTGAACTGCCTCAATATTGGTAACACATATCCTATAAACATTGTTAATATAGTTAGTCTCATGGTGTAAGGCACATGTTCACAAATTTTCTCAAATCACAGCACCTTTAGTGTTGCAGAATTTTTTCAAGAATTTCTAGGTCAAAGAAAAAATATTTATCAGTTCCATTTATTAACAAGATAATCTGTGTGCCAGATGGCACTGTATAACTTCTCAAACCTTGGTTTTAAATTAATAGGATAATGTTGCCCTCATTTCTTGTTACATGTTAATGTTTGTATTGCACTTGTTTTTTATCAAAACTACTAATAAACATATTTTTGCAAAGGTATGACATTGCAAATGAAATTACAGATACTGTCTCCTAAGTAATGTCGGTTTTGCAGCAAAATTTTAGTTGCAGTACGTTGTGACAAGAAACTATTCTCTGTGGGTTGTAATATCAGTGTCCTGTGCCAGAGAAGGACGTCTTGTGTGAGAGAAAGACAGCAATACTAGAGCAAGAGGGAGGAGATATCCATTTTCTGGCTGTATTAACATTTATCATGTCATAGCTCCTATAATAGTCAATCAATAGTGCTATAATTTTTATGATTGATAGATCAATGTGTAAGGAAAGAATAATAAAAATTCAAAACCAATTTTTTTTTTTGAAAAGAGAGACGAAAAAATAGTAACTTCAAAGTAATGTGTTCGAAGTAGACATTTACACATTCAAAGGTTGGTGAGCAGCAAACTTTTTAATTTTTCACTTTAGATAGAGGGTCAAAGCAAGAGAAATGTTGAGTAGGCTAATATTGAAAATTACTTTTAAAAGTTGACACTACTCAAAATCTTTATTGGTGTCTGAGTTAAGGCAAATTAAATGAGCATTTTTGCTTGGCGAAAGACTTTTGTCTGTTAAAAGAGAAAGAACACTGGGATATTAAAAAAACCTCGTAAACTCTAAACATCAACTGCCGTGCATGGCTGTTACCATAAAACACAGCCTTTTGTCTCTTTTTTTTTACTGTATTGCTTCACTCAACAGGCAAGGTGTAATAGAAATACTCCTTCACATGAACGAGAAATGATCTATTTCTTCTGCAACATATAAAAATGAAGGGAAAATCATAATAGTGTGTCAAGTGTGGGAGTCTATTTTCTTATAACTACGTGTCTTGACTGATGCAGGCATTCTAAACAATAGTGCTCTTGTTCCAGAATGCTTTAAGATCGAACACTGTGCTATAACCTGTATCCTTATAATAAATGTACAGAGGGAACGGTTTACAGGCGTACTTAGAAATTTATTTCTTTTATATCAGGCAAGCTACTGATTTCAGAATTAAATAAATGCTCAACTGCCAATGTACCCTTTGACAGCGATACTCCTTTATTAGGCAACATTGTGCTTCTCTGATTCACTGTAGATCATATGCGGGAGATTTACCGTGGAGAATAATCTAATCTTCAAAGTAAAGGGCATTAGATTCTATGGTCTGGAACAAGAGCATCTTTCAGAGAGGTTTGTTATCCCACGACAGAACCAATTTCTGGTTTTTGATGCCAAGAATTCAGTGACACTCACTTCGACTTCCAAATTTTTTTAATTTCTTCCACGCACGAAGTGGGTCATAGATCGAAGCAGATGGTAATATGAAGTCACAGGGCTTATATGCCAGGTGTGGTAGCAATTTGATTCCTCCCAATTTCTGGATTTTTTCCATGGCTGTTCGAACAGTATGGTGTCTTGCATTGTCTTTTATTTTCATTAACTAATGTCTAGTACCTCTCTCTCAAAACTTCATGAACTAGTTCTAGTTGTTGAGAATAAAGATCTGCTTCGACTGCACGTCTATTTGGAACAAATTCCCAGCGAAATTACACATTCAAAATTCAACCAGACAGACAACATTACTCTGGGGCTGACCTGATTCTAACGATTTTGGCAGGCTGATAGAGATCAAGCCTCTGTTTTGAGGTGTCAGGGTTGCGATATTATATCCATTTTTCATGATATGTAACAATTCTCCTAAAAAAATCTCCCATCCATGAGATTAGAGATACATATCCACTCTGCACTGAGCCTATACGAGTGTCTACAACTTCTGTTTGATTTTCTAAGCATCCTAATGTGGTGACAATCTACGAGTACTTATTTTTTGTAGATTTTCTTCCAAAACTCTGTGTATTCTCAATATTCCATACCTTAAGTCTTCCAGGATGTTGTAGATCTTTAATGTTTCCTTTTCCATTACTGAAACACTGGAACCATCATTGCACTAAACATACATTAACAACACCTTCACCCTTAACTTCATACATTCTTCAAGCCGAAGCAGCAGCTTTATAATCTTTTCTCCAGTAGTGCTTTTTAAAGATTCTAATCTCAAACTTTATTACCTCCATTTTATATTCTATGCATTAACAATTGGCAATTATCACATACTCACAATACACATAATAACCGTATCGCATTGCTCAACTTAATAAAATCATTAAAATCCTACAAAACGCCCAAACTTAAAAAATCGACATTACTTATTATGAGACGACATAATTCACTAAGCTTCAGCACTTCACAACAAATATCAATCTCTACTTACTTTATTTCTTAAGTCTTGTTATAAGATAATTCTATAAATTTCTTTTGACATCTAAAGGTGAAAATAGATAATATTAATAAATGAATAGTAAACAAATAAATTAAGAAATTTCTTATAGAGATTTCCTCTCTGGTTATAAGTAATCCTACAGCCCATGTTAAGTTCACACAATTGGAAACCATTAGTGTAGGGGTACGACCACACGAGCTACATTTGTAGCAAGTTTTCTGCTACAAATGAAGCTGCCGTAATTGTCGCAAAATGGGTGGCCACACGGGTGCTACAATTACTGCCAGTTTCTGCGTTAAATGTCGCTACGTGTGGCCACATGACATGCCACATGTAGCGACATTTGTAGCTAGTTCATTTGCCTTTTGCAGCACTCAGCCGTAGTGTAGTAGAAAGCTTTCTTCCGAGATGGATTATGAAGTCAAAATCGCTGTGTGTGATGTTAGTGTACATTATTACGGTCACACACAATTGTAATGCGCATGAGAAGAAAATTTATAGCAGTGCCATAAAGTTAACTTTTATTCCTGTGTCGATTTTACAACAGGCAATATTGTTCGTCAGTAACAATCGGAAGTACGGTGTGGGTGAAGGGTTTGCTGAAAGGCTGTATGAAGACCTAATTTCTCGTGGTTCTGTAGAAGGGTCATTGGGATGTACGACAGGTTAGACATGCTCTTCCCTTTTCAATACATGAATTTCTGAAGCATCTCCAAGTAAAAAGGAGTTTTAAACATGACCCAAAACACAACTCAAAGAGGCAATCTGTTTGTAACATATTTGAGAGATCTGTCTTGTAAAAGAATTGTGTTTTTTAACAAATGAAGTCGCTGTGAAGGGTTTACTGGAACGCTATTGTATGGATTTTATTATTGAAGGAAAACTTTGGTCGAAAATGAAAGAAAAAAAATGTGTACTCTCAAAGAACGGTATTTTGAATAGAGTATAAGTAAACACATCTATCATAAAAGTTCTCTTTTTCTTGGTTTTGCAGAATGCTTATTGGACGTTGCGGCAATTTAAACTTGACCCTTATATCCCAAAATACAACTCAAAGTGGAAATGTCTTTATAAACAATACTGATTTTTTTTTTTTTAATTTATTTATTTTATGTCGCTTTAACTTAGAAAGTCATATCGCGACAATACGTACATAAACAATTCTTACAGTTTACATAGAGTTTACTGTATTACAATAATAATTTAGATACATTTGTAAATGTTGATAGCTTTCAGAAATTTAATTAAGTTTGAACTGAATGATGGGTTGTTTAGAACTGTTGATAAGTCTTTTGGTATATGGAATTGATCTCGATGAAGGTGATATAGTGGACATTCAGAAATTAAATGTTGTACAGAGATCCTAATGTGGCAATTGGTGCATGTTGGAGGAGGAGTTCTGTCTAGAAGATAAGAATGTGTAATTTTGGTGTGGCCAACTCGCAATCTGGTGATTATTACTTGGTCTTGACGTTTAAAATTCTGTAGTGGATATTTCATTCTGGGATGCTGTACTATTTCGTGAAGTTTGCTGGATGATGACTCTGTCCATGATGTTTGCCAATGGTTGTGCAGTTTTCTGGTTATGTATTTAATGGAGTCTGTATGAGGAATAGATGTGAAAAAATGCAATGGAAGTCTTGTAGCTTCTTTTGCTGCGGCATCTACAGTTTCATTTCCAGGAATGCCCTGATGAGAAGGGATCCATATTAGAGTTATTTTTCGTCCTTGTTTCATCAAGTCAGTGAGGAGCTGGTGTATTTCTTGAATTAGTGCGTTGGTAGAGAATATATCTTGAAGAGCTTGTAAACTTGATTGAGAATCAGTGTGAAGAAGATAAGATTTATCAGTCTCTGTTTCCAGAATATATTCTAAAGCTTTTTTGATGGCGTATAACTCACATGTGAAAACAGAATAAAGAGATGGCAATGTGTACAACATCGTGTGGTCAGGGTAAACTACAGCACATCCACATCCTTGGTTAGTCTGTGATCCATCTGTGTATATGTGACGGTAATTACGGTACTGATCCCATTGTTCTCTGCAAAATTGTTGATACGTAATATTGTTCGTTTCGGTTTTAATATGATACGTTAGATCCAGATTTATTTCAGGTAACATGATTCTCCAAGGTGGATGGGCAGTGTTTTTATTTCTTTGAGAAATGGAAGGGATTGACATATTCATTTCGTTAAAGTATTGTTTCAGTCTAGAAGAAAAGGGTGCTGAATTTATTTGTTGTTTATCATGATGTTCAGAGAATATATATGAATTCATGTTAGGTCTAGATGAAGCTGCGATTTTTAGAGCATAGGAAATGCTCAGTTGTTTTCTTCGAATATCAAGAGGCAGTTCATCTGCTTCTATTTGTAAACTGGCTATTGGACTTGTTTGGAATGCACCCAATGCGATCCGAAGTGCTGAGTTTTGTATTACATTAAGTTTTTGTAAAGAGGATGATTTTGCTGATACAGCCATAATCGAGTTTAGAACGAATGAGGATTCTGTAAGTGCACATTAAGACTTTATAGTCTGCGCTCCAGTTTCTCGCAGCAAGTGTTTTCAAAAAACTAATTCGTCGCAGGCAATCTTCTTTAAGAGCAGCTAAGTGAGGGGCCCATGTCAGCTTTCTGTCAAATATAATTCCTAAGAATTTTATCGTGTTTACTATTGGTAATTTATTATTGTTCAGATATAATTCAGGCTGGGCATGTGGTGTATTTCTTTTTGAAAATAATATGCATTCACTTTTATTAGCTGAGAATTTAAAACCGGTTTCTTTGGCCCAATTTTCTATTCCTTTCACTGATGATTGGATAATGTCTTGCGTTGTTGTCAAGTTTTTTCCTGTGCAAAAGATAGTGAGATCATCTGCAAATAGACAGGTTTTTGCTGGTAAACTTACATGAGATGTAATATTATTAATGGCTACTAGAAAAAGTGTGACACTAATAACTGAACCTTGAGGCACACCGTTGTTTATTATAACTTTCTTTGATAATGTACCGTTAACTTTGACTTGTATTGTACGATTTTGTAGAAAATTATGGATAAACCTAATCATGTTTCCAGTGATTTGGTTTTTTATTAGCACTTTCACAACATATTGGCGCCAAACCATATCATATGCTTTATGAATATCTAAATTAACTGCAAGAAGATGTTGCTTATTAAGAAAGGCGTTCAATATTTCGGATTCCAATGTAATTAAGGAGTCAATTGTCGAGTGAAATTGTCGGAAACCATTCTGTGATGTTGTGAAAAAGTTTCGTTGTTCTAGAGTCCATCGTAGACGTTTATTGATTATCTTCTCCAGCAACTTACACATTGTACACGTCAAAGCAATAGGGCGGTAATTTTCTGGTGCACTTCGGTTTTTATCAGGCTTGAGAATTGGTATTATAATAGCATTTCGCCATTGATCAGGGAACACTTGTTTGGACCAAATGTAATTATACACTTCATAAAGATATAAAACACCATCCGGTGGGAGTTGTTTTAGAAATTCATATGGAATATTGTCTGGTCTGGGGCTGTTATTCTTAGAGTGGCTCAAGGCGTCTTGCACTTCTCGTAGAGTAAGTATATCATTAAAGCTCTGGTCTGTATTGCAGTTCATTTCATTTGGATCGAGTTCAGGGGCATTGTTTTTAATCTGTAAGAAATCTTGTTCATAGTTGCAGTCACTGGATATTTTGGAAAAAGTATCTGCTAAGGTATTGGCTATGTCTTGTGGATTAGTTACTAAGACATTACTATTGGGCTGGCAGATAGCACTAATGTAAGTGTTCCTGTTGATACCTCTGATTTTCCTCAAGCGGTCCCATATTATATGTTGAGGTGTCTGATGAGACATAGATGAAAGATAAGATAACCAGGATGCTTTTTTGCTGTCTTTGATTGTCTTCCTCGCTATAGCTCGAAGTTTTTGGAAATTGATCTTATTTTCTACTGTTGGTTTCCGTTTGTATTTGTAAAATGCTCTATTTTTGTTTTTTACTGCTAATTTGCAAGATTCATTCCACTAAGGTACAGATTTTCTGTGGGGTGATATTAATGTTTTAGTAACACTTTTTTCTGCAGATTTGAGTATCAGTGCGCTAAAATCATCTATTATTTTGTTAATAGATGAAGTGTGAAAGCCACATGGAGGAAGAAGAGTACTTATTTGTCCATTAATTGCAGTTCTGAAGTCAGACCAATTAGCGTCCTTGAGGTTCCATTTAATTATAGGGAGATTACAGCTTAAGTGTAATGTAATTTCGAGCAAAATTGGAAAATGATCACTTCCAAAAAGAGTATCATGAGCAGACCACAAAAGTAGAGGAGCAATATCTGGAGTACAAAAAGAGAGGTCTATACTGCTGGAAGTTCCGTGAGCAGTACTGTAATATGTAGGTTTCAGTGAATTTAGTAATATTACATCTTCGGATTCTAGCAGAGATTCTATGATTTTTCCCCTTGAATTCGTATTAGAGCATCCCCAAAGAGTACTATGAGCGTTAAAATCGCCGAGTAATATAAAAGGTCTTGGTAATTGATTGATTAAATCCTTCAGATTGTGTAAATCAATAGGTTGACTGTTAGGCAGATATATGTTACATATACATATTTCGATACATAATAAAACAATTACTGCTACTGCTTCAAAGTTGGAAGTAAGTGGCACTTCTTTACTAGTTACATTGTTGTTAACATACGTAGCCACTCCTCCGCTAGCATGATGGTATATATTGCGATTTTTATTGTATGAAGAATACTGTTTGATATTTGCGACATAATTATTACTAAAGTTAGTTTCCTGCAAACACATGACACCAGGTTGATGTAATGTAGTTAACTTTTGTAGATACTCATACTGGGTCCAAAACCCATTAATATTCCACTGGAGCAATGAAACGGGAATAATTCTAAGGATGGATTGGCGTTTGAATATTGTCTACGGCATCAGTTTCCCCATTGTTGTCACTTTCCATACTTATTATGGCACGCAGACAGTTTTCGATCCTCGTAGTTCTATTTTTAATGCCCTTATCTTGATAGTGTGGGTAAAGTTTCTGGAACATTTCAATTAGACCCTCAGTGTCATTTGTATAAGACAAAGCAACTTTCAGGATATCAGTAACTCCTACTGTATTTTCATACAAACTTTTGAGCTGTGTGTAGTTTAGAATAAACTCACTCGGTGTCGCTTCTAATATGTGTTTTACTGGATGTAGTTGTTCATCCAATGTAGGTGGCTTCACCTTTTTCGACTTTTTCCTGGGTGGATTTAGTTTGGAATGATTTTTAGGGTTGGTAGTAGTTTCCCCATCAGTATTGTAGGGAGAGACTTCAGACAAAGAATCTATATGTGCATTGGGATTACTAGATGAAGATTCACTTGGTGGAATCGGTCTTTTACATCGTATCAGTGCTTCAGTGGGAGGTGTAGACGAAATACTGAGAGCATTGGTATTTGTGTCCATGGTGTCGTGTACATTAGTGATACATTGCAAATCACTGTTTTCGTCATCATTTCTCAAACTTTTGTTTTCTGAAAATTCATCTAATGCAGTATTTACATCTGTGTTTTGTGGCTCACTTAAGTTAAACTTTACTACTTCACTTAGCAATCTGGGAGTGTTACGGGGTTGCAATCTTAGTGACACAGTTCGTTGAGGACAATCTTGTTTCATATGAGTTGTGTCTCCGCAAACAAAACATGCCTGAGGTTGTCCGGGATAAGTGATGTTAGCTGTGTAGGAAGCTACCTGTATTGTTGCTGGAATATTTTTTTGGATATTCATTCGTACTGCTTTTACTCCATTGTAAACCGGAAGCAAGTATTGTGTACTCCAAGTTTCATTTCGAATGTCTTGTATGGTACCGTATATGTTCAGAACAGTCTGTAAAACTGAGCTGGGAATTTCTGAGGGGAGATTGAATACTCGAACTGTAACACTAGCTGAGTCTGGTGGTCCTATATTAACGTGAGTTATTTCTCCTGATTCATATTGAAATTCTATTTCTCCCTGGTACTTATCAAGTAATCTATTATACAATGTGGTTGTAGTTACCTTCAGATAAATTGCTCTCTCTCTGTTATGCAGTTGTAGTGTGTCCACTTGATCTGTGTTGATTACCATTTTCTTTACGATCCACTGATGAATTTCCTGTGCTGATGGTCTAGTAGCAGATTGTGCAAATTGAATCTTGATCGTGTTTTTCCTGTTGTAATTTTCTATTTGTAGGTTTCTGTTTATAGTATCCATGTTGTTTTCAGTGTACAACAATGAAGAAGATTATAATTAAAGAATTTTAGATAGTATTAAACAAATTAGTCAATTATAATTATCTGAATCAAAATTTATAAACTTATAGATGTTAAATATAATTTATGTTTACTGAAATTGTGATTAAAAACAAACTTAAACGCTAAAAATCGAAGAACTTTTATACACACAAACCTATGTATATCACGGCCTTCTTGACTATGAATACTGATTTGTGAGGTCTGTCCTGCAAAAGAATTGTACTTTTTTTTTACCAAACAAAATTGCTGTGAAGGGTTTGCTAGAACGCTTTTGTATACATTTTATTATTGAAGAATTCTTTAGGTCGAAATTGAAAGAAGAAAAATGCATGTACTTTTTAAATAACGATATTTTGAAGAGAGTTAAAAAATAGGGCAACTCAGCTGGACTATACATAAGCAAAGCAATATTTATTGGCACCGTATTGTTAGTAACAAAATATGTCATATATAATAGTAATAATAATAATAATAATAATAATAATAATAATAATAATAATAATGATAATAATGGCTTTATTTAACCTGGCAGAGTTAAGGCCGTAAGGCCTTCTCTTACACTCAACCAGGATTAAAACTTGCTTACACAGTTGAACATAAAACTGGATCGGAATTAAGTAATTACATACTGATACAATTTAGGTACATAATGAGATCAAAAGAGGTAGTTACATAAAATTTACCTCATAAAATAAAAAATAAACATAGTGAAATACATATTAATGTTGTTAGAATCAAATACGAATCACATAAAAAACAGAAGCCGATAATTCAATAAAAAAAATGTACACAGTAAAAATAAAAATAAACATATTAGTATACGTATTAGTATTAGATTACAATTAAGTAGGATTTACATAATTAAACCAGAAACCGACAATTGAATAAAATGTACACAAAAATAGATTAATAATAAGAAAAACGACAACATAGTGGGATACATATTGGCGTTAAGTGATAAATAAACACGATTTCGATAATAAAAATAAAAAACAAAATAAAAAATAAAAATAAATACAGTGGAACACATTCCATTAAATATTTGCAACGCGTTAGGTCTGGCAACTCAACATAAGATATTTTTCTAATTTACATTTAAAGGAAATTAAAGTTCAGCAGCCCTTGACTTCAGGCGGCAGATATTTCCAGTGACGAGAAGTAGCAACAGTGAAAGATGAAGAATAAAGAGATGATGTGTGCAGTGGTATTTCTAGCGTGTTATATTGTGACCGAGTATTTAAGTTATGATACTGAGAAAGACTGTGGAATCAGACAGATAAGTAAGAGGGAGTAGAGGTGTGCAAAATTCGGTATAAGAAAGAAAGGGAATGTAACTTTCTCCTCTCATTTAACCTGAGCCATAATAATTTATTGAAAGAAGGCGAAATGTGATCGTAGTAGCGGACATTACAAATGAAACGAACACACGCATTATGAACACGTTGCAGTTTCTGGGATAAATCCACCCTGAGATCACTGAATAAAGCATCACAATAATCGAAATGAGGCATAATAAGAGTCTGTACAAGTGTCTGCTTTAATTTAGCTGGATAGTGGTACAATCGTTTTAATGAGTGAAGAGTGGAAAATACTTTCTTGCATGTGTGTTTGATATGCGTGTCCCAGGTAAGGTTAGATTCAAAATGAACTCCCAGGTTTTTTACAGTTGAACTGAATGGAATGATCGCTTTATTCAGAGTCACAGGAGGAAGGTTCGGCTTATTAATATAGGGGATTAATCTTTTATTCGAAAATAAGATAGCCTGTAATTTATCTGTATTTAAGTTAAGTCCCAATTGTTGAGACCAAGATGAAACGGATTCGAGATCTTTATTGAGTCTATTAATACAGTCACTTATTCTATCAGGACTGGTGGAAATGTATAATTGAACGTCATCTGCATAAATATGATACCTGCAATATTTAAATGACTTGGCGATATTGTTAATATAGAGACAGAAAAGCAATGGACGCAATACCGAACCCTGGAGAAATCCTCACTCTACTGTCTGCCAGGAGGAGAACCGATTATTAAAGACAACACACTGCTGGCGCCCAGTGAGATGGGAATGCATCGTATTGTTATAAATCTGTCATGATAATAATTTCCCATCTAAAAGTCAATCTCCCTTTCTACTTCACTCCCTCATAAACACAAGTTAATTCTGTTGTTATGATTACATATACATATTGAGAATTTCAGCCATTAAAAAAAAACGGGTTTTCCTTCAAATTTCAGAATGCCTTTCTCCCATTGTAGGCCTACATCTTATCCAATAGAAAACAGAGTTTACGTTATTTTAAACATGATAGATCACGTTTCTCAGATTATTAAATTTCGGGGAAGGGGGAAACTGAAAGGTGAATCTTAGGGTATGTTACAGTTTCATGTCTCATAAAGATTTTTTACCAACAAAAGAAAATTTTAACGCTAAAAGATAAGCAGGGTGGTACAAATTGCGATATCTTATAGCTAATTCGAGAGACAAATATCACTGCACTCATCAATGTCACTTCTTTTATTTTTAAATACATTAGGCATGAATAAAATGCCAAGGTGTTGTATGCCTGGCTGCAAATTCAATTACCAGAAAGGAACTTAGTGGCGATATTTACTTTTCCTTCTGGTGAAGTAACAAAAAACAGGAGTAAGATTAAGAAAATAGTATTTAAAATTAGCTTACGCGTGTATCCATACGCATTTGTAAATTTACATTGTGCTAAATTATTGTAATTCTCTACTGTAAAATGAATAACTTTGATTTGTTATTTCACTCTTTTTAAAGTCTTAATCTGTGTGTCCTTTACATGACATTTGATTTTCGCTTTCTATCTCATTCCTAAAAAATTAAAGCATAACCATTCATTTTACATGGTTGTTTGTACTTTTACTACAATTTTTTTTTGTTTTCTTTTGCATGATATTTATTCTTTATCTATTGTCAATTAGTAGATAAAAGTCTTTTGACATGTATATTCTTTGACTCACTGAGTCTCCTCTGGGAATTAGTAAAGCGGAAATAAATATTAATATAAATTTAAAGTTTAAAAATATGGATTTCATAATAAATTCCCAGTAACTAACAACAATGTTAATTCATTTAAGGTGGAAAATTATTGGTCACGAATAGACCTAACATGTCAGACAGCGCCAAACTTGCTACACTTACTGCTCCGTGTGGCCGCTTCCATTTAACTCAATGCGGTCTATAATTCCAGCTACATTTGTCGCAGAAAGTTGCTACAAATGTAGCTGCACGTGTAGCCACCCATGTCGCTACATGTGGCCACCCAACAGCAGTAAATGTCGCAGAAAAAATGGACCCGGACCCATTCAAGTTGCGACACGACCTTGGGATGCGCCAAACTTGCTACATTTACTGCTCCGTGTGGCCGCTTCCATTTAACTCAATGCTGCCTATAATTCCAGCTACATTTGTCGCAGAAAACTTGCTACAAATGTAGTTCGTGTGGCCGTACCCTAGGGCCTGACATTATAATACAAAAGCACATGTCAAGTCTTGTTTGGACAAACATAAAAAAATGGCTGCCATGAGCTATCCTGTCACTGACACTCCTCAAACTAGTCGTCCTTCTGTATGGGGTGATGCCATTTAAAGGATACTAGACTGGACTCATGTCCAGTAACAACTTCCCTTCAAACTCGTATTAAGACTAGCAACAATTGCTTCTCTTGCTATTTTGTAATTTTCTAAATTCATACTCATATTCAATCCATAGCACTAGTTCTTGTTTCTTGACTGTATTAGGCTCAATGCAGAGTAGCGTCATAAAGACACGCGTCCAATTATTTGGTTAATGCTGCGATCCTGTTTCCACATGTAGCATCATAATGACACATTTATTGTTCCGACTTTTGGAATCTTTCAGTTTAAGATCCATAATGGAAGTGTACAGCAGGAAACGTGCTGTTTTTGCGTATTTAGTTTGCAAAAACTATTTGAAGTGCACAGAGATGTGGTTCTGAGAACATCCATTGGTTGCCAAACGACTCCTTCAAGGTGATACAAAATTGTTCAATTATTTCCGAATGAGTATTAAATCATTTCATGAAATGGCATGTAAGATAAGTGACGTGATCAAAAGTGAAGATATTGTGATGAGACTAGCAATCCCTCCCTTAGAAATGTTGTGTGTTAGTTTAAGGTAAGTTCACTCATTCAAAGTATACTGATATTGAAAATGAGATATGTTTAGTTTGGTATTATTAGGTTATATTTTCCAAGTTTTAAAAGTATAAAAGTGAACGTTAGGGAAGGCTTAAATAACTGACAAACAACTATATTGATTAGCTATCTAGCATTTGAATAGGTAATATATCACTGAAACATTACAAAACAAATAATACAATTACACTACACTTACATGAACAACAATTAGGCCTAAGGAAACTGGAACAAGTCTACAGACTCGGTGGAGTCTTCTAGTGAGTGTGTGGAAGTTGAAATGTTGCTCATCGCAGGAGAACATTGAACAGAGAGAGGATACTGCCAGGGTACACGTGACTGGTTTTGGGAAGGAAAAATGGTGCTTCTGAAGAACATTGTGCTGTGTATGGACTGCGATATGAATAACTGACAGTCTTATTTTCTTGGCAAGGTCCAGAACTCCACTCTTAAAATCCAGTTTTTGTTCAACATTAAAAGTACTGACGATTTGAATCAGAGACTCAAAAAAAAGATCTATCATAGTTAGGTTCAGGAGCAGGAACATTAGGGATTGGAGTCTTCATGAAAGATATCATAGAATCCTCCAAATGCCTTCGTCGCTTTGCTGGAAGTTCTTTAGAGGGGAAAAGTGGGTTAGCTGAGGCATTCTGTCTTCTACCATTGTTTGGTGTTTGTTCACTGCCATCTTCATTTCCCTCATCGACAATGTTTGTTTGTGTTTCTGCTATATTCCCTTGCTTCAGCATGAAAGATAATTGGCGAGCATATATATAGTGCTGTTGCGAATCGGCACCTTGGCCCGATCTAACTTTTTTTCTAATGCTTCTCATGAAGTTGTCTTTTATATTTTTCCATTTTACCATAAGTTAAGTGTTTTATCTGAAAATGAAAAATATAACTTCATGCATTCTGTAAATATTTGTATACAGCAAGCAATTATTAATATGAATTATTATTTTTCAGATACTTGAGCAGTGATTGTTATATAATTGATCTCTATTATTCGCACAGAATTGGACATTCTACATTGTGCACAATCATATGAAAAGTCTGCAAAGTTATATAGGATCGTTTACTACAGGAATGCTTCCAAAAATGTTGTACAGAAAAATGGTTACAGAGCGCTTTGAAAAACGGGCCAACTTCCCTAATTGCTTGGGAGCCTTGGACGGGAAGCATGTGAGGATAGTGAAACCTATGAAGACTGGATCTCTGTGTCATAATTATTTTATAATATAATATAATATAATATAATATATATCGGAAAAACTCATAACAAGATGAAATTATTTTTTTATAGTTTTGTTTCCAATTGTTGATTCAAACTATGAGTTCCTGTATATTGATGTTGGCTCTTTTAGAAGGGAATCAGATAGCACCATTTTTTAAACATCACAGTTTTTCCATTTATTGCAAAACAATGAATTGGATATTCCAAAGGGTAAAGCGCTTCCAGGAAATGCAGGACCCAATTTGCCTTTCACCTTTGTTGCGGACGAAGCATTTTCCCTTTCTAAAAATGTAATGCTGCCATTTAGTGGGAGATTTCTTTTGCATAAGAAGCATATATTTAACTACCGTTTAACTTGTGCCAGAAGATTTGTTGAGTGTACATTTGGAATTCTCTCAAATAAATGGAGAATTTTCCAAAGACCTATTAATGTAAACATGGACTTTGCAACCAATACTGTCAAGTGCTGTTGTATTCTAGAGAACTATGTTCGTACTAGAGATGGATTTCAGTTAGAAGACACTCTTTCTACACAGAGCTTGTTCAATGTCTCACAAAATCAGTCCTCTGCACAAGGGGGAAGGGCACTGAACAATATCAGAAACACATTGGCAGATTACTTTATAAGTGACCTAGAAAAATTGCCATGGCAGGATAGCTGTGTTTGATTTGAAACTAAACCACATTTTAGGGCTGTATAATAAAACTTACCTATATCACACTTGTCTTTTCCTTCTTTTTCTTCAAAACCATCATAGAACACACTGCAAATTTGAATCCAAGCATTATGTTTTTTCACTTTGTCTTTATATTCCTCACTTGAAACATCCCACATTTCTGGGAATTTCATAATCTCTTCAATAAATAATTCTACGTTGATTTTGCTGTCCATATTATAGCCGATAAATGCACGTGTGTACTGAACAACAGTCAACAATGAAGTGCCAGAATGTAGCAGTCAGCGGTGATGCCACGTTCTGGCAGAACCTGCAACTAGATAATTAACACTGCGTCACCGCCGTCAATATTTACCTGACGCTGGATCCTGGGAACCACATGTGTATTGGTCACTTAGAACAATGTATTTCTAAACCCCGCATCAATTGGACGCTGTGTCACTGCATCCTTTTAACGCTAGTCTGCATCGGGCCTTACAGATGTCATTCCAAGTCTTCCTATCCTCAACTTCTTTCCTTCATCTTCAGACACTGATTTTTCTTAAATCATACTCAATTCCATCCAAACATCTTGCACTTAGTCTACCTCTAGTCCTCCTTCCTCCTGGTTTACCATCCAATATTTTCTTTGGGTATCCATCATTTTTCATTCTATAGACATGCGAGTATCCCAAGTTTTTCAAACGTCTTGTTGTGATTCCTTTATTATGATCCTTGCGAGCCTTCCCTGACTTTCTCTAATTTCTAGTTTCGTTCGCTACATAGTAAATCTCAGAGAGCAGACGTCATCCCTCCTTGCCTTCCACCCTCGCCGCCCTTGTTGAGCAAGGGGAGTATGGTTGGCCACCCAGGTAGTAGAAACACTTTACTCACAATGACCGGCTATTTTGCCTTGCCGATATTGCATCACTCACCCTGCCAGTGCAGCCCACCCAAGCAGTTCACTTGAAATCCGCAAGAGAGCAGTCAGACGAGACACACATCGTAAGTGGGGGAAATGCCTCCTCCCCATTGGTCCGCGCCAATGTGACGTCAATAGTCACGTGATGGGTGGGGGAGTCAGCCTACCCACGCCTATAAAAGCGTGTGTTACTGCGCTAGAAGTCAGACATCCTCTCATCTTCAACCTAACAACTTCTCTTCTCTGATCGCTTCACTCCCTCACAATTCTCTCCTACACCATTCCTGGTTTCGACTCCCCAAACTCGCCCTGGCTTGCTCAACCATAGTCTTTCCTTCAAACCCCCTACAGTGGTCGGAGTCGCGGGCCATGTTTTCGAGCTCGATAATTGCATCCAATCTCTTCATCGGTCGGGATCGCGAGTCATGTTTGCGAGCTCGATAGGTGAAGGTACCTAGTTCACATCTCCCTCATACTCGCAATAGTCGTCCTCTTTTCTTTCGAGCAAGTTTAGTTTCACCTCTTTCCAGACACTCCCGTTACCCCTAACTTCTTATATCTCCCGTCCTAGCTCCGTCACATCTTCAACTAGTCTCAATCAGTCACAGGAACGAATATTTCAATATTCGAGATATTTTAACGACACTCCCGTTTCCCCTGCCCACGACCCAGTGGAGGAACTAATTATTGAAATAAATAGCTGTAACCAGAGCTTTTACTTTCAACATCGCAACATCATCCCTCCACATACACTTCGGCATATCTTGTCTTGTCACTCCCATTTCCCCTCTCTACATCTGCAACTACAGCATTCAGCAGAGGGACGTCAGCGGAGACCGGCGTACGACAATTGCCAAACATCGTTCCATCATCACCCCCCAATAAGCTTCGGCCCATCTTTCCCGTCACTCCCGTTTCCCCTCTCTACACCTGTGACTACAGCATTCAGCAGAGGGACTCAACGGAAACCGGTGCATGACAGTCTGTTTTTAATATGTGTATCTAGATTCATAACTTGAAAGAGATCCATTAATTCTTTATTTGTTCCTACTCTCTATAAACCCCTTTCATCAACCTTTATGAATATTCTTCTTAAACTGTAAATTCATCTTTTTTAGTTTCTCTACCATAAATAACGTTAGGAATTATTAATGTTATAGACATACTAATTAAAACAATTCTGTGATATTATTCACTAATCGTTAATGATGTTATACATTCTTATGATGTTACTGTAATCAATAGATGGCAACTCAAATGCATAAAATGAGCTTCTCTCTTTTCAGGAAATATATAGGCCTATATGGATAATTTCTAGAGTTTAGAACACTAGCAATGTGTTCATCACAAAATATGTCAAGTTTTTTAATTCTGATGTGTCAAATAGCAAGTTCATAAGTTCTATTACTGTCTTGAAACCTTTCTTGAAATTGAAACTGAATAACAATTCGTATCATCAATATTTGCATAATTGTCAAGTTATTACCATTTATGGGCTCAAATACGACTACAATAATGAACTTTAATGAGTGATGCAAGTCTTTCAGAAAGGAAGGAAAGCCTGAGGTCTTGCAGTATAGACTTATAGCATATGAAAGAGTTCTAAGTAAAACTTACTGGCTCCTTTGAAGTCAAATATTCAATTGTGCTTGTCATAATCCTTATCCAACACACTAACAATTGGGGTACAGTAATGATTTCACGTACCAGGTACTCACTTGAAAAATAGAATTCGATCCTGCTAGACTAGCAGTTGAAGAGATCTCAGTTAACTATAATATGTAAAATACATTCCACATAATGTTATTGTCTGTCAAAATATCGTTGGACGAAATTACTCTAAAGCTTTATTCACGAGCTTTTCTAGTCTGTAATGCATGCTGAAAAACTCTGGATTCTTCTACTGGCGCAAATACTGAAAACATAGCCTTTGAATTTTTAATGAAGTAATTTCTCATTTCAACAGTAGCTGAAAATGTAATATTACTAATTTAATATGCTGATTATATTTGTGAAATTTCTTGCTACTGCAATAAAGTGCATGTTCTATTACACTTGCCTTATTAAATCTATCCAAGCCAAGAACCATACTAATGTATCACTATGCTGTGGTAAACAGAAAAGATCAAGTACACACTAATGTATAGGTACATTAGGTTTCTTTTAATCTAGCATAATGGTAAATTACATTGCACTGATTTAATTGACATAATATGTGCAAAAACATTAGTTATAAAGAAATATTTACAGGACTATATTTAATACAGTATATTGGCTCTGGCTTTCAATCAGTTGCAGATCAGTCAGTGACATCATATTGTTTTGGTCTAGTACAATTCTTGGCTTGGATAGACATTAGTAGTTTATGATAAAAATGACACTTCTACACTAACCTCACAGAGTAATAGAAATGTTGTGAATAAATTATAAACTATTAAAGAATCTTTGTTTAGAGGATAAAGTTTATCTTAATATAAAATCTGTGTTAAGCAAGTATCTTCTGGCTCAGAAAGTGTTCCAAGTTACTTACCTTTACCCAAACTGAATTCGAACTGTTTTCCTCTGTCTCTACTTGAATCAAATTTTGTTCCATCTGTCAGAGTTCCAACATAATGTACAAACACTCTGTTACCCTGGGCTGGAGTTGCAGTACCAACGCCTTCCTTTAATATCTTCTTCAATATTCCACCATCATGATCTGGTGAGATGTCTATTTCATGAGGATCAGGAGAACGAAACATCTCTGTAGTAGTTTCTGTTCCATCTGCTGTCATATCTGAAACTAACAACACGTGAAAAATAAGCCACTATCACTAGCACTAGCATTATCCCCATTACCATCACCAACCAACATTGCTCTTTCCGCCACAGCTGCTGTAGTCACCACTGACACAACTTTTTAATCTTCTGCAGAATTAATGTCTCCAGTATAACTAGTTCGAAGTTTCCTGAAGCTATTTTTTGTGTTTATTTCATTTGGATATGTTTTTACATACATTACAAATGCACACCACTAATTAGTTCTTACAATAGTCTTCTCTATGAAAGCTTGTAGAATTTATAAAGAGGAAAGCCTATCACTGTTGTCTCTAATAAGACATTCAGACTGTTCATATTAGAGTCTTTCCTCTTAAAGGCTATGATGCCCTCAAGTAGTGATTTATAGTTTTTAGCTAGGTTAAAACTTGAGACTGATGCTCTCAACAGGCCAATACAATTTTCCTCAATACACTCTTGAGCAGACTTAAGGCTGGTTCACAATAAACCGGGAATGGAAACAACAACGAGAACGGAAATAATATTAAAATAAATGTATTTAAATGTGAGCATTCACAATTAACTATTGTGAATGTTTACATTTACATGCATTTAATTTAACATTATTTCCATTCTCGTTCTCGTTTCCGTTCCCGGTTTATTGTGAAGCAGCCTTTAGCCTTGTGATGTTTCTGAAATCTCCAAAGCTCATCTTCAAACTATATATGCTGTTTGATTTCTTGACAACTGCTCTAACACGATATTTTGGTACACCTTAGCAGTTGTCTTCACTCTCCTTTGACAAAAACGAAGCTTGGTGGGACAATTATAGCAGACCACCAAATAAGTCATAACAAAAAGGTTGTGGCAGATTCTTCGAACCTTTGCAACCCTTTCGCAAGTCTCCTGTGTACTAGTGGCAAACATTTTGTCATTTTGAAGACTTGAGGATTTCCTCAATGGTGAAAACTTTTCTATTTGCGAAAAAGATTTTTCTATGATCATTGTTAACATGCTACTGCAGAAGGCACTTTTTTGTCTTCATCTTCCTGATGCTTTAACTGGAGTCTGAAGAAATTATCTTTGCTCTGCTTCTAGGCTTCCAACACACAGTCTTCTTCTCTGAGCACTGTGAACATGCATCATTGGAACATACCAATCTCTTTAGCCATTACTACCTGCTTAAACAATACTGGATTAATGTGAATGCATGCTAATCTCTGTTTTAACTATTTTATCTATCATAGTGTATAAGGTGTATGTTTCAGCCAAGTCTTCAGTAGCTCAGTCTCCCCATCTTCAGATTCTTCTGGATCTCCAAATTCTGTAAGTTTATATTATATTACATTTCTAGTAGAGATCTAGCCAAGCAGTAAGACGTTTAGTTGAGTATGCGTATTTTTATCCAACCCCCACTCTTGTTGTAACCCTACTCAATAGTACACATCAGTGCAACATGGTATCTGTGGTAATGTGCACACGTAACTGCTGTAAGCTCCACTTACATAGCAAGACAATATTTATTATATTTTTTTATTTATTTATTTTTTTACAATCTTAATCTCACTCACTCACTCATAGTGTTCTGCCCAAGGACAGGTCTTTCATTGCAAACCCAGCATTTTCCAATCTTTTCTATTTTCTGCCTTCCATGGTATCTTCATTCATCCATAGTCTCTGAGATAGTTCGTTCTTGTAGTGAAATCTAGTCCTTTATTCTGGAGCTGTAACATGTATTGAGGAATCAATTACGAGTGAGTGTGCACCCTCAGTATTCTCTGTTTCACTAGGGTGCCACTGGCAAGCAAATGAGCCAATGGCAGTCACATATCTAGCAAGCTCCTGTTGTCTGCGATTATGCTAGATGAGTGCCGACCTTAAGCACTGATTACAGTGTTGGACATAATATCTTATCAAACATAGTACAGTAAAACCTCGATTATCCGACACTGTATTAACCGATTGGTGGGTTATCCGACTGTATTTCTCTCTTGCTCTTTTTGTTTTGAAGAAAAAATATGAGTACTGTACGTTATATTAGTACGAAATTTTTTTCTACACAGTGTTTTTACAAACGTTTACCCTTATGCAGTATGATCTACTCTTTGAGTGTTGTACTGTCTAACTTCTATGCAAAATGTCTTCCACAGGTGTCAAAAGAAAACGTGTTTGCTACGAAAAAAAGGTGCAAGTAATTGAGTGGTTTGGGTAATGAGAAACTGTCTCATCATAATACGAGATAGGAATTACAACTGTGCGCGATTTAATGAAAAACAAAATATAAAGTGCATCAAATTTGTAAGTCTACAACTATTCATATCTTTCCACAGACAGCTGTCATAAGGAGTTTCCTTGGACATTAAAAACCTGTTGTTGAAAACTAGACTTAAATGAGTGAACTTATGATCCACTACCTAGCGTGTTAAAAGAAAAGACAACGGGCGGGGGGGGGGGGGGGGGGGAAATGACGAAACTGTATTATGCACTTAGTTTATGAACACCTTTTATAGTACGGATTATCCGATTTTTTCGATTAACCGTTCACTCTACCTCCTTCATAACCGTGGATAATAGATTTTCTACAATATATTTTTATGTGAAAAAAAATCCGTATGCCCATGAAGGGCAAAGTCGACCAGTTGGCTGCTGTACTGTGACAGTCCATTAAGGGCAAAGCCGCCTAGTTAGCTGCTGGCTTCACATCCACATGATGCAGCAGGAGTGAACAATCATCCAACTGGAATGGAGGTATCGTGTGGTTAGCACGATGATCCCCTCCAGCCATTATTACAAGCTGCTGTAACTGGATTTTGCTACCTATTGCAGCTCGCCAAATTCATCACGAGGTTGGATGGGTATCAATTTGGTGGAAGTGTGATATAATAAAGCAGAGATGACCCACGCCACAATTTCCCAATATAAGCACGAAAATCAAGAATTACATTCGCCATTTCCAGGAATCTTGATACCCTTCTTTTAAAAAGTTATGTGGCTGCAAGTACAGTATAATTCAGGTGGTTCGGAAATTCACTATGCACTTATAACAGGTGCTGGAAATGACGTCCGCAAGTGGCTATACAAGTCTGAAGCCGCTTACTGTTATTGAAAAACACTTGTGATATGCTTGTTATTGTAGTTTTTAAGCCACAAAGAGTGTGTAGGCAGTTACAATACACGACTCTTGTGCCAACTTACATAATAATTTTGATGGGCTCCACAGCATAGAGTCAGAAATGTTCAACAACTTCTCTTCGTTTAGTGTAGGTGATCTTCCAGTTCATTCGCCATCTAACGCTGAGCTTGTCTCTGAATAGGTTGACAAACTGCACTGCGATGAGATAGAGTTAGAGTTATTTCTGGGAATTTTTCAGCAAATGCCCTCCTGCACTGAATCTGTGTATTTATCGCCTTGCCGAAAGACATGTTCAATTACTGAAAAAACTATAATTAAAAACTTAATTGAACAACTAAACACTACATCAATATCACTTTTTCAATAGCTGTTTACCAAAAGAACTACAACAGTTATATGTCACGTGATAATGGAACAAATTAATACACAAAAAGTCATACAACAACGAACAATCAGTTCTACCAATATATCTTGAATTACATGTAGAAAAACCTTAGTTTGATTCGAACTTACAACCAAATCTACACCCATACTAAGTGCACAGCGACTTTCTGAACACATTGTGTAAGATAATATGTACATAGATTTGTTTTACCAATTAACTGTACATTATTTTGGCTCAATAATTAATTTAAAAAAATTAAAATACTCTAATCGTACTTCCTGATCTGCTCTTGGAGATATGCAAGTCTTTGAAGGAAGTGAGACAATTATGTGCTGTGGAAATGTTTCAGGGAACAACAACTTGAATCTGTTTTTAATTGAAAATATGATTCTTACAAATATCTATAGTAAAAGCAGAATTTTTGGATTATACGTGCTTCTGGATTATACATACCCATTCTCCCTGTCATTAGCCTGGACAATCGGGAGTACACTGTACACAAAAAACTGTACTGTTGGCAGTGTATTCTATTTTCTTCCAACCAAGAATGGAATAGGTTACATGAATAATTTCATGAATCTGAAAACCCAACATGAAACTCCAAAGTATCACATTACATCTGTAATGATTCTAATTAAATATGGCAATACCAGAATAAATATTTGCTTGAGTAATGCTTGGAAATTAAGTGTGCAAGAAGATAATACAAAAGTGAAAAAAAGTCCACACACAATGAAATTCAGCATAGTGACAATCGAGGGACCTATGTAGAACTGTTACATTTATTGGCACAAAAGGATAGATGCTTATCAAAGAATTTAGAAACAGTAACAGTCTTCCAAGGTGTTTCAAGTGATATTCAAAATGATCACCTGATTCCACTGCTAATGTTATGCATGCAGAAGTTGTAAAAGAAGTAGAGAATATTTGTTGCAGGTATTATGGATGAGACAGTTGACATTTGTAATAAATCTCAATGCTCCACTCTTTTTTTTTTTTTTGTGTGTTTCATATGGTGGTAAAGTCTGTGGAAGATTTGTAATGATGTTAGTGGTGATTTAACTGTTGTTAATTTGATAGAATGTCTGTTTGGCTGCATGAATGTATTTGACTGTCAAAATAAACTTTAAGCTAAGATGTACGATAATTGTGCCATTATGGCTGGACAACATAATGGTTTTTACAGAAACTTGTGAGAGATAAATACCCTTCAGCTCTTGCATATGTTATTACGCTCACAAATTAAACTTGGTACTGAAACAATCTGTAGAGTACATGAGTAAATGTAAAATATTTTTCCAAACAGTTTCTGGTTTTGCCTCTTTTTTCTCCAAATCCTCCTTAAGAATGCAATTGGACGAATTTTTCAAACAACATTTTCCCACAGTATACCACACCAAACAGTTGCATAAAAGCAGACTAATTGAGCTTTGTATCAAGCCATAAGATGAAACTTGAATTTTCAAATCCATGAAAGATAATTCCAATTGGCATAACTATGATGGATGGAATTCACATTAAGCCAATTATGGACTATAAAGGCAGTACTGTTGTTGGTGGATCATTTGACAATAATCAGCTTGCTACTAGTGCACACTGCTTCATGACTTCAAGTTTTTTTATGAAGTTTTTTGCTCGACTATACTATAATACGCTCATTACATGCGACATAACTGTACCTTAATGAAATACATTAGAGCAGGGGTTCCCAACCGGTGTGTCGCGAAATTTTGAAATTGAAAAATAAATTAATGCCATCCAGAAAGTCTCTTTACAAAGCATTTTTTTTTTTATTTACAACAAAATCTTTGATAATGTGCATTTTATTTTGGGACAGACTTTACCGATGAAATGTAAACATCTGCAACAATGCTCAGTTTAATTCTTCTGTCTGGCAATAATTCAAATGAAAATGAACACTATAACAATGCTTAGTAATTCGTTTACTCTTCTCCCTTAGTAATAAACAGAGTTTAGAATCGTCATTTTCAGTTTATACGTGTGAGCAGGTGATAGTGCGACTATTCTATCAAAAGTGCTTTATTTAGATTTTATCATGGACAAATTTTAATTCGAAAAAAGACAATCTGAATCAAGTTCTGGGTTAGATGACAGCAGTGCTAATTCAAATAATGTGAGCGAAAATTCCCTTCAGAGTTCACAAAAATGTACTGCGTTTTGTAAATATAGTGATGAATACTTACAATATGGTTTTATATGGGATTACGATGAATATAAACAAAATCCTGAGTGTCTTATATGCGGAAATGTTTTGTCAAATCAGTCAATGGTGCTGAATAAACTAAAAAAATATTTATAACTGCCGTTTTCAACATCATAATTGTGTGAATCAGGATTTTCTGCCATGAAAATAGTGAAATCTAAACATAGGAACAGACTGCTGCATCTCAAAGATGATTTACGTGTTGTCTGTCAACCATAAGCCCACATATAGAGAAACTCTGTGCAACCTACCAAGTGCAGACTTCACATTAATTTAAATAGGTGAGTTTCCATAAACGATATTAAAAATCTTTTATCGGACAACCAGCATAGATAGGTTGGGATAAGTAGAACAGTTCACAGAATGGTAGATAGTGGTAGAAAATAGCAAAGACTGGAAAATGTTGCGTTTGCAGTGAAAGACCTGCCTTTGGGCAGAAAACTATGAATGAATGAATAATGCCAGGAAACACGCACATTTTGTTGGCTAGAGTGAAGAGCCGGGTTTATCTTTGCCACTTTGGTTGCTGGAATAGAAGTACAATACATGCTGAAACTGTAGATTTCATCAAATATATTCTTTTGTCCTTCAGAATCTTTTGGCAAAATTGAACATATATGATAAGGCAGAAAAATGTGTTTTGGTGAAACGAGCATTGAGCGACTTCCGCCAATTTTGGAATAGATACCGATGCACTTGAACTGCCAACATAGAAAACAAAAAATCACACTCAATTGCTTTCACCTTCATCTTGACGGGATATTAAAAGCCTAATCTAACCTAAGTGCGTTGGTGTCTATTCCAAAATCGGCGGAAGTCGCTCAACGCTTGTTTAACCTGGGTTTTCAGTATTACACTCGCTGCTAACTCATAACATTCACTGTCAGGTTTAACAGGTACAGAAAAACTTGCAAGTTTTTCAGAAATAAAACTAGATTGAAGTACAAATTTATGTTTTTTAGACTTCAAGTGATCTGCAATATCTAATCATGAGCCACGGAAAACATCGAATTATACTTTAAGCACGTGGCTGTTTCATTGCCGTTGTCCTCCTTCTTATACCTCTTCATGTACGCAAATACATTTTGCAGTTTATCCTTGAACTTGCACTTTTGTTTAGGAGGCATTGCAAAGTAAGGTGACCAGACATCCCGATTTGGCCAGGATGCTTGATGTTCTGGTTTTCCCATGTCAAATGAAATGACAAGTCACTTTAGATTGTAAATGTAATTGTTTAACTCTCAGCACTAGTGAATAGTTATGAATGAGTATGAGTCATTCCAAGACAATTTGGACAGTTTAAAGAGTAGAATGCCCTTCATGTCACCAATTTTTATGAAACTATTTTAGGAATACTATAAATAAAAATACACACACGATTGTTTTTATTGTCCCAAAACTCCTTTAATTTAATAGTTACAAAATATATAAATTTCCATAAAAGTCTGAACATTGTTTCATATTAACTTTAATATCTCATATTCTAATTGTCATTATTCTAGGCTCGTTTTAAATCTAATTAAACATGCTGTCGACATGATAGATAAAATGTACCGTAGTAGTTTTTGTGTGTAAATTATAATTATATTTTAAAATTTTAAATTCAAGGAATTTCGCTACTCTAAAACAATATGAAAAAAATATAGTTCCATTCTCTAATTAATTTTCAGTATGTGTGCAAAATTTCAGGATGAAACTCGAAGATGTTCATATAAAATTAATTGACTTACCCAACAAGACATTACGCAACCACTGTGTTGCACGCGTGTTGTAGTAGTTGAGCAATGTATACAACAGTGGTTCCCAAACTTTTTGAAGGATAAACTCACTTTTGTGCGAGACATTTGTTTGCGATCCCCACTATTGTCGGACCATCGGATCTGTGCACCTTCAGCGCTGTCGTCGTTCTTGGAAAAGTTAGCGCCTCTACTCACTCCATTCCACCAGCTTTCCTCCCACCACGTCAAACAGCAGACCATGAACCTTGCCGAATAGGGGTGTTGCCAAACTTCCACCAAACAGTGTCATGTCCCTTGAATATTGCTTATTAATAATGTGAGGTTAATTATTACTTATTCATAATTTAATTTAAGTAGATCTAATGACGCTGATTGACTTCTACAAATAATTGGAGATAATTATATGATTACAGTGGATATTTGTTGGTTAAATGGTATTTACGTGAAGAGAATCTATTTTGTTTTTAAAAAGAAATGTTTTCGTCATAAATACATTTTCTTCACCTCATTATCTTATTTTGTTAGGTTTGGAACGTAATCTTGAAGGCCTAATAAAATTATAAAATTGTAGGAATGAATGAACACATGTACCCTCTTTCTTTCTCATCCGGGCTAAGGACCGGCTATGGCGAAGTTAATACATGCTACGATCTTATTTACATACTATATAACATAACATATTGATAATGTGCAGGAGTTCTAATTTATTCTTATGAAAATAATTTACATATTTACAAAAGGCCATATATTATTATATGATATTCTTATTGAATTTGGTATTCCCAAGAAACTAGTTCGATTAATTAAAATGTGTCTCAGTGAAACATACAGCAGAGTCCGTATAGGTCAGTTTCTATCTGATGCTTTTCCAATTCACTGCGGGCTAAAGCAGGGAGATGCACTATCACCTTTACTTTTTAACTTCGCTTTAGAATATGCCATTAGGACAGTTCAGGATAACAGGCAGGGTTTGGAATTGAACGGGTTACATCAGCTTCTTGTCTATGCAGATGACGTGAATATGTTAGGAGAAAATCCACAAACGATTAGGGAAAACACGGAAATTTTAATTGAAGCAAGTAAAGCGATCGGTTTGGAAGTAAATCCCGAAAAGATAAAGTATATGATTATGTCTCGTGACGAGAATATTGTACGAAATGGAAATATAAAAATTGGAGATTTATCCTTCGAAGGGGTGGAAAAATTCAAATATCTAGGAGCAACAGTAACAAATATAAATGACACTCGGGAGGAAATTAAACACAGAATAAATATGGGAAATGCCTGTTATTATTCGGTTGAGAAGCTTTTATCATCTAGTCTGCTGTCAAAAAATTTGAAAGTTAGAATTTATAAAACAGTTATATTACCGGTTGTTCTTTATGGTTGTGAAACTTGGACTCTCACTCTGAGAGAGGAACATAGGTTAAGGGTGTTTGAGAATAAGGTGCTTACGAAAATATTTGGGGCTAAGTGGGATGAAGTTACAGGAGAATGGAGAAAGTTACACAACGCAGAACTACACGCATTGTATTCTTCACCTGACATAATTAGGAACATTAAATCCAGACGTTTGAGATGGGCAGGGCATGTAGCACGTATGGGCGAATCCAGAAATGCATATAGAGTGTTAGTTGGGAGACCAGAGGGAAAAAGACCTTTGGGGAGGCCGAGACGTAGATGGGAGGATAATATTAAAATGGATTTGAGGGAGGTGGGATATGATGATAGAGACTGGATTAATCTTGCACAGGATAGGGACCGATGGCGGGCTTATGTGAGGGCGGCAATGAACCTTCGGGTTCCTTAAAAGCCATTTGTAAGTAAGTAACAAAAGGCGAAGACTTGTATTATGCATGAAATTACAGAGGGCATATTCCGGACATATCTGAATCTGAGTCAATACTATTGCTGCTGCTGCTGTCTTCACCCAAGTTGATAACAAATCTAGCTACTTCTTCTGCTATTAATCCGTAACGTTTCTTTCCCACCTTGAAAATTTATTGCTTCCCTCGCAAGCTTCAATAATTTCTTCAAAGTCGGAACTTCTTTCTGTATGGTATAAAATTCTTGTATCTTTCTTCTTAAAATACATCGCTCCATATCATCTACAAGAATTAAAGGTTCTCTTAGTCTGTTCTTCCCTGGTGATTCTAGCTTTTCGTCTCCTGTACAGACTCCCTCTCACCTGATTTTCTTTATTAGGTGCTCTGACCAGTCTTTATAAATTACATAAAAAAGTTGTATTATATCAGTATTAGTTAAGTAAGTAATTTTAATATGTAATCAATTGAAATAAAATAAGCCTCATCTGTGATCGCAGCTGCTCGTTTCGTTGCCTGATTTAAAGGAAACAGATACTGACCTGTTTATTTCTCTTCATCGAAAAATGCTATTACTTCCTTAATAATATTTTTTCACCACTCCGTGCTACAGTATTGATGTTGAGTTGACAACACTGGACTGCAAGTGCAAATAAACTGAAGAAGGTTCAAAATTGTGAGTAGTGGGAGGGAAGAGAAACGGAGAGAGATAGGAATGCAGGGAGGGAAATGAATTACTGAGGCTGAGAAGGAATTAAGGTTCAGTTCGCATATCTTACAGGGGCACAGATCCAATGGTCTGACTATACCATACTGATACTTAACCCCAACTGAAAAATACAAATTCCTGTAGCACCCAACTGCTAATGTACCGGGTACCTGCTACATGAGAAATCAGAATGTGCAAACCTATTTTCCAATTATCTTTGACTTATATTAGCCTTCCTTGCAGATATATTTTCTGAATACTTAAACATTCTGAATAGTAGTTTGCAAGGCTAAGATATTAACATAATAGCAGTCAGAGATAAAATGGACAAATTTATAAGGAAACTTGATTTCTTGGTGATATCAATAAAAAAAAATTGATTCAAACAATATATTAAAAAAAAACTCATGGTAAATTTAGCTATATACCATAAGATACAACAAATAGGTCTATTGATTTTTTCTGCAGACATGCGATGAAGTCTGCATAATTTTAAACATTGGCTTTTTGAATATAAATATACAGACGTGGACAAATTATTATCAAAATTGACAATTTTTATGATATTTTGTTTACAGAATTTGACTTTTCAATTTAGACTACAGTTGACAATTTTGGATATTTACATAATTACAGTAGACAGAAATATGCAAAAATGTCAACTGTAGTTTAAATTGAAGAGTCACGTTTTGTAAAAATATATAATAAAAATCTTCAATTTTGCTAATAAGTTGTAAATTAGCAAAAATGTCAATTGCGTTGAAGAGTCAAATTTTGTAAAAATATAAAACAAAAATCTTCAGTTTTGCTAATAATTTGGAAATATCCAAAATGTCAACTGTAGTCCAAATTGAAGAATCGAATTTTGTAAAAATATACAATAAAAATCTTCAGTTTTGCTAATAATTTGTAAATATGCAAAAATATCAAATGTAGTCCAAATTGAGGAGTTAAATTTTGAAAAATATACAATACAAATCTTCAATTTTGCTAATAATTTGGAAATACACAAAAATGTAAACTGTAGTCTAAATTGAAGAATCATATTTTGTAAAAATATATAATAAAATTCTTCAATTTTGCTAATAATTTGTCCACGTCTGTATATATATATATATATATATATATATATATATATATATATATATATATATATATATATGCAGAGTGAACTGTAATTGATTTAATTTCAAGGGGCTATTCTTTGAGATATTTAAAACAAAAAAAAGTTTAATACAATTTCGCTCGTTTGTGCTTCCTTTCTGAAAAAAAAAATATTTTATATAAAACATTTCATAGCATATTTTGGGAAAGCTATTGAATTAATTTCCAATTTGCTCAGTCAATTTAAGAGAATAGTCTATTATAATATAATAATGACTGAAAGAATTTCAATTTTGTCCTTCAAATATGCAAAAATTTGATCCAAACAAATACAGGTTTTCGTTCTACAAAGGAATTTTAAATTCAGATGCACTGTGATAACACTGTAAAGATGCCTGGAGAGATACAGCTTGCTTAAGCTGGGTGTGAGAACGAGAAATGTAAATATAACACAATTACTTTTAAATATGGCTTGGGAAATTTGATTTCTTCTATGTTAAGTTTACAGATTATTACTTTAAAAATTAAAGTGGGAGGTAACTATTTCTAACTGGCTTTCCTTATTGAATGTTTTCACAGACTATTTAATTAAAATTAAATCAAAGAGTTTAAAAATAATATTTTTTGTACATCAGCATTATAATCAGTCTTTATCATCAGTGAAAATCGTGCATATTATGTCACATTATCTTACTAGTGCTGTAAAAATATTAGCATGCCAAGTAAAATGTCATAGTTTCTATTAAGAAAGCTTAAATTGCATCACAGAGTTAACATTACGAAATGATTTGTCAATGCTATAATATTTAATATATCATAGAAATTTCTTTCATAGAACATGATATCAAACTATCCATCATTACAAATCTCATTTTAGTATTATAGTAGGCCTTGACTTGTTATTACAAGATTCGTATTGCATACAATAATTAGTTCAACTTTAACGCTTTCTTCTTCGAAGATTCTGGTGGATATTTTGTGTATTGGTGAAATAGTGCGTCAGTGCTTCCTCAAAATATTAGGAGTGCTTTTCATTATGTTATAGTGTTTTAAATATTAATAGAAGACATTGCTACAATCTGTTTACGTTTGTAACCAAGGACAACTCTGAAATATTTTACATTTTCTTTTTATTTACTGTATATTCATTCACTTTTCAAGAATCAAGATATTTCTTTTAAAAACACTTAAATTCAATTATAACTGCCCTATCTTGAAGATATTCTCGTGAATTTTCGAAGAAATCACATTGCCATGATAATTCCTCCTCCAGCTACATAATTCCCCCTCCAGCTCCATATAATTCAGTTGATGAAGCGAGTAAATCAATGTGAACAGCTATACAAAGTGAGTGGAAATTATATAACTCTTTCTGTATACCTACATATTAAATATAACGGGAAAAAGCTATAATCTAGTATGAAATAATAATTAGAAAACGTGGAACAACTTTATGATTTCTTCTTAGCTTCTACAAAGTCGTTTAATTTTATACAAGGTGGGGCAGATAAAACCAGCCCAACTCATCTCATTTGATTTGAAATAACTATTCTTATTCACAAAACAACTCTTCACATTACAACAACAAACAGGACAGTTTATAAATCATTTGTAAATTATAGCATGTAACAACCAACAATGTAACTAAACATGCGGAAGAAAGGATAGCCAACATAATTTCAAATCAGAAGAAATGAAACGGGCTGGTTTTATCTGCCCAACTCTGTATATGATCATATACAATGAGTTGCAAATTAAACTCGGAGACATCTCCCATTTTAACATTATATAACGAACCTAACTGCACTCAAAATTCTTCCACACAGGATAATACTCAATGCAATTCACAATGTACGAGCATGCCTTCCTCTACTATGCCTTGCCCCCACTGTGGAAAATTTTATTGTGGACAACATGGCATTAAAATTCATATAGCACGTGCCCATCCAGAAAAACATAGGATTGCTATAGTCGAAAGACAGCCCAACTGGCAAAATAAAAAAACATAGTAGCAATGAACACAATGATACAACTTTAATGTCGTTAGTTAATGGATCCCATTACCACAGAGAAGGTCCAGTCAGACTAACTCTACATAATTCCTCGTCTAGGCAGTTAAATCAATATCATCAAGAAATGTCTCACTGAAAAGCTGAATTTGAAAATATTACTACTGAAGAGGATTTCTATAGTAAAGTTGACAATTTTTCTCAATTTTTTGCTAACGCCATTACATTACTCCCTGGCCCGAAACATCCAGCTAGTAAATATTACAAAGCAAGACAGGATAAACGTTTACTCAACAATCAACACTCTTACGAGCAGTCTAGCAATCCTGAACGCGCAACAAAGAGAGATAGGGAAAAACGTCGATTGAAATACATGTACCAACTTACACAATTCCAATATTTTAATCAAAGAAGAAAAGCTGTTCATTCGGTACTGAGACAAAATAATCAACGTTGTACTATTAACATCAACAAAGTACACAACTCCTTCTCAAAGAATTTTTCCGTCCCTAATAATTGCATTCGTCCTACTTACGAACATGTCTCCGATACATGATTTAACCCTGACTGAAACGTTTAGCACTACCATAGCCAAAGAAGAAATTGCCGCGGCTGCTAACAAAATAGCTGTTGATACGTTACCTGGACCCGACCACGTGCTTATGAAAGCAATTCATAATGTAGTTTGCTATGAAATAATTTCTTTAATTGCAACACGTATGCTGTCGTTGTGTGAAATACCTCCTTGCCTCACAAAGCATGGACTATATTAATCTATAAAGGAGGTGATGTTACCGACTTAGGCAACTGGCGACCAATTGCCATTTGTTTCATATTAAGAAGAATCATCGAGCGTGTACTCGACAAACGTCTTAGAAAAATTGTTACATTTCACAAGTTCCAATGTGGATTCACAAACAGCCCTGGTACTTTAATAAACACTTCCTTACTTAATTATATTTTAAAAGAGGCCAAATCCAGAAAAACGACCACCACCTTTGTATTCTTGGACATTCGTAAGGTATTTGACAATATTGGCCACCTCCATCTGAGAAATACTTTATCCTCTCTCAATGTGCCATCTCCCTTAGCCGAACTTATCACTAAATTACAGGAAGTTAATACCACTCAAATCGAGGTTAACCGCAGAAAAACTGAACCTATAGTAATATCAAGAGGTGTGATGCAAGGTTCACCCTTATCTCCTTCATTATACAACATCGTGACGGATCACATCCTTCATGAGCTTACTTCTGAAGAACTTGCCGAAGAATATGGTTTTAAACTCGTATCAGGTCTTCCCAATGTAACCGTTCTGAGCTTCGCTGATGATATGGTAATTGTTGGCAAAGACCCTGAAGCTGCCAAACATATTGCCGAAATAGCAACTAGAAGACTTCATGAAATTGGACTGGAGATTAACGCGAAAAAATCTAAATGCATCTCTATTGTAAACAGCAAACTTAATACGTCTTCTATTTCCCTCGATTCCACTACAGAAGTGCCCGCATTAGATATCAATGAAACCGTCAAATATCTTGGAATAACTTACAAAGACGAAACCGTTTTCGACTCCGCGAGAACTATGGAAGCCCTCCGATCTCAGTTAGAACGTCTGACCACCTCACCCTTGCTCCAGCCTTACCAAAAATACAACGTGGTTTCTTCCTTCATTTGTCCGAAGCTTGTATACCCTTTTCAAACAACCCCTCCTGATAAATTACCTGTCAAATTCCTCAAAGATGTAGATCTTATTAAAAGCTCAATTAAGGACATCCTACAACATCCTGGAGATATTCCAGACAATATGTTGTATTCCGACAAAAAATTTTAAGGCTTAGGTATTTTCTGCGCACATTGGGAAGCGTACTTGCAACACGTCAACTCTTGCATGAAGTTGATTATACGTGTAATAATATGTACATAAACAACACTAGATGTCTAATAAAGGAAGCTAAACATTGTTTGAACAATCTTCAAATCGATGGAACTGAACACCTAACTTCTACGAGAAAAATTAGGACCGAATTACGCCAGCGAGAGTACAACACATGGTGCAACTTACCTCAAAAGGGAAAAGGTGTTATTCTGTACAGTGAATTCATTCCCTCTAACAAATGGATAACTAAGCCCGATGGAATGACTAGCGGTGAATGGAAGGAGGCTATCAAGATGACTGCCAACGTAAGTGCTGTAAGAGCCATACCCGGTAGGTCTCAGGACAACCACTGCAGGCGATGCCTCAGTGAGATAGAAACCCTTGGACATGTCCTGGGAGCCTGCCCTAATGGCGAAACATTGCGTATACATACGCACCATACAATTAGAACTAAACTGGCCAATGCCCTTAGAAAACTAAAATACACCGTTTATGAAGAAGTCCATGGAACTGCCGACAATGGCAGTAACAGACGAATTGACATAATCACCATTAGCGAATCCCTGTCTCAGGGTATGATAATCGACCCCACCATCAGGTTTGAAAAGTATAAAAGACAGCCTGAAGACGTACATGCGGAGAACCGAGCAATCTACATTCCAACCATCCCGTATTATAAAGATAAATACTTCACGACATCAGTGTTACGGTATTGATGCTTGGAGCAAGAGGAACGATACCTAACTTCTCTTCTCAAATCTGTAAGACCCTAGGACTGCACAAATCGTTTCTGAATGAACTGGCCCTCCTCATAATTAGAGAGTCAGTCAAACTTTTATGGAACCACCTATATGGACTCTAATTCAGTGTACTGAAAAAACTGATGCACCATTATCATTTTTCTTTCTCTTATTAGCTTTCATCGCTTCTTTACTCGAGACTTTTTTTTATTCTGCGTACTGCCACTGTTGGTTTGTGTACTTGTTTACTCTTTTTCTTACTCTGTTATCTCTCATCATCTATTTGTTCTTGCATTGTTCGGTATGCTTTGTCTGGTGGCAGCCTCTAATTTGAGGAAGCTCTAGCAAACAAAATAATATTGTTTTATAATGCTATCATACAAGAAATAGTGTCAGCGTATAAAACTCACTTATATGTTACACAATTATTATTATAACATTCGTAAAAGTTATGACACTCACTATGTTCGTTTCATAATATTTAAACTAAAACATTTTAAATTTGTTTCATAATATTACTATTATAATTTCGTTTGTTACTTTAATGTAAAATAAGAACATCGTATTTTTATTTTTTCCTTTAGAGTTTTTAATGTTTTAAAATTTACCTTTTTATCACAAGCACTGTAAATGTAAGTGAAATAAGAAGACTACTAAGACTGAGAAGACGATAAAAAGGTAAGTGAACTAAGAACACTACGAAGACTGAGATGAGAATAAACACACAAGTGAAATAAGAAGACAACGAATACTGAGAAGAGGAGGAAAGGTAAGTGAATAAGAAAACTACGACGACTGAGAAGAGGATAAAAAGGTAAGTGACATGAGAAAACTACGAAGACTGGGAAAAGGATGAAAAGGTAAGTGAAAGAAGAAGACTACGAAAACTGAGAAGAAGATGAAAAGGTAAGTGAAATAAGAAGACTACGCAGATTGAGAAAAGGAGGAAAGGAAAGTGAAATAAGAAGACTACGAAGACTGAGAAGAGGATAAAAAGGTAAGTGAAACAAGAAGACTACGAAGATTGAGCAGAGGATAAAAATGTAAGTGAAATAAGAAAACTACGAAG
The DNA here is from genome assembly GCF_040183065.1 of Periplaneta americana. Taxonomy (NCBI): domain Eukaryota; kingdom Metazoa; phylum Arthropoda; class Insecta; order Blattodea; family Blattidae; genus Periplaneta; species Periplaneta americana. The sequence goes on from NC_091124.1 coordinate 106,687,760, forward strand.
AATAAGAAGAGGATGAAAAAGTAAATGAAATAAGAACACTACGAAGACTCAGAAGAGGAGGAAAGGTAAGTGAAATAAGAAGATTACGAAGACTGAGAAGAGGATAAAAAGGTAAGAGAAATAAAAAGATTACGAAAACTGAGAAGAGGATGAAAATGTAAGTGAAATAAGAAGACTACGAAGACGGAAAAAAGGATGAAAGGGTAAGTGAAATAAGAAGACTTCGAAGACTGAGAAGGAGATGAAAATGTAAGTGATTTAAGAAGACTACGAAGACTGAGAAAAGGATGAAAAGGTAAGTGCAATAAGAAGACTACGAAGACTGAGAAGAGGATGAAAAGATAAGTGAAATAACAATACTACAAAGACTGAAAAGAGGATGAAGAGGTAAGTGAAATAAGAAGACTACGAAGACTGAGAGGAGGATGAAAAGGTAAGGGAAATTAGAAAACTACGAAGAGTGAGAAGAGGATGAAAAGGTAAGTGAAATAAGAAAACTAAGAAGAAAAAGTAAGTTAAATAAGAATACTACGAAGACTGAGAAGAGGATGAAAAGGTAAGTGATATAAGAAGACTACGAAGACTGAGAAGAAGATGAAAAAGGAAAGTGAAATTAGAAGACTACGAAGACTGAGAAGAAGATAAACATGTAAGTGAAATAAGACTACGAATACTGAGAAGAGGCTAAAAACGTAAGTGAAATACGAAGACTGAGAAGAGGATAAAAAGGTAAGTGAAATAAAAAGACTACGAAGACTGAGAAGAGGATGAAAAGGTAAGAGAAATAAGAAGACTACGAAAACTGAGAAGAGGATAAAAAGGTAAGTGAAATAACAAGTCTACAAAGACTGAGATGATGATGAAAAGGAAAGAGAAATAAGAAGATTACGAAGACTGAGAAGAGAATAAGAAGGTAAGTGAAATAAGAAGACTACGAAGACTGAGAAGAGGATGAAAAGATAAGAGAAAAAAGAAGAATACGAAGACTGAGAAGAGGAGGAAACGTAAAAGAAATTAGAAGACTACGAAGACTGAGAAGAGGATAAAAAGGTAAGTGAAATAAGAAGACTACGAAGACTCAGAAGAGGATGAAAAGTGAGTGAAATAAGAAGACTACGAAGACTGAGCAGAGGATAAAAAGGTAAGTGAAATAGGAAGACTACGAAGTCTGAGAAGAGGATAAAAACGTAAATGAAATAAGAAGACTACGAAGACTGAGAATAGGTTAAAAAGGTAAGTGAAATAAGAAGACTAAGAAGCCGACAAAAAGGTAAGTGAAATAAAAAGACTACGAAGACTGAGAGGAGGATGAAAATGTAAGTGAAATAAGAAGACTACGAAAACTGAGAAGAGGATAAAAAGGTAAGTGAAATAACAAGTCTACGAAGACTGAGATGATGATGAAAAGGAAAGAGAAATAAGAAGATTACGAAAACTGAGAAGAGAATAAAAAGGTAAGTGAAATAAGAAGACTACGAAGACTGAGAAGAGGATGAAAAGATAAGAGAAAAAAGAAGACTACGAAGACTGAGAAGAGGAGGAAACGTAAATGAAATTAGAAGACTACGAAGACTGAGAAGAGGATAAAAAGGTAAGTGAAATAAGAAGACTACGAAGACTCAGAAGAGGATGAAAAGTGAGTGAAATAAGAAGACTACGAAGACTGAGCAGAGGATAAAAAGGTAAGTGAAATAGGAAGACTACGAAGTCTGAGAAGAGGATAAAAACGTAAATGAAATAAGAAGACTACGAAGACTGAGAATAGGTTAAAAAGGTAAGTGAAATAAGAAGACTAAGAAGCCGACAAAAAGGTAAGTGAAATAAAAAGACTACGAAGACTGAGAGGAGGATGAAAATGTAAGTGAAATAAGAAGCCTACGAAAATTGAGAAGAAGATAAAAAGGTAAGTGAAATAAGAACACTACGAAGACTGAGAAGAGGTTGAAAAGTAAGTGAAATAAGAAGGCTACGAAGACTGAGAAGAGGATAAAAAGGTAACTGAAAAAAGAAGACTACGACGATTCAGAAGAGGATAAAAAGGTAAGTGAAATAAGAAGACTACGAAGACTGAGAAGAGGATAAAAAAGCAAGTGAAATAAGATGAATACGAAGACTGAGAAGAGGATGAAAAGATAAGTGATATAAGAACACTACGTAGACTGAGAACAGGTTAAAAAGGTAAGTGAAATAAGAAGACTACGAAGACTGAGAAGAGTATAAAAAGGTAAGTGAAATAAAAAGACTACGAAAACTGAGAAGACGATGAAAATGTAAGTGAAATAAGATGACTACGAACACTGAAAAGAGGATAAAAAGGTAAGTGAAATAAGAAGACTACGAAGACTCAGAAGAGGATGAAAAGTAAGTGAAATAAGACTACGAGGACTGAGAAGAGGATTAAAAGGTAAGTAAAATATGAGGAGTACGACGACTGAGAAGAGGATGAAAAGGTAAGTGAAGTAAGTAGACTACGAAGCCTGAGAAGAGGATGAAAAGTAGGAGAAACAAGAAGACTACGAAGACTGAGAAGAGGTGGAAACGTAAATGAAATAAGAAGACTACGAAGACTGAGAAGAGGATAAAAAGGTAAGTGAAATAAAAAGTCTACGAAGACTGAGAAGAGGATGAAAAGCAAAGAGAAATAAGAAGATTACGAAGACTGAGAAGAGGATAAAAAAGTAAGTGAAATAAGAAGACTACGAAGACTGAGAAGAGGATGAAAATATAGGAGAAACAAGAAGACTACGAAGACTGAGAAGAGGTGGAAACGTAAATGAAATAAGAGGACTACGAAGACTGAGAAGAGGATAAAAAGGTAACTGATATAAGACAACGAAAACTGAGAAGAGGATAAAAAGGTAAGTGAAATAAGAAGACTACGAAGACTGAGATGAGGATGGAAGTAAGTGAAATAAGAAGCCTACGAAAACTGAGAAGAGGATAAAAAGGTAAGTGAAATAAGAAGATTATGACGACTGAGAACAGGATAAAAAAGGTAAGTGAAAAAAGAAGATTACGAAGACTGAGAAGAGGATAAAAAGGTAAGTGAAAAAGAAGACTACGAAGACTGTGAAGAGGATGAAAAGGTAAGAGAAATAAGATGACTACGAAGACTGAGAAAAAGATGTACAGGTAAGTGAAATAAGAAGACTACGAGGACTGAGAAGAGGATAAAATGTAGGGGAGAGTCGGGTAGTATCGGACAGTGCGTTTCTTTCATCTACCACCATATGGTAGTACCTGAATGACATGGTTACGTTTCTCTATGCGCCATCCCAGAAACATAACCATGTCAATCACGTACTATCATCGTGTGGTAGATGAAAGAAACGCACTGTCCGATTTTACCCGATGTCCGATACTACCCGACTCTCCCCTAAGTGATAAAAGAAGACTACGAAGACTGAGAAGAGGAAAGGTAAGTGAAATAAGACGACTACGAAGACTGAGAAGAGAATAAGAATATAAGTGAAGTAAGAAGACTACGAAGACTGAGAAGAGGAGGAAATGTAAATGGAATTAAAAGACTACGACGACTGACAAGAGGAGGAATTGTAAATGGAATTAAAAGACTACGAAGACTGCGAAGAGGTTAAAAAGATAAGTGAAATAAGAAGACTGCGAAGACTGAGAAGAGGATAAAAAGGTAAGTGATATCAGAAAACTACGAAAATGTAAAGAGGATGAAAATTTAAGCGAAAAAAAAGGATTACGGAGACTGAGAAGAGGATGAAAAGGTAAGTGAAATAAGAACACTACGAAGACGGAGAAGAGGAGGAAAGGTAAGTGAAATAAGAAGACTACGAAGACTGAGAATAGGATAAAAAGGTAAGTGAAATAAAAAGACTACGAAGATTGAGATAAGGATGAAAAGGGAAGAGAAATAAGAAGACTACGAAAACTGAGAAGAGGATACAAGGTAAGTGAAATAAGAAGTCTACGAAGGCTGAGAATAGGATGAAAAGGAGAGAGAAATAAGAAGATTACTAAGACTTAGAAGAGGATAAAAAATGTAAGTGAAATAAGAAGACTACGAAGACTGAGAAGAGGATGAAAAGGTAAGTGAAATAAGAAGCCTAGGAAGATTGAGAAGAGGATAAATAGGTAAGTGAAATAAGAAGACTACGAAGACTGAGAAGAGGATATAAAGGTAAGTGAAATTATAAGACTACGAAGAATGAGAAGAGGATAAAATGGTAAGTGAAATAACAAGCCTACGAAGACTGACAAGAGGATAAAAAGGTAAGTGAAATAAGAAGCCAACGAAGACGGAGAAGAGGATAAAGAGGTAAATGTCATAAGAAGACTACGAAGACTGAGAAGAGGATAAAAAGGTTAGTGAAATAAAACGAATACGAACACAGTGAAGAGGAGAAAAGGTAAGTGAAATAAGAAAACTACGAACACTGAGTAGAGGATGAAAAGGCAAGAGAAAGAAGAAGACTACGAAGACTCAGAAGAGTATAAAAAGTAAGTTAAATAAGAAGACTACCAGGACTGAGAAGAGGATGAAAAGTAAGTGAAATAAGAAGACTACGACGACTGAGAAGAGGATGAAAAAGGTAAGTGAAATTAGAAGACTACGAGGACTGAGAAGAAGATACAAATGTAAGTGAAATAAGACTACGGAGACTGAGCAGAGGATTAAAACGTAAGTGAAATAAGAAGTCTACGAAGACTGAGAAGAGGATGAAAAGGTAAGTGATATAAGAAGACTACGAAGACTGAGAAGAGGATAAAAAGGTAAGTGAAAAAAGAAGACTAAGAAGACTGAGAAGAGGAGGAAAGGTAAGTGAAAAAAGAAGACTACGAAGACTGAGAAGAGAATAAGAATATAAGTGAAGTAAGAAGACTACGAAGTCTGAGAAGAGGAAATATAATTACAAATATTATTACAAAACAAACAAAGAGTTATACAAATAAAATAATACAAGAAGACTACGAAGACTGAGAAGACGATAAAAAGGTAAGCGAAATAAAAAGACTACGAACACTGAGGAGAGGATGAAAATGTAAGTGAAATAAGAAGACTACGAAGACTGAGAAGAGGATAATAAGGTAAGTGAAATAATAAGACAACGAAGACTAAGAAGAAATGTAAGTGAAATTAGATGACTACGAAGACTGAGCAGAGTATGAAAAGTAAGTGAAATAAGAAGGCTAAGAAGACTGAGAAGAGGATAAAAAGGTAAGTGAAATAAGAACACTACGACGACTGAGATGAGGATAAATAGATAAGTGAAATAAGAAGTCTACGAAGACTTAGAAGAGGATGAAAAGGAAAGAGAAATAAGAAGATTACGAAGACTGAGAAGAGGATATAAAGGTATGTGAAATAAGAAGACTACGAAGAGTGGGAAGAGGGTGAAAAGTTAAGAGAAACAAGAAGACTACGAAGACTTAGAAGAGGAAGAAACGTAAGTGAAATAAGAATACTACGAAGACTGAGAAGCTGATAAAGAGTTAAGTGAAATGAAAAGAGTACGAAACTGAGAAGAGGATGAAAAGGTAAGTGAAATAAGAAGATTACGAAGACTGAGAACATGTTAATAAGGTAAATAGAAATAAGAAGACTACGAAGACTGAGAAGAAGATAAACAGGTAAGTGAAATAAGAAGACTACGAAGACTGAGAAGAGGACAAAAAGGTAAGTGAAATTATAAGGCTACGAAGAATGAGAAGAGGATAAAGAGATAAGTGAAATAAGAAGACTACGAAGACTGAGAAGAGGATAAAAAATTAAGTGAAAAATGAAGACTGCAAAGACTGAGAAGATGAAAGGTAAGTGAAATACGAAGACTACGATGACTGAGAAGAGAATGAAAAAGTTAGAGGAATAAGAAGACTACGACGTCACAAAAGAGGATGAACTGGTAAGAGGAATAAGAAGACTACGAAGACTTAGAAGAGGATGAAAAAGTAAGTGAAATAAGAAGACTAAGAAGACTGAGAGGAGGATTAAACGGTAAGTGAAATAAGAAGACTACGAAGACAGAGAAGAGGATGAAAAAAGGCAACTGAAATTAGAAGACTACGAAGACTGAGGAGAGGAAGTGAAATAAGACTACGAGAACTGAGAAAAGGATAAAAACGTAAGTGAAATAAGAAGTCTACGAACACTGAGAAGATGATGAAAAGGTACGTGAAATAAGAATACTACGAACACTGAGAAGAGGATAAAGAGGTAAGTGAAATAAGAAGACTACGAGCACTGAGAAGAGGATAAAAAAATATGTGAAAAAAGAAGACTACGGAGAATGAGAAGAGGATAAAAGGTAAGTGAAATAAGAAGACTACGAAGACGGAGAAGAGGAGGAAAGGTAAGTGAAATAAGAAGACTACGAAGACTGAGAATAGGATACAAAGGTAAGTGAAATAAAAAGAATACGAAGATTGAGTAGAGGATGAAAAGGTAAGAGAAACAAGAAGACTACGAAAACTGAGGAGAAAATAAAAAGATAAGTGAAATAAGAAGACTACGACGACTGAGAAGAGGATAAAAAGTTCAGTGAAATAAGAAGACTACGAAGACTGAGAAGAGGTTGAAAAGGTAAGTGAAATGAGAAGACTACGAAGACTCAGAACAGATTAAAAAGGTAAGTGAATTAGAAGACTACGAAGACTCAGATGAGGATAAAAGGTAAGTGAAATAAAAAGATTTCGAAGACTGAGAAGAGTAAAAAAAGGTAAGTGAAATAAGAATACAAAGACTGAGAAGAGGACGAAAAGTGAGTGAAACAAGAAGCCTACGAAGACTGGGAAGAGGATAAAAAGATAAGTGAAATAAGAAGACTACGACGACTGAGAAGAGGATAAAAAGATAAGTGAAGTAAGAAGAAGACTAGGAAGACTGAGAAGAGGATAAAAAAGGTAACAGGAATAAGAAAACTAAGAAAACTGAGAAGAGGATAAAAAGTTAAGTGAAATAAGAATTATACGAAGACCGAGAAGACGATAAAAAGATAAGTGAAATAAGCAGACTACGAAGACTGAGAAGAGGATGAAAAGGTAGGAAAACTAGAAGACTAGGAAGACTGAGAAGAGGAAGAAATGTAAGTAAAATAAGAAGACTGCGAAGACTGAGAAGAGGATAAAAAGGTAAGTGAAATAAGAAGACTACGAAGACTGAGAATAGGATGAAAAGGTAGGAAAACTAGAAGACTAGGAAGACTGAGAACAGGAGGAAATGTAAGTGAAATAAGAAGACTACGACGACTGAGAAGAGGATGAAAAGGTAAGTGTAATAAGAAGACTACGAAGACTGAGAAGAGAATAAGAATATGAGTGAAGTAAAAAGACTACGTAGACTGAGAAGAGGAGGAAATGTAAACGGAATAAGAAGACTACGATGACTGCGAACATGATAAAAAGATAAGTGAAATAAGAAGACTACGAAGACTGCGAAGAGGATGAAAAGATAAGAGAAACAAGAAGACTATGAAGTCTGAGAAGAAGAGGAAAAATAAGTGAAGTAAGAAGATACGAAGACTGAGAAGAGAATAAAACGGTAAGTGAAATAAGAAGACTACGAAGACTGAGAAGAGGATAAAAAAGTAAGTGAAATAAGAAGACTACGAAGACTAAGAAGAGGATAAAAACTAAGTGAAATAAGAAAGCTACGAAGAATGAGAAGAGGATAAATAGGTAAGTGAAATAAGAAGACTACGACGACCGAGAAGAGCATAAAAAGGTAAGTGAAATAAGAAGACTACGAAGACTGAGAAGAGGATAAAAAGGTAAGTGAAATAAGAAGAATACGAAGACTGAGAAGAGGATGAAAAAGGTAAGTGAAAAAATAGAGTACTAAGACTATGACAGGTTAAAAAGGTAAGTGAAATAAGAAGACTACGAAGACTGAGACGAGGATAAAAAGGTAAGTGACATAAGAAGACAACGAAGACTGGGAAGAAGATAAAGAAGTAAGTGAAAAAAGAAGAATACGAAATCTGAGAAGAGGTTAAAAAGTAAGTAAAACAAGAAGCTTACGAAGACTGAGAAGAGGATAACAAGGTAAGTGAAATACGAAGATTACGAAGACTGAGAAGAGGATAAAAAAGTAAGTGAAATAATAAGTCTACGAAGACTGAAAGGAGGATGAAAAGGTAAGTGAAATAAGAAGACTACGAAGACTGAGAACCGGTCAAAAAAGGTAAGTGAAATAAGAATACTACGAAGACTGAGAACACGATAAAAAGGAAAGTGAAATAAAAAGACTACGAAGACTGAGAAGAGGATGAAAATGTAAGTGAAATAAGAAGCCTAGGAAGATTGAGAAGAGGATAAATGGGTAAGTGAAATAAGAAGACTATGAAGACTGAGAAGAGGATAAAAAGGTAAGTGAAATTATAAGACTACGAAGAATGAGAACAGGATAAAAAAGTAAGTGAAAAAAGAAGACTACGAAGACTGAGAAGAGGATAAAAAGTAAGTGAAATAAGAAGACAACGAAGACTCAGAAAAGGATAAAGAGGTAAATGAAATAAGAAGACTAAAGACTGAGAAGAGGATAAAAAGGTAAGTGAAAAATGAAGACTACGAGGACTGAGGAGAGGAGAAAAGGTAAGTGAAATAAGAAAACTACGAAGACCGAGTAGAGGATGAAAAGGTAAGAGAAATAAGAAGACTCCGAAGGCTCAGAAGTGGATGAAAAAGTAAGTTAAATAAGAAGACTACGAAGACTGAGAAGAGGATGAAAAGTAAGTGAAATAAGAAGACTACGAATACTGAGAAGAGGATGAAAAAGGTAAGTGAAATCAGAAGACTACGAAGACTGAGAAGAAGATAGAAATGTAAGTGAAATAAGACTAGGAAGACTGAGAAGAGGATAAAAACGTAAGTGAAATAAGAAGTCTACGAACACTTAGAAGAGGATGAAAAGGTAAGAGAAGTAAGAAGACTACGAAGACTGAGAAAAAGATGAACAGGTAAGTGAAATAAGAAGACTACGTGGACTGAGATGAGGATAAAATGTAGGGGAGAGTCGCGTAGTATCGGACAGTACGTTTCTTTCATCTACCACCATATGGTAGTACCTGAATGACATGGTTACGTTTCTCTATGCGACATCACATAAACGTAACCACGTCAATCACGTACTATCATCGTGTGGTAGATGAAAAAAACGCACTGTCCGATTTTCCCAGATGTCCGATACTACCCGACTCTCCCCTAAGTGATAAAAGAAGACTACGAAGACTGAGAAGAGGAGGAAAGGTAAGTGAAATAAGACGACTACGAAGACTGAGAAGAGAATAAGAATATAAGTCAAGTAAGAAGACTACGAAGACTGAGAAGAGGAGGAAATGTAAATGGAATTAAAAGACTACGAAGACTGACAAGAGGAGGAATTGTAAATAGAATTAAAAGACTACGAAGACTGCGAAGAGGATAAAAAGATAAGTGAAATAAGAAGACTGCGAAGACTGAGAAGAGGATAAAAAGGTAAGTGATATCAGAAAACTACGAAAATGTAAAGAGGATGAAAATTTAAGCGAAAAAAAGGATTACGGAGACTGAGAAGAGGATGAAAAGGTAAGTGAAATAAGAAGACTACGAAGACGGAGAAGAGGAGGAAAGGTAAGTGAAATAAGAAGACTACGAAGACTGAGAATAGGATAAAAAGGTAAGTGAAATAAAAAGACTACGAAGATTGAGATGAGGATGAAAAGGGAAGAGAAATAAGAAGACTACGAAAACTGAGAAGAGGATAAAAGGTAAGTGAAATAAGAAGTCTACGAAGGCTGAGAATAGGATGAAAAGGAGAGAGAAATAAGAAGATTACTAAGACTTAGAAGAGGATAAAGGAGGTAAGTGAAATAAGAAGACTACGAAGACTGAGAAGAGGATGAAAATGTAAGTGAAATAAGAAGCCTAGGAAGATTGAGAAGAGGATAAATAGGTAAGTGAAATAAGAAGACTACGAAGACTGAGAAGAGGATATAAAGGTAAGTGAAATTATAAGACTACGAAGAATGAAAAGAGGATAAAATGGTAAGTGAAATAACAAGCCTACGAAGACTGACAAGAGGATAAAAAGGTAAGTGAAATAAGAAGCCTACGAAGACGGAGAAGAGGATAAAGAGGTAAATGACATAAGAAGACTACGAAGACTGAGAAGAGGATAAAAAGGTTAGTGAAATAAAACGACTACGAACACAGTGAAGAGGAGAAAAGGTAAGTGAAATAAGAAAACTACGAACACTGAGTAGAGGATGAAAAGGTAAGAGAAAGAAGAAGACTACGAAGACTCAGAAGAGTATAAAAAGTAAGTTAAATAAGAAGACTACCAGGACTGAGAAGAGGATGAAAATTAAGTGAAATAAGAAGACTACGACGAATGAGACGAGGATGAAAAAGGTAAGTAAAATTAGAAGACTACGAAGACTGAGAAGAAGATACAAATGTAAGTGAAATACGACTACGGAGACTGAGTAGAGGATAAAAACGTAAGTGAAATAAGAAGTCTACGAAGACTGAGAAGAGGATGAAAAGGTAAGTGATATAAGAAGACTACGAAGACTGAGAAGAGGATAAAAAGGTAAGTGAAAAAAGAATACTAAGAAGACTGAGAAGAGGAGGAAAGGTAAGTGAAAAAAGAAGACTACGAAGACTGAGAAGAGAATAAGAATATAAGTGAAGTAAGAAGACTACGAAGTCTGAGAAGAGGAAATATAATTACACATATAATTACAAAACAAACAAAGAGTTATACAAATAAAATAATACAAGAAGACTACGAAGACTGAGAAGACGATAAAAAGGTAAGCGAAATAAAAAGACTACGAACACTGAGGAGAGGATGAAAATGTAAGTGAAATAAGAAGACTACGAAGACTGAGAAGAGGATAATAAGGTAAGTGAAATAATAAGACAACGAAGACTAAGAAGAAATGTAAGTGAAATAAGATGACTACGAAGACTGAGCAGAGTATGAAAAGTAAGTGAAATAAGAAGGCTAAGAAGACTGAGAAGAGGATAAAAAGGTAAGTGAAATAAGAACACTACGACGACTGAGATGAGGATAAATAGATAAGTGAAATAAGAAGTCTACGAAGACTTAGAAGAGGATGAAAAGGAAAGTGAAATAAGAAGATTACGAAGACTGAGAAGAGGATATAAATGTATGTGAAATAAGAAGACTACGAAGAGTGGGAAGAGGATGAAAAGTTAAGAGAGACAAGAAGACTACGAAGACTTAGAAGAGGAAGAAACGTAAGTGAAATAAGAATACTACGAAGATTGAGAAGCTGATAAAGAGGTAAGTGAAATAAAAAGAGTACGAAACTGAGAAGAGGATGAAAAGGTAAGTGAAATAAGAAGATTACGAAGACTGAGAACAGGTTAATAAGGTAAGTAGAAATAAGAAGACTACGAAGACTGAGAAGAAGATAAACAGGTAAGTGAAATAAGAAGATTACGAAGACTGAGAAGAGGACAAAAATGTAAGTGAAATTATAAGACTACGAAGAATGAGAAGAGGATAAAGAGATAAGTAAAATAAGAAGACTACGAAGACTGAGAAGAGGATAAAAAGTTAAGTGAAAAATGAAGACTGCAAAGACTGAGAAGATGAAAGGTAAGTGAAATACGAAGACTACGAAGACTGAGAAGAGAATGGAAAATAAGAGGAATAAGAAGACTACGAAGTCAGAAAAGAGGATGAACTGGTAACAGGAATAAGAAGACTACGAAGACTTAGAAGAGGATGAAAAAGTAAGTGAAATAAGAAGACTAAGAAGACTGAGAGGAGGATTAAACGGTAAGTGAAATAAGAAGACTACGAAGACAGAGAAGAGGATGAAAAAAGGCAACTGAAATTAGAAGACTACGAAGACTGAGAAAAGGATAAAAACGTAAGTGAAATAAGAAGTCTACGAACACTGAGAAGATGATGAAAAGGTAAGTGAAATAAGAATACTACGAAGACTGAGAAGAGGATAAAGAGGTAAGTGAAATAAGAAGACTACGAGGACTGAGAAGAGGATAGAAAAATAAGTGAAAAAAGAAGACTACAAAAACTGAGAAGAGGAGGAAAGGTAAGTGAAATAAGAAGACTACGAAGACTGAGAAGAGGATGAAAAGGTAAGTTAAATAAGAAGACTATGAAGACTGAGAAGAGAAAAAGAATATAAGTGAAGTAAGAAGACTACGAAGACTGAGAAGAGGAGGATATGTAAGTGGAATAAGAAGACTACGAAGACTGCGAAGAGGATAAAAAGGTAAGTGAAATAAGAAGACTACGAAGACTGAGAATAGGATACAAAGGTAAGTGAAATAAAAATAATACGAAGATTGAGTAGAGGATGAAAAGGTATGAGAAACAAGAAAACTACGAAAACTGAGGAGAAAAAAAAAAGATAAATGAAATAAGAAGACTACGACGACTGAGAAGAGGTTAAAAAGTTAAGTGAAATAAGAAGACTACGAAGACTGAGAAGAGGTTGAAAAGGTAAGTGAAATGAGATGACTACGAAGACTCAGAACAGATTAAAAAGGTAAGTGAATTAGAAGACTACGAAGACTGAGAAGAGGATAAAAAGGTAAGTGAAATAAAAAGATTTCGAAGACTGAGAAGAGGATAAAAAGGTAAGTGAAATAAGAATACAAAAACTGAGAAGAGAACGAAAAGTGAGTGAAACAAGAAGCCTACGAAGACTGAGAGTAGGATAAAAAGATAAGTGAAATAAGAAGACTACGACGACTGAGAAGAGGATAAAAAGTTAAGTGATATAAGAAGACAATGACGACTGAGAACAGGATAAAATAGGGTAAGTGAAATAAGAAGATTACGAAGACTGAGAAGAGGATAAAAAGGTAAGTGAAAAAGAAGACTACGAAGACTGTGAAGAGGATGAAAAGGTAGGAAAACTGGAAGACTAGGAAGACTGAGAAGAGGAGGAAATGTAAGTAAAATAAGAAGACTGCGAAGACTGAGAAGAGGATAAAAAGGTAAGTGAAATAAGAACACTACGAAGACTGAGAAGAGGATAAAAAGGTAAGTGAAATAAGAATACGAAGACTGAGAAGAGGACGAAAAGTAAGTGAAATAAGAAGCCTACGAAGACTGAGAAGAGGATAAAAATGTAAGTGGAATAAGAGCACTACAACGACTGAAAAGTGGATAAAAAGGTAAGTGAAATAAGAAGACTACGAACACTGAGAAGAGGATAAAAAGGTAAGTGAAATAAGAAGACTACGAAGACTGAGAAAAGGATGAAAAGGTAAGTGAAATGAGAAGACTATGAAGACTGAGAACAGGTTAAAAAGGTAAGTAAAATAAGAAGACTACGACGACTCGGTTGAGGATAAAAAGGTAAGTGAAATAAGAAGATTACGAAGACTAAGAAGAAGATAAAAAGGTTAGTGAAATAAGAAGACTACGAAGACTCAGAAGAGGATGAAAAAGTAAGTGAAATAAGAAGATTACGAAGGCTAAGAAGAAGATAAAAAGGTAAGTGAAATAAGAAGACTACGAAGACTCAGAAGAGGATGAAAAGGTAAGTGAAATAAGAAGACTACGAAGACTGAGAACAGGTTACAAAGGTAAGTGACATAAGATGACTACAAAGACTGAGAAGCCGATAAAAAGGTAAGTGAAATATAAAGACTACGTAGACTGAGAAGAGGATTAAAAGGTAAGCGAAATAAGAAGATTATGAAGACTGAGAACTGGTTAAAATGGTAAGTGAAATAAGACGACTACGAAGACTGTAAAGTAGATAAAAAGTTAAGTGAAATAAAAAGACTACGAAGACTGAGAAGAAGATAAACAGCTAGGTGAAATAAGAAGACTACGAAGACTGAGAATAGGATAAAAAGGTAAGTGAAATAAGAAGACTGCGAAAACTACGAAGAGGATGAAAAGTAAGTGAAATTTAAAGCCTACGAAGACGCAGAAGAGGAGGAAAGGTAAGTGAAATAAGAAGACTACGAAGACAGAGAAGAGGATGATAAGGTAAGAGAAATAAGAATACTACGAAGTCTGAGAAGAGGATGAAAATGTAAGAGAAATAAGAAGACTATGAAGACTCAGAACAGGATGAAAAAGTAAGTTAAATAAGAAGACTACGAAGACTGGGGAGAGGATGAAAAGGTAAGTAAAATAAGAAGACTACAAAGACAGACAAGAGGATGAAAAGGGTAAGCGAAATTAGAAGACTACGTGGACTGAGAAGAAGATACAAATGTAAGTGAAACAATACTGACGACTGAGAAGAGGATAAAAACGTAAGTGAAATAAGAAGTCTACGAAGACTGAGTAGATGATGAAAAGGTAAGTGAAATAAGAAGACTACGAACACTGAGATGAGGATAAAGAGGTAAGTGAAATAAGAAGACTACGAGACTGAGAAGAGGATAAAAAGGTACGTGAAAAAAAAGACTACGAACACTGAGAAGAGGAGGAAAGGTAAGTGAAATAAGAAGACTACGAAGACTGAGAAGAGGATGAAAATGTAAGTGAAATAAGAAGACTACGAAGACTGTGGAGAGAATAAGAATATAAGTGATGTAAGAAGACTACAAGACTGAGAAGAGGAGGAAATATAAGTGGAATAAGAAGACCACGAAGACTGCGAAGAGGATAAAAAGCTATGTGAAATAAGAAGACTACGAAGACTGAGAAGAGGATGTAAAGGTTAGTGAAATAAAAAGACTACGAAGACTGAGAAGAGAATAAGAACATAAGTGAAGTAAGAAGACTACGAAGACTGAGAAGAGGAGGAAATATAAGTGGAATAAGAAGACTAGGAAGACTGCGAAGAGGATAAAAAGGTAAGTGAAATAAGAAGACTACGAAGACTCAGAAGAGGATAAAAAGGTAAGAGATATCAGAAAACTTCGAAGACTGTGAAGAGGAAGAAAATGTAAGCGAAATAAGAAGACTACGGAGACTGAGAAGAGGATAAAAAGGTAAGTGAAATAAGAAGACTACGAAGACGGAGAACAGGAGGACAGGTAAGTGAAATAAGTAGACTACGAAAACTGAGAAGAGGATAAAAAGGTAAATGAAATAAAAAGACTACGATGATTGAGAATAGGATAAAGAGGTAAGTGAAATAAGAACTACGAAGACTGAGAAGAGGATAAATAGGTAAGTGAAAAAAGAAGACTGCGAATACAGAGAAGAGGAGGAAAGATAAGTAAAATAAGGAGTCTACGAAGCCTGAGAAGATGATGAAAAGGTAATAGAATTAAGAAGACTACGAAGACTTAGAAGAGGATGAAAAAGTAAGTTAAATAAGAAGACTACGAAGACTGAGAACAAGATGAAATAGTAAGTGAAATAAGACCACGAAGACTGAGAAGAGGATGAAAAAGGTAAATGAAATTAGAAAACTAGGATGACTGCGAAGAAGATAAAAATGTAAGTGAAATAAGACTACGAATACTGAGACGAGAATAAAAACGTAAGTGAAATAAGATAACTACGAAGACTGAGAGGAGGATAAAAAGGTAAGTGAAATAGAAAGACTAGGAAGACTGAGAAGAAAATGTAAAGGCAAGAGGAATAAGAAGACTAAGAAAAATGAGAAGAGGATAAAAAGGTAAGTGAAATAAGAAGACTACGATCACTGAGAAGAGGATGAAAAGGAAAGAAAAATAAGAAGAATACGAAGACTGAGAAGAGGATAAAAATGTAGATGAAATAAGAAGACTACGAAGACTGAGATGAGGATGAAAAGGTAAGAGAAACTAGAAGACTACGAAGACTGAGAAGAGGAGGACACGTAAGTGAAATAAGAAGACTACGAAGACTGAGAAGAGGATAAAAAGGCAAGTGAAATAAGAAGTCTACGACGACTGAGAAAAGGATAAAAAAGTAAGTGAAATAAGAAGACTACGAAGACTGAGAACAGGATAAAAATGTAAGTGAAATAAGAAGACTACGAAGACTGAGAAGAGGATAAGAAGGTAAGTGAAATAAAAAGACTACGACTGAGAAGAGGCTGAAAATGTAAATGAAATAAGAAGACAACGTAAACTGAGAGGAGGATAAAAAGGTAAGTGAAATAAGAAGACTAGGAAGACTGAGTAGAGGATGAAAATTAAGTGAAATAAGGAGGGTACGAAGACTGAGAAGAGGATAAAAAGGTAAGTGAAATAAGAAGACTACGACGACTGAGAAGAGGATAAAAAGGTAAGAGAAATAAGAAGACTACGAAAACTGAGAAGACGATAAAAAGGTAAGTGAAATAAGAAGTCTACGAAGACTGAGAAGAGGATGGAAAGTAAAGAGAAATACGAAGAATACGAAGAATGAGAAGAGGATAAAAATGTAAATGAAATAGAAAGACTACGAAGACTGAGAAGAGGATGAAAAGGTAAGAGAAACTAGAAGACTACGAAGTCTGAGAAGAGGAGGAAACGTAAGTGAAATAAGAAGATTACGAAGACTGAGAAGATGATAACAAGGTAAGAGAAATAAGAAGACTACGAAGACTGAGAAGAGGATAAAAAGGTAAGTTAAATAAGAATACGAAGACTGTGAATTGAACGAAAAGCAAGTGAAATAACAAGCCTACGAAGACTGAGAAGAGTATAAAAAGATAAGTGAAATAAGAAGACTACGAAGACAGAGAAGAGGATAAAATGTTAAGCGAAATAAGAATACGAAGACTGAGAAGAGGATAAAAAGTTAAGTGAAATAAGAAGAAGACCACGAAGACTGAGAAGAGGATATAAAGGTAAGTGAATAATAAAGACTACGAAGACTGAGAAGAGGAGGAAACGTAAGTGAAATAAGAAAATTACGAGGACTGAGAAGAGGATAAAATAGTAAGTGAAATAAGAATACATCGAAGACTGAGAAGAGGATAAAAAGGTGAGTGAAATAAGAAGACTACAAAGACTGAGAAGAGAATAAGAATATAAGTGAAGTAAGAAGACTACGAAGAGTGAGAAGAGGAGGAAATGTAAGTGGACTAAGAAGACTACGAAGACTACGAAGAGGATAATAAGGGAAGTGTAATAATAACACCACGAAGACTGAGAAAAGGATAAAAGGGTAAGTGATATAAGAAAACTACGAAGACTGTGAAGAGGATGAAAATGTAAGCGAAAAAAAGAAGACTACGGAGATTGAGAAGAAGATATAAAGGTACGTGAAATAAGAAGACTACGAAGACGGAGAAGAGGAGGAAAGGTAAGAGAAATAAGAAGAATACGAAGACTGAGAAGGGGTTACAAAGGTAAGTGAAATAAAAAGACTACGAATATTGAGAAGAGGATGAAAAGGTAAAAAATAAGAAGACTACGAAGACTGAGAAGAGGATAAAACGGTGAGTGAAATAAGAAGACTACGAAGATTGAGAAGAGGATGAAAAGGTAAGAGAAACAAGAAGACTACGAAGACTGAAAATAAGAGGAAAAATAAGTGAAATAAGAAGACTAGGAAGACTGAGAAGAGGATAAAAAGGTACGTGAAATAAGAAGACTACGAAGACTAAGAAGAGGATGGAAAGGCAAGTGATATCAGAAAACTACGAAGACTGTGAAGAGGATGAAAATGTAAGCGATAAAAGAAGATTACGGAGTCAGAGTGGAGGATAAAAAGGTAAGTGAAACAAGAAGACTACGAAGACTGTGAAGAGGATAAAAAGGTAAGTGAAATAAGAAGACTACGAAGACTGAGATGAGGATGAAAATGTAAGAAAAACAAGAAGACTACGAAGACTCAAAAGAAGAGGAAAAATAAGTGAAGTAAGAAGACTACGAAGACTGAGAAGAGAATAAAACGGTAAGTGAAATAAGAAGAATACGAAGACTGAGAAGACGATGAAAAGTAAGTGAAATAAGAAGACTACGAAGACTGAGAAGAGGATAAAAAGGTAAGTGAAATAAGAAAACTACGACGACTGAGAAGATGAAAAATGATAACTGAAATAAGAAGACTACGAAGACTGAGAAGAGGATAAAAAAGGTAAGTGAAAGAAGAAGACTACGAAGACAGAGAAGAGGATGAAAAGGTAAGTGAAATAAGACTACGAACACTGAGAACAGGTTAAAAAGGTAAGTGAAATAAGAATACTACGAAGACTGAGAAGAGGATGAAGAGGTAAGTGAAATAATAACACTACGAAGACTGAGAAGAGGATGAAAATGTAAGTGAAATAAGAAGACTACAAAGACTGAGAAGAGCATGAAAAGGTAAGAGAAACTAGAAGACAACGAAGACTTAGAAGAGGAGGAAACGTAAGCGAAATGTGAAGACTACGAAGACTGAGAAGAGGATAAAAAGGTAAGTGAAATAAGAAGACTACGATGACTGAGAAGAGGAGAAACAGGTAAGCGAAATTAGAATACGAAGACTCAGAAATGGACGAAAAATAAGTGAAATAAGAAGCCTACGAAGACTGAGAAGAGGATAAAAAGATAAGTGAAATAAGAAGACTACGACGACTGTGAATAGGATAAAAAGTTAAGTGAAATAAGAAGAAGACTACGAAGACTGAGAGGAGGATAAAAAGGTAAGTGAAAAATAAAGACCACGAAGACTGAGAAGAGGAGGAAACGTAAGTGAAATAAGAAAATGACGAGGACTGATAAGAGGATAAAAATGTAAGTGAAATAAGAAGACTACAAAGACAGAGATGAGAATAAGAATATAAGTGAAGTAAGAAGACTACGAAGAGTGAGAAGAGGAGGAAATGTAACTGGAATAAGAAGACTACGAAGACCACGAAGTGGATAAAAAGGTAAGTGAAATAATAACACTACGAAGACTGAGAACAGGATGAAAAGGTTAGTGAAATAAAAAGACTACGAAGACTGAGAAAAGAATAAGAACATAAGTGAAGTAAGAAGACTACGAAGACGGAGAAGAGAAGGAAAGGTAAGTGAAATAAGAACATTACGAAGACTGTGAAGAGGATAAAAAGGTAAGTGAAATAAGAAGACCAAGACGACTGAGAAGAGGATGAAAAGGTAAGAGAAACAGGAAGACTACGACGACTGAGAAGTGGATAAAAAATGTAAGCGAAATAAGAAGACTACGACCACTCAGAAGAGGATGAAAAGGTAAGTGAAATAAGAAGGCTACGATGACTGAGAAGTGGATAAAATATGTAAGCGAAATAAGAAGACTACGACGACTCAGAAGAGGATAAAAAGGTAAGTGAAATAAGAAGATTACGAAGCCTAAGAAGAGGATAAAAAGGTAAGTGAAATAAGAAGACTACGAAGACTCAGAAGAGGATGAAAAGGTAAGTGAAATAAGAAGACTACGAAGACAGAGAACAACTTACAAAGGTAAGTGACATAAGAAGACTACAAAGACTGAGAAGCCGATAAAAAGGTAAGTGAAATATAAAGACTACGTAGACTGAGAAGAGGATTAAAAGGTAAGCGAAATAAGAAGACTATGAAGACTGAGAACTGGTTAAAAAGGTAAGTGAAATAAGACGACTACGAAGACTGTGAAGTAGATAAAAAGTTAAGTGAAATAAAAAGACTACGAAGACTGAGAAAAAGATAAACAGCTAAGTGAAATGAGAAGACTACGAAGACTGAGAATAGGATAAACAGGTAAGTGAAATAAGAAGACTGCGAAAACTACGAAGAAGATGAAAAGTAAGTGAAATTTAAAACCTACGAAGACGCAGAAGAGGAGGAAAGGTAAGTGAAATAAGAAGACTACGAGGACAGAAAAGAGGATGAAAAGGTAAGAGAAATAAGACGACTACGAAGTCTGAGAAGAGGATGATAAGGTAAGAGTAATAAGAATACTACGAAGTCTGAGAAGAGGATGAAAATGTAAGAGAAATAAGAAGACTATGAAGACTCAGAACAGGATGAAAAAGTAAGTTAAATAAGAAGAATACAAAGACAGACAAGAGGATGAAAAGGGTAAGTGAAATTAGAAGCCTACGTAGACTGAGAAGAAGATACAAATGTAAGTGAAACAATACTGAAGACTGAGAAGAGGATAAAAACGTAAGTGAAATAAGAAGTCTACGAAGACTGAGTAGATGATGAAAAGGTAAGTGAAATAAGAAGACTACGAAGACTGAGAAGAGGATAAAAAGGTACGTGAAAAAAAAGACTACGAACACTGAGAAGAGGAGGAAAGGTAAGTGAAATAAGAAGACTACGAAGACTGAGAAGAGGATGAAAATGTAAGTGAAATAAGAAGACTACGAAGACTGTGAAGAGAATAAGAATATAACTGATGTAAGAAGACTACAAGACTGAGAAGAGGAGGAAATATAAGTGGAATAAGAAGACCACGAAGACTGCGAAGAGGATAAAAAGCTAAGTGAAATAAGAAGACTACGAAGACTGAGAAGAGGATGAAAAGGTTAGTGAAATAAAAAGACTACGAAGACTGAGAAGAGAATAAGAACATAAGTGAAGTAAGAAGACTACGAAGACTGAGAAGAGGAGGAAATGTAAGTGGAATAAGAAGACTAGGAAGACGGCGAAGAGGATAAAAAGGTAAGTGAAATAAGAAGACTACGAAGACTCAGAAGAGGATAAAAAGGTAAGAGATATCAGAAAACTTCGAAGACTGTGAAGAGGATGAAAATGTAAGCGAAGTAAGAAGACTACGGAGTCTGAGAAGACGATAAAAAGGTAAGTGAAATAAGAAGACTACGAAGACGGAGAACAGGAGGAAAGGTAAGGGAAATAAGAAGACTACGAAGACTGAGAAGAGGATAAAAAAATAAATGAAATAAAAAGACTACGATGATTGAGAATAGGATAAAGAGGTAAGTGAAATAAGAACTACAAAGACTGAGAGGAGGATAAAAAGGTAAGTGAAAAAAGAAGACTGCGAATACAGAGAAGAGGAGGAAAGATAAGTAAAATAAGGAGACTACGAAGACTGAGAAGATGATGAAAAGGTAAGAGAATTAAGAAGACTACGATGACTGAGAAGACGCTAAAAAGTTAAGTGAAATAAAAAGACTACGAAGACTGATAAGAGGATGAAAATGTAAATTAAATAATAGGACTACGAAGACTGAGAAGAGGATAAAAAGGTAAGTAAAATAAGAAGACTACGAAGACTGAGAAGAGGATGAATAGTAAGTGAAATAAGAAGACTACGACGACTGAGAAGGAGATAAATAGGTAAGAGAAATAAGAAGAGTACGACGACTGAGAAGAGGATAAAAAGGTAAGTGATATAAGAAGACTACGAAAACTGAAAAGAGGATAAAAAGGTAAGTGAAATAAGAAGACTACGAAGACTGAGAAGAGGATGAAATGGTAAGTGAAATAAGAAGACTACGAAGACAGAGAACAGGTTAAAAAGGTAAGTGAAATAAGAAGACTACGAAGACTGAGAAGAGGATAAAAAGGTAAGTGAAATAAAAAGACTACGAACACTGAGAAGAGGATTAAAATGTAAGTAGTAAGAAGACTACGAAGACTGAGAAGAGGATAAAGAGGTAAGTGAAATAAGAAGACTACGAAGACAGAGAAGAGGATGAAAAGGTAAGAGAAACAAGAAGACTACGAAGACTGAGAAGAGGAGGATTCGAAAGTGCAATAAGAAGACTACGAAGACTGAGAAGAGGATAAAAAGGTAAGTGAAATAAGAAGACAACGAAGACTGAGAAGAGGATAAAAAGGTAAGTGAAATAAGAAGACTACGACGTCTGAGAAGAGGAAAAAAGGTAAGTGAAATAAGAAGACCACGAAGACTGCGAAGAGGATAAAAAGGTAAGTGAAATAAGAACACTACGAAGACTGAGAAGAGGATGAAAAGATAAGTGAAATAAGAAGACTACGAAAACTGAGAAGAGGATAAAAAGGAAAGTGAGATACGAAAACTACGAAGAATGAGAAGAGGATAAAAAGTTAAGTGAATTAAGAAGACTGCGAAGACTGAGAATAAGATGAAAAGGTAAGAGAAACAAGAAGACTACGAAGACTGAGAAGTGAAGGAAACGTAAGTGAAATAAGAAGACTACGAAAACTGAGAAGAAGATAAAAAGGTAAGAGAAACAAGAAGCGTATGAAGACTGAGAAGAGGATGAAAAGGTAAGTGAAATAAAAAGACTACGAAGACTGATAAGAGGATGAAAATGTAAATTAAATAATAGGACTACGATGACTGAGAAGAGGCTAAAAAGTTAAGTGAAATAAAAAGACTACGAAGACTGATAAGAGGATGAAAATGTAAATTAAATAATAGGACTACGAAGACTGAGAAGAGGATAAAAAGGTAAGTAAAATAAGAAGACTACGAAGACTGAGAAGAGGATGAATAGTAAGTGAAATAAGAAGACTACGACGACTGAGAAGGAGATAAATAGGTAAGAGAAATAAGAAGAGTACGACGACTGAGAAGAGGATAAAAAGGTAAGTGATATAAGAAGACTACGAAAACTGAAAAGAGGATAAAAAGGTAAGTGAAATAAGAAGACTACGAAGACTGAGAAGAGGATGAAATGGTAAGTGAAATAAGAAGACTACGAAGACAGAGAACAGGTTAAAAAGGTAAGTGAAATAAGAAGACTACGAAGACTGAGAAGAGGATAAAAAGGTAAGTGAAATAAAAAGACTACGAAGACTGAGAAGAGGATGAAAATGTCAGTGAAATAAGAAGCTTACGAAGATTGAGAAGAGGATAAAAAGGTAAGTGAAATAAGAAGACTACGAAGACTGAGAAGAGGATAATAAGGCAAGTGAAATAAGAAGACTACGAAGAAAGAGAAAAGGATAAAAAGGTAAGAGAAATACGTAGGCTACGAAAACTGAGAAGAGGATAAAATCGTAAGTGAAATAAGAAGCCTACGAAGACTGAGAAGAGGATGAAAAGGAAAGAGAAATAAGAAAGTTACGAAGACTGACAAGAGGCTAAAAAGGTAAGTGAAATAAGAAGATTACGAAGACTGAGAAGAGGATAAAAAGGTAAGAGAAACAAGAAGCGTATGAAGACTGAGAAGAGGATGAAAAGGTAAGTGAAATAAGAAGACTACGAAGACTGAGAAGAGGATGAAATGGAAAGAGAAATAAGACGATTACAAAGATTGAGGAGAGGATAAAAACGTAATTGAAATAACAAGGCTATGCAGACTGAGAAGAGGATGAAAAGGTAAGAGAAACAAGAATACTACGAAGACTCAGAAGAGGAGGAAACGTAAGTGAAATAAGAAGAGTACGAAGACTGAGAAGAAGATAAAAAGGTAAGTGAAATAATAAGACTACGAAGACTGAGAGGAGGATAAAAAGATAAGTGAAATAAGAAGACTACGAAGACTGAAAAGAGGATGAAAAGGTAAGAGAAACAGGAAGACTACGAAGACTGAGAAGAGGATGAAACGTATGTGAAATAAGAAGACTACGAAGACTGAGAAGAGGATAAATAGGTAAGTGAATTAAGAAGACTACGAAGACTGAGAAGAGGATAAAAAGGTAAGTGAAATAAGAAGACTACGAAGACTGAGAAAAGGATGAAAATGTAAGTGGAATAAGAAGCCTACGAAGATTGAGAAGAGGATAAAAAGGTAAGTGAAATAAAAAGACTACGAAAACTGAGAAGAGGATAAAAAGGTAAGTGAAATAGGAAGACTACGAAGAATGAGAAGAGGATAAAAAGGTAAGTGAAATAAGAAGACTACGAAGAATGAGAAGAGGATAAAAAGGTAAGTGAAATAAGAAGACTACGAAGACTGAGAAGAGGAGGAAATGTAAGTGAAATAAGAAGACTAAGAACTCTGCGAAGAGGATAAAAAGGTAAGTGAAATTAGAAGACTACGAAGACTGAGAAGAGGATAAAAAGGTAAGTCAAATAAGAAGACTACGAAGACTGAGAAGAGGATGAAGAGGTAAGTGAGATAAGAAGACTACGAAGACTGAGAACAGGTTAAAAAGGTAAGTGAAATAAGAAGACTACGAAGACTGGGAAGAGGATAAGAAGGTAGGTGAAATAAAAAAAACTACGAAGACTGAGAAGAGGATGAAAAGGTAAGTGAAATAAGAAGCCTACGAAGATTAAGAAGAGGGTAAAAATGTAGGTTAAATAAGAAGACTACGAAGACTGAGAAGAGGATAAAAAGATAAGTAATGTAAGAAGACTACGAAGAATGAGAAGAGGGTAAAAAGTTAAGTGAAATAAGAAGATTACGAAGACTGAGAAGAGGATAAAAAGGAAAGTGAAATAAGAAGACTACGAAGATTGAGAAGAGGATAAAGAAGTAAGTGAAATAAGAAGACTACGAAGACTGAGAAGAGGATAAAAAGGTAAGTGAAAAAGAGGACTACGAAGACTGAGAAGAGGAGGCAAGGTAAGTGAAGTAAGAAGACTACGAAAACTGAGAAGAGGATGAAAAGGTAAGTGAAATAAGAAGACTACGAAGACTGAGAAGAGAATAAGAATATAAGTGAAGTAAGAAGACTACGAAGACTGAGAAGAGGAGGAAATGTAAGTGAAATAAGAAGACTAAGAACACTGCGAAGAGGATAAAAAGGTAAGTGAAATTAGAAGACTACGAAGACTGAGAAGAGGATAAAAAGTAAGTGAAATAAGAACACCACGAAGACAGAGAAGAGGATAAAAATGTAAGTGAAATGAGAAGACTACGAAGACTGAGAAGAGGATAAAAATGTAAGTGAAATAACAAGACTACGAAGACTGAGAAGAGGATGAGAAGGTTAGTGAAATATCAAGACTATGAAGACAGAGGAGAGGATGGAAAAGTAAGTGAAATAAGAAGACTACGGAGACTGAGAAGAGCATAAAAAATGTAAGTGAAATTAGAAGTCTACGAATACTGAGAAGAGGAGAGGTAAGTGAAATAGGAAGACTACGAAGACTGGGAAGATGATGAAAAGGTAAGTGAAACAATAAGACTATGAAGACTGGTTAGAGGATAAAAAGCAAGTAAAATATAAATACTACGAAAACTGAGAAGAGGATGAAATGGAAGTAAAGTAAGAAGACGACGAGGACCGAGAAGAAGATAAAAATTATGTAAAATAAGAAATGTACGAAGACTGAGAAGACTACGAATAGTGAGAAAAGTACCGAAACTGAGAATACTGAGGAGACTAGAAGTAATAAGAAATTTACATAAATTGAGATGTCTATGAAGGCTATGATTCTCTCGTAAAGGAACAGATGTTTGAGCAAGAGAAGTACAGTTGTTTATTTTCATTTTACGTGTAAATACCGCTAATGTTTTTAATGGTAGTTTATATAGGTGAATGCTAAAATGAAAATAATTATATTAATAATTGGCAAAGGTCGAAGTAAATATGAAGGAAAATGTAGCGATGAGGAAATAAGGACTTTTAAGTGAATCACTTATTGAGTATGTACAGTGTGCATGCGAAAGAAGAGACCTAATTTTAGTAAGAAAATGTCTTAAAATGCAATTTAGCTAGGAAACGCAAGACTACAGTGAAAATTATGGTGAGTGAAAGGACAAGAAATCTATAATGGCAAAAACATGAAGAATATGTCGTTGAGAAAGATGCCAGGAAATGGTGGCCGCAATATGTCCTGAAAATATCTCCCACTTCTTCCGCATTCTGAAGTTTGAGTTTCCTTTCTCTTCCTTATAGATCTCTTCAAACTTAATGCAAATATATCATTGATTTCGCGGGAGTTCTTTCTATTTAGTAATGTTAAATTTTCGCGAATTTGTTAATGTTTTAATTTTCCATTTTTTTATTAACTTCAGAGCTGGTTTATGTCAACCGGCTACAATGAGTCAGCGGCGGCTGATGAAACCCGTTCCATTCCAGTTCCTCTCAACTGGGAACTGCTATGGACTTAATGCAGCTTCTTGCTACGCATTCACACGTGTCATAATAGTCTGGTTAAACGTGTCTTACAATCTACTATGACTGTTTTAATCAGGATAACTGTTTATTGTATTTTATTTTACTTGTGCTCTGGAATGTAAGTTTTAGTTTCATTGTCAATGTGGATGTAGCTTGAAGCTGGGGGACCGGATGCGTTGTAATCCAGTTCTCTTGATGTACCCAGAAATGCTGTGCACTATATCAATATGGTAATATGTTAATTCTTCGATGCTATAAAAATTGTGGATAAGAACATAATAGATTATAATTTACTAAAATAGTTGAAATTAGATAACAAACTTCCAATAAGTTTCGTTGACCGACACAATGATACTGATTCATATTTTGATTTTCAGTAATATCTTCGGATAGATTCAATTTAAGCCCTGAAATTTCCACATTTCTGGCAGATATTTTCGTGGTTGTCTTTTGCTGGTGGAAGTTCTATCGAAGTTTGAAAATGTACAGGTTCCCAAAAAGGAATGAGACGACTCTTGGTGATGCGAAAATCAAAGTTATATAGCGTGGTTCACACGTTATCGACGTAATCATGCAGAAAAACATCTGGCAGTACATGTGTATTTTTACCCTATTCCGATGTACACATCAGTCAAAATGTTATTAGATATCTGTTCATTTCTGATGCAGGTCCCTGATTACGTACCATTATCTTTTATCATTTAGGAAAGTATGGAAAGAACCATGTGGCAAAAAGTCACTTATCGCAGGGGAAGAAACACTTATCATGAAATGATAAATATCGAGTTATAATAAAAACCACAAGGACAACGAGAAACATAACAAGGACCACGAAAAGTACAAAGATAAGGACCACGATAATGATCACGACAAGAACCAGGACCATGAATCGACTATGACGAAGAGAACAAGTATCACGATAAGGATCATGGCGAAGACAACAGCAACTACAATTATAGGGACTACGACAAGGACAAAGACGAAGACAAGGACAACGACAAGGACCATTACAAGAATCACGACATGATATGGATCACAAGGGCCACAAATGGACAATGATAAGAACTAAGACCACGATAAGGACCATGAAAAATTCATCAAATACCATAATATAGACCATGAAAGACAACAAATACCACGATAAGGACCATGAAAAAGACGAAAAGAAGAACGATAAGGATCATTACAATAAACGCGACTGTGATACGGACCACGACAAAGACAACAAGGATCTTGATAAGGAACATAACAAAGACAAACAAGTTCCTCTAAGAGGATAAGGGACACGAAAAGGATCAACACAAGGCCCACGTTAATTATCACAACATGGACAACGGCAAGCACCAGGACAAGGATCACGATAATGACCACAATATGGACCACAAAGATCACGAAAGCACCATAATAAGTACCATTACAAAGACAAAGACCACGATAGGACAAGGGCAAAACCATGACAAGGACAACGAAATGGACCACGATAAGGATCACAAGACATGTCACGACAAAACCACAAAGGTCACGATAAAAACCACGACAAGGACAATAACAATGACCACGATGAAGATCATGATATGGACTACTCCAAAAACAATGAAAATTACCGCAAAATTATCACGGTAAGGATCACTACAAGGCCAATGGCAATGACCGCGATAAGGATCTCGATAAGGGCCACTACAGGGACAATGACTGATCTCGATATACTGTAGATCACGATACGATCATTACGAGGACAATAACTGACAACGATAAGGACAACTGCAAGGACAATGACAATGACCACAATGAAGACCATTATATGACAATGGCAATGACCACGATAAGGGCCACTACAGGGAAAATATCAATGACCACGATAAGTATAACATGGACCACTACAGTCAAATGACCACAATAAGGATCACGATAAGGACCAGTACAAGGACAATATCAATGACAATGAGGACCACTAGGATACTGGCTATGATGACGATAAGTATCACGACATGGACCACTACAAGGACAATGATAATTACCACAAGAAGGATCACGGTAAGAATCAGGGCTTGCCACACTCTTTCCAAAAACTCCACAGAACAATATTCCACCACTTGTTTATTGCATTTCAACTGCAAGTTTATTGCGTTGACATTTAAGTCTCTGTTCGGGTATGTGGTTTAACTTTCGATACAGTTAACAGGATTTTCAGAATCAAAATCAAACTTTCTCAATAAAGGAGCATCATATACCTTACTCCGCACAACTGCACAAATAATGTGGATGTTTAATCAGATCCTGCAATAAGATGTTCCCCGACAGGCACTATCGCTTCATTTGAATAATGGGATCGTCGACTCGACCTTATTGGTATTCGAGTATTGGTTTCGTAATCAACACGGAGATTCACATATTTCATCTCCCCATATCACACCCTCGAGCTGCCAGTCTGTCTGCATCTGCGTGATTGTAAAAGGGATTAAGATTGCCAATGATGCATAAGAAAATTTGCAAATATTGTTAATATACCCTGTATTCATTAGTGTTGTAAAAATTGTGTAAGTAACCCTTAGGAGATTTCAGGCAACTTTTTATTCATCAATGTTTGAAAACTGATGAACAAATGGTGAGAAGAGAAAATAAAACGAAATTTCAATATCAATTTGTACACATTCCCTTTCTTTACAGCATTAATATCTTACAGCATCTTATTAATTTCTGTACCTTTTTTCGGAAAGCTTTGAAAGTTTTTCTTACACTGAACTGCTCATTGACCAACCAAAGTAATTAAACTTTAATTTCGTATTTAGACCAAAGTACCTGCATTTACCGCATACACGCATATTTAGTTCATAATAAAATTAGTAGGGCCTACATTATAAAATGTCTCGCTTTAGATTAGTAATGTGCCGTAACAGTAAATTAATTCTCCGTCATAGACATTGCCCCTAGAGCATTTGGTAAGCGGCAAACTGCATTACAAAAAGATGACGGTAATAATATGACGGTTAATGGAGAACTGTGGGAGTGCCCGCAGAAGAGATGACAGTATACCCTGAGAATCCCTGTCCTAAACACCATTGGAATACATGGGAAGTATCTGAGAAAGTTACTGTAACAAATTATACCATTATTGGATGTCAAAAAATGTAACAGCAGTTTGGATTCAAAAACAAAAATCGACAGAGAGTGCAGTATTAGGTGGGTGCATGAAGTATTGAGTTCTTTAAATTCGAAATTAAATATTGGAGAAATATTTTGTGATTTAGCTAAAGCATTTCTCTGTGTCGATCATAAAAATATATTGATTAAAAACTTTAAATATATGGCATTAAAGATCAGACTTCAAGTTGGTTTACATCTTACTAATCAAACAGGAAACAAGAACCCGAAATAAATATACTAAACAATCACAAAATTACTCACTCATAAATTACGAATATTAAACATAGATTACCCCAAAGATCAATTTAAGCCCATTATTGTTTCTAGTTTATATTAATGGCTTAACTTCAATCATAAACAATTTATCCCAGGTAATCTTATTTGCACATTATACAAGTGTGATTACTTCAACTAAATAATACGGTACTTCTAACACAGAGCTAATAAGTGATTGTTATGATGTACCGAAGTACACTTAATGGCAAAAAGAAAGGGCCGGCGACAATTTCTAAGTTCCAGACACAACATTGTGCATGCTCGTCTCGTCAAAGCCGTAGTTTACCAGGTAACATATAATTAAAGCATTTATATTTGCTGGATTTTGTTTAAGAATCTAAAATATGTTATAAAATCGAATGGAGGGTTGATTCTAGATACATCAGAGTCTCTGAAGAGTGAAATAATAATAAAATTGATAAATACAAAATCAACCGAAGCAAATATTAACAGAAAAAAGACGTATTATGCCGAAACGATATTAACACTCACAGTAGCGTAAGTCGTTATGGCATTTGTCTATTGAACGAGATAATAGTAGTAGCTCACAGCCACACAGCGAATAATTTAACCATGATTGTGTCTATATTGTATAATTGTATCTACTATATGTTGTTCCTTGTATTAAACATGTTCTAACGAGTGAATTGAATGATCTGAGGATGGCATTTAATGTTGAAAACGTTTATCATAATAAAAATGTTTGATAGTTATTAACACTATTTACCATTTGATAAGCAAAAGGATGGCCCCATATATTCACACTTACAGTTATCCCTGCTTATCGGTCAACACCACCTTAAAAAAGATTATGGATAGTCACGTATCAGAGACTGTTTAATACAGTATACTGATAATTGAAGTGAAATGAAACTGTTTTATGTAACGCTTAATGCTCAACAAAATGTTGCCTCAAACAGCTAAGATTAAAAATATTTTCTAAAATTTCATTAACATATAATAAATTCATTGTACCAAATATCATATGCTTACGTTTAGTAATAAGCCTGTAATGTAACTACAACTTCCACAAAATTTGTACGCCTGAGAAATCGATGCTAACTTGCTCTCTCCAAACACAAAAGCTCATTGAAGCAGCTACAATAGTCAATCAAAGCGTAGCTGTATGTTTCTGTAAACCGGACAACATATGCAATCCCTTGGCGAAAATTTGAATCTCGTACGAATATTGATTAGTTCACGAAAGAGCCAGGAAAAAATATCACGAAATAACCACTGCCACGAAATTACCAATGCTTACCCTATTGTGAGACAATGAATGACTGAATTTCTTACTAACAAATAGGTTAACACTCATGTGGAATATGAAATTGCAATCAATATAGGCTAGTAGTCATGAATTCAGGTGGGAACATGTTTTGCAATTAATAGTTTCATATTATAACTAGAGGTTGATTATAAAATTCTTGAATGGTTTTCCTGTGTTTGAAATTTCAGTGCCTCTTAGAGTTTCAATGTGGATTGCTTTTCTCACTCTCTTTTTTTTTTCAATAGGATCACCCACTTATTCATGGAGTAAACCAGTTTCCAGTGACGTGAAAGGTGTTATTCGCAAACCAACGAATGAGGGTAAAAGATTAGATGCCGGAACAAAAGATGGATTTATACTCGGTAAGTCATATTGATTTATATTTTACATAACTTCGGCAACAGTAATTTTTTTAAGCCAAGGTACAAAAATATCATAAAAATTGGTGACTAAATAAGAACTTGGAAAAGCCTTTCACCAAAGAGGATCTTATGTTATGTTATGTGTAGAGCCCGGATGTTTAGGAATTTATTTTCGTTAAAATAGGCAAGCATATACGCACTAAAAATAGTAAAAATAGGCAATGAAATAGATATTTATTATTCATGGAAACAGACAAAACATAGACAAATACTTAATAAACTATCCATATGGTACTCACTTTCCTTGGTTATATGTCACAACAAGACGCATTTTAAGTTGTCAGCTGTCATAGTGAGTTGCCTGTCAGAGAGAATGTTTTTCATGGTGGAAAAAGATCTTTCTACTTCTACTGAAGTGATTGGAGCAAACTTAAAAAAACTTATTTCAGAAGGACTGTCTCTACTTTCTTTCAGAGATCGGGAAAAACCGATTGTGTATTGTCTCAAAAAGAGGGGTGTGAGAAGGGATTAGTGACTTCAAAGTATGCGTAACTTGTGTGTGCAAGTGACAACAGTAACAGGACTTGGAGACTTGCTTTTAATACTTCCCTCATCCCCTTTCTTTCACTGGTAAACCCCGAAGTGACTGAGCACTGAGGGTTATACTGTTCAAATATCTTTGTTAAGTGACATAAAAGATGGAATCAGTAGAGGAGAAAAGTTTACGACTTCTTGAAAACATATGTATTGCTGGAGAATAAGATTCTCAGCAAATACTTGTGTGAGGTGAATATATATTTTTAAGTAATTGATTAACTAGTGGACTTACTCGTGTTAATTATGTAAGTCTGTGCGGTTTACAGCTGTTTCAGTGCATCATCACACCATCTTTAGAGCCTACTAGATCTCGGCGTCATCTCGAACTTCTCTGCCTGTTATGTGGGTGCGTTTGATTGTTGAAAGGTGTTGAATGGTGGAGTCAAATAGTGTGTGTGTACTGAAATTGATCTGTGTGTTGAGAATTTGATCAGGGTGTGTTTTAGTGTGTTTGTATATTTCGTATTGTTCTAGTGTGTTGAGTTTTTGGTTCTTGGGTTGTATGTGTAGGATTTCCATGTCCACATTTATGTTATTGTATGCATGGTTAGCATTGGTTATGTGATCAGCGTATGTAGATGTATTGTGTCCTCTGGTTATTGCTTTGATGTGTTCTTTGTAGCGTGTTTGGAATGATCTGCCTGTCTGTCCAATGCCGAGATCTAGTAGGCTCTGAAGATGATGTGATGATGCACCGAAACAGCTGTAAGCCACACAGACTTACATAATTAACATGAGTAAGTCCACTAGTTAATCAATTACTTATATTCAAGTGTTAAAAGTAGTGTATGCAAGATTCAAAATGGATACATTTTTAATTTGTACAACTGTTCTTTTTTATTTTTTTATACAATTTATGTGCGGTTAATTTTAAATGCATTAAAAATATAGAAAATGTACAATAACGACGTAAAAAGGCTAAAAAAAAAAAAAGGCATTTAACCTTAAAATAGGCAACGGGAGCTAAAATAGGCAAAAAAGGCAAAATAAAAATTGGGCCTATTGTCCCCAAATGTGTGGAAACGTGGTCTTTCATACAAACACTCAGTTTAAAAAAGGCTTTTTGCCTAACATCCGGGCTCTAGTTATGTGGTATGTGCTGAGGTGTAATTGCAATAAAAGAATAAATGTTTTATTTTCTTTATTTAAATACTGTGAATTCATGTGACGTAATTATATGCCCATGTATCATTTTTATTGCAGGTGCTGATTTAATTTTTTATGCAATTTAAAGAAAAGTCAGGACTACCATAGTGCTTTGAATGGTCCTGTAGTTCAGAAGTGGGTGCAAACACAGTTGATTGTTGGTCTCAAAACATTAGGGCAATGCATTATTGTCATGGATAGTGCTGCATATCATAGCAGACTTGTGGAAAATCAACCAACAACAAAATGGAGGAAAGAGCAGCTACAGGTGATTGCAATTGAATATAGCTAATAGATTTGTTGTACTAAATGATAAGAGTTGATGGTGTGACATCACCTTTTGATATTATATACTTTACAATTATTATTATTATTATTATTATTATTATTATTTTAAGGAATTTTAGATGTAATAGTAAAAATGGAAATAAATTGGGAGGCATTTCTTTAGATTCTTGGAAAGAACATTTTGAGAATCTTTTACAGGAACATAGGAATGAGTTTTCGGTTGGGAATTATGTTATGGAAACAGAAGTCACTAACTTCGCACTGGACACAGAATTGGTAAAAATTGTAATTGAACAACTTAAGAATGGTAAATCTTGTGGGATGGATGGTATTTATCCTGAACTTATTAAACAGGGAACAAATAAATTGTTTGAAATGTTGAGATTACTTTTGGAAAGATGTCTAAATGGAGAAGAGATACCTAATTCGTGGAAAACAGGATTTATATCAGTCATCCATAAAAAGGGAAAGAAGGATGATTGAAATAATTATAGAGGTTTCGCAGTACTCAACACAATCAGTAGAATATATGGAAAAATTTTGAAACATATACTAGAAGCAGAATATAAAGGGAAAGAGGATGAGGAACAGGCAGCTTTTCGAGCTGGGAGATCAACAACTGATCACATTTTTGTGGTTGAACAGTTAATGGAAAAGAAATGTGTCAAAAGACAATCAATACATTTTGTATTGGTTGATTTAGAAAAAGCCGTCCCACTACAGAAATTATGGGAAGTATTAAAGAATAAAGTAGAAAACAAACTTCTTGTAAATATCATAGGCAAATTGTATGAGAATGCAACCTCTAGGATAAAGATTAGGAAGAATGTTTCGGAGGAATTTCTAGTTACAAAAGGCTTACGTCAAGGGTGTAGTTTATCCCCAACTTTAAGATATATATATATATATACAACAAGCTTTACAAAATTGGAAGAACAAGTGTAAAGATATGGGAATACCTACCAAGAATTCTACAATTTATACTCTGTTATTTGGAGACGACCAGCTAGTTATAGCATAGGACTATGAGGACATAGAATGTATGACCAGAAAACTTATAGAAGAATATAATAAGTAAATGGGGTTTAAAAATAAATTTAGAGAAAACACTATATATATGTCCTGTGGGGAAGAAATGAAAGATTTGGTTTTGGAAGATGGAATGGGATGTACCAAAGGATGTGAGGAGTGTGAATATTTGGGGGTAAAAATTAACTCAACATACAGCCAGGAAAGTGACATAAAATATGGAATTCAGAAAGGTAGATTGGCAGTAGCTATGTTAAATGGAGTTGGTGGGATAAGGCAATAACAATTCCAAATCTGTAAATCTATAATCAGGAGTACTATAACATATGGGGTGGAAACGTGGCATTTAAACATGAATCTGAGATTGAAACTCCTCTCCACTGAAATGAATTGTTTTAGACGTTCCACTAGACATTCTAAATTGGAATAAATTCGAAACACAACCATTAGACAAGAAATGGGAGTTAATAGTACATAGTTAGATTTCGTTAGCTACAAGCAATTAGAATGGTATGGCCACGTATATAGAATGTCAGAAACAAGATTGCCCAGATTATTATTATTATTATTATTATTATTATTATTATTATTAATGCAACTGTTTCTCTTATTTCTCATGGTTAGGCATAGACTTATATAATACTCATAACTTGCTGCTACTTTTTTCTTTCAGGTGAAATTGAATCTACATAAGAATCCTAAGACAACAGAGCCGTGCCAATTACTGCCCTGAAGTGGCCTTGTTTTATGTGTTGTGTCTATATTCAATTAATTCTTTCAGTTCTTTTTTTTTCCTTAATGTAATGAAGTTGGTGGTTGATTGATATCCAATGTTCAGCAGTTGATGTTGTCATTTGTTATCTTGCACTCCAATATTTAACCGGATGACTGAAAGTTGAGTAAAGTCGGACAGTCAAGATGATGATCCATATCTTCATTGAGATTTCAGAAATGGTACATGGGGGATTCTGAAATTTTAGTTCTTTGTAAATATTTGAGGAAATCATGGCCTGTGATGAAATGAGTGCTGCCACAGTAGATTTTCATAGAAGTTCAGTTATTAAATTACAGTACCTATTCTTTTTACTATGTATTGTACTATATTTTTGTTTCGCTTAATTGATGAATTGTATATGCTGTAAATTAAATAGTAGTATGTAGGCCTATAGCTTAACTGATGAATTGTTTATGCTTGTAATTTGATGTAACTTAATTTGCATGATATGTATTATCAATTTCTGTATATATCAACTGATTGAATTGTTTATGCTTTTAAATTGAATTAACTTACTTGCTATGTATTATATTTTATAGCTTAACTGATGAATAATTGTTTAGGTTTGTCAATTTAATAATCTGATTGCTATGTACTTCATAAACTGTTAAAATAATAACAAGATCAGAACATGACAATGTGATAACAAAAATCAGAATGATTCTAAAGCAAATGAAAAAATTGCAATAGATCATCCGGTATCCGCTCCACGGTGGGGAAAAACCTCGGAAGAAATCAACTAATCAGACCAAACGGGGGATCCAATCTACCCTCGAGCGCAGCTTCGAATCTGCAGGCCAATGAGTCAACCGACTGAGCTACATTGGTGGCTCTACTAAAAATATGAAGTATATAGCAATCAGATTATTAAGACGCAGGTACAGATAACCTTACAGTAGTTTTGCTACCTTTCAGCTACCTCATTACCTCCCACTCCATAAAGTTCAGGGATCCACGGAAGTACCAGTCATTGATGTAATTCGACCAGTTTTCTTAAAATGTTAAAACACTGTAAAATATTGAGATTTCTTGCTGTTATGTCCAATACTGTAGCAAGAATATCTGATTTTGAATCTGATAGTATGACAGCCTTCTCAAATTTATGAAGTTGATACTGGAGATTTTGCAAGCTTGAAAGTGTATCTAAATTTTCACTATCAAAATTAATCAGTGTTTGAATATAATTCCCTGTAAAAGGGACTACAACACCACTACATCTATGGCTTGGTAAACAGGATCCATCTATAAAAAATACTGTATGTAGCCACCCACTGACCAGATCGTTTCTAATGATTTTTAAAATGTCTGGAGAAGTATCACATTTCTTAACATCATCTGTTAAAGTTAACTTATATAATATTCAGTTTCAAATAACTTGCGATAGTGTTTTATTGGTAAAGTTTCCCTTAATTGAGCAAGTTTGAGTTCTCCAAGTAGAGTTAAAAAGTCTGTTGGGACTTTGGCTCAGTTTATTAATATTACTGTGATTTTTTGTTCTAGACAACAATATCATCTGCAAATGATGAGATTATCATAACATCTATTTCTTTACTTAGATCGACATAAATATTGAAAAGTGTATTCCTGAAAACAACCCTGTGGGAAGCCAAGATGAATCTGTCTCTATTTACATATTTGTGACAATAAATCATTTAATAATCAAGTCACTGATCCAGTGTAACATTTTATCTTGGACATCCTAAGTTTGCAGTTTCTTAAGTGATTTATATCTACAGAGCCATATGCTTCTTGAAAATAAATGAAGATTGCTAAGGTGTCTTGTTTTCTGTTTAAAATAACTTATATAAATATAGGCCTAAATCCCACAAGGGTAGCTGCCCTTCAGTAAGGATTGCCAAAAGACACAGCATACTAAACAAATAAAAATAAACATCTGTGTAATGATTGTTATTTTCAAATGGAAGCTACCCTTGGGAAAGTATGTTTATGCAATAATTATTAGTAATCAGATAGAATATAAAGAAATGTAGGTGTACAGGTGATTATCTTGATTAAAATTTAAAATCTGTCCATTTATTGAATGCAATTCTCTAACGTCAACTCAATTAGATGAAAGGAAGTTATTAGATTACAGGGACCAATTCAATCTGTATGAAATCATTTCTTCCATATTTTTGGCTATCATACTAGTAAATGGTATCTCGTTGTTCTGGCAGAGTAGTGAAACCCCCAAGTTACTTACAGGAGTATATTCAATACTGATTTGGGGGAGAATGTAATGAGTTTTATAGTTAAATCGACAATATGCATAATGATCGATTCTTATGTTTTGTTTTGTTTATGAATCCAAGGTATTTGTTTATGTAACCTAGTAGCTAGATTTATATGTCGAATAAAGCCAACTTTGGTTCTATAAATTGCAACTTTATTACAGGTACTTACTTGCAACATCCGTTACACTTTGTAGGTAACATCCGTTACAAAGAATATTAAATAATTTTTCTTCATAGCCTATTTAAATACTGTATTTCTGTGAGTTCAATATTTACCAGACCTCTTTCAAACCTTCTACACCAGCTCATCAAAAATGAGAATCATCATTGGCCAAAGTGAACAAATTTTTTAAGAAAATGGATACTATGTGAGGTAACACCACAGTCTAAAACATACAGTCGCACAACTCATACATATAAAATATACCAACATTTGACAACTGACGCGACAGTAGCGCTCCAGCAGCAGCAAGTCAAATGTGTGTAGACTACATAACACAGCAGAGAAATGATACGGTGTAGTTTATTTGATATTTTTATGCCACATATTATTATTAATTTTATTTTAGAAACCTACAAGACTTTTACACCCATTAATGGCGATGCCAAGTAACGTAGGTGTAACATTCCACAGAAGATTCTTACTTTCAGCATCCATTAACATAGGCCTACACTTTTCAAAATAAAGTGAACACAATGTGATATTATTGTAGGCCTACAAATAAAAACAATCTGAACTTTTGTTCATTAAATCTAATCTTCTAAAACTTATTAGTATTTTCTACTCCTGAAAGAGAAAAAATACAAGACGTAAGGTGGACAAGTAGGCCTAAAGGCAAATAACCTGTATTACTTTAAACATAATATTACACCGATTGTACATCTTTTTCCACATGTATTTAAACTATTCTATCTGACATACAAATAGGTAACTAATAAGTCCAATAAGTGTTTTACAGAACATAATACTACCGTGTTGGTTATGATTATGAGTTATGACTTTATGACCTCTCTTGGTCTTCAGGGAATCTGAATAACTATAGACTCGGAGAGATTTTAGTTTGTTGTTACCACAGTTTCCAGCACTACACACATTCATTTTATTCAGAGACATTAATAAAAGTTATTAACAACCCACACCCTTTTCATAAGAATGTGCTGGCATTAGCAAATATTGGTCTATGTTAGCAATCCTATAACCTACTGCTACAATTTATTTGTTAATTGAAATTAAAATTTCATCAAACCTGTGTATTCATTTGTTCGCACACACGTCATATAGGTAGCCTGTGCACAGGTGTATACAAACTCAAATGTAACACCTGCAACAACTTCTACATAGGACAGACAGGCAGATCATTTCAAACATGTTACAAAGAACACATCACAGCCATAACAAAATTAAAAAATACCTCCACATATGCAGAACACATCACAAATGCCAACCATACCTACAGAGACATCAACACTGACATGGAAATACTGCACATTTAACCAAAAAGCCAGAAACTCAACACACTAGAACAATATGAAATATACAGACACATGAAAACACACCCCAACGATATTCTCAACACACAACTCAATTTCAAAACACATACACTCTTTGACTCTACACTACAAATGCATCCACACAGGAAACAAGAGGCGCCAAGACCAACAACGACCAGTTCCGAAGATGACCGAAAATAGGTCGAAACATGTTAACAAGGTACGTTAAAATTTAACACAAGAAAATTATCATACATATTCCGAAGTGATACAGTGTTAAAAATTGTGTAATCAAGATGTAAGAAGATATTGTCACGCCCCCTGGCTAAGACTGAAATGACGTCCTTGTTTTTGAGGCTACTACACTAATATTGATTTTTCTCACAGGAGATACATACAGAGTTCAAATGATGCATAAGGGTGAATATCAGAATAGGCTGCATTTTCATGAACTGAATTTCGGGAATATAAAAGTTGTTTAAAAAATCTGAAAAAAATTAACATGATCTACCAGGTGTTCATAAGCAAGTCTTTAGCAGTAGCAGAGCTAAATACTCAAAATTTAATTTCATTTCACATTTTGAAATTTTGAGTGTCCATGCTAAGGACGAAGTGCCCATGCTAAAGACTTTGTGTTAGAAACCAGAATGTTAAAAAGAAAGAAGAGTAGAAGTTACCTTGTATATAAAAACTTTATTAGTCAAATGGATATGCATTATAACTTACTTTTAAAAATGTACTTCACAATATTTAAGCAAAACCTAAATTAGGAATGGAAATTGGGAAAAGTGAAGGTAGCTGCTCGAGAACTACATGGAACAGGACTTCCAATCTTTTTCACCACATCATCAAATGGATGTCATTTTGTCCCTTTGTGCTGGCCATTTGTATTTTCCTCCAACTGTAGGATGTATTACCATAACTCAACGTAATTAATACCCACTGCTGTCACTTCTCCCGGGTAGTGAATTCCGTCATAGGTCACAACTACCCAATCTCCAATTTCATAGGAAGCTGTTGAGCTCTTGGAGGTTTCAGTACAATCTGAAACATGATTTTACAAATTAATTAAACTTGCCGAACTTGTTCTTTCATTTTAAAAATATTTATTACTGGTATTACTGTCTTATGACTTGATTTTTATAATAATAATAATTTTACTTAAATACAAAATATATTTATAGGCTAATATTTTATGAAAAATCTAAAAAATTAGCTTCACCACTAGTTTAAAAGTAACTGGCTATGATTATGAATAAACATTCATAAATAATTGTTCAATTACCTTGTTTTGTTGATGAAGATGGAATCTGTGTGCCCATAGGGTAGTGCTTACAAACTGCATCTGCTGCACATTCAAAGCACCCTAATTCTCGAAACATGAGATGACCACTTGCTTTTGTCCAGCAGACTTGATGAACTTTCATAGATCCAGCAAATAATAATATAATTCTTTTATCAGTCTTACATTCAATATCTGTTATGGCTTCCTCACTCACGGGTTCCATGTATACACCAGAAATGTTTGCCCTCAATGAACTTAAAAGAACCTCAGAGCTCGAAATGTCATTGCCTTCTGCAACAAGGCGATCAGCAGTACGTTTTAAAAGACCTCCTAGCCATCTGGGGCTCCCTTTCCATGCCCAGACTCAGAATAATTCCAAGTAATATTTTCAATGCAAGGAAAGGTGCTAGGAATGTAGGATTTTATCATTGCATACATGGTTTTGTTACGATACTGCGTACTTGGACTGTCAGAGTAGAAATGTAGATTTTTAACATTTGGAAATTTACCTAAGTACTTTTGTATAATTGGAGACATATGTGCAACTATGGCAAAGGCGTCGTGGCATAGGCTTTTAGATAAAGTGCAAAATGACTCTTTTATGCCACCTTCTGCAAAAACTACACCAGTGTGAAGTGTAACTTGCTCCCTCGAAGCTCCAAAGTGCACAGACTGTGCTTCAGCAGAATATTTGCACATATAATTTTCAGAAAAATCAATGTGAAAAAGTAGGTCTGTAGACTGTAAGTTCTCCTTTAATTTTGACATGACTGAATACTGATGTTTGATGTTGAACTTATGTTGCATGAAACCCACTATACTATTTTCAAACATATCTACCAAATTACCTACATTTAAATGAACTTCATCTTTCACGGTCTTTTTTACTTCAGTCTCTAATTTTGACTTGTTACTTATAACTTTTTCCTTCTTAGTGATCCACTGCTTAACAGACACTTGTTGGTGATAGTCAAAGTCGTTGTAACAAACACTTTTGTGCTCACAAGAAGTGCACACCCTTCTGTAACAATCTTCCTTTTCTTCCTCACACATCATCATTTTAATTAGATCCACTTCATCATTCGTGTCAACTATTTTTAAAACATGTATTTTCTGTACTATCATTTTGAAGTTCTCGTGTTTAATACAAAGACAGGTATCTCGTTCACTCAGCTTTGGTGGCACTATCCAAAAGGGACGTAGTCTACAAAAGGCAGGATAGCTTATTTGGAAACTCTGAATGCTTAGAAACTTATGGTGGAGATTTTTGATTGTGTCTGTGAAGTATCTTTTTTGCTTCTGAATGCCTTTTCTTGAAATGACGTCTTTCTTCCCAGGACATACACATGAGTTATCATCCTTTTCCAAAAAAGTTGTTACCACATTTCTTATGTACTCCACTCTATTTCTTTTCATTCTTTCATAATGTAAGTTCTTGGATCGTTTTGAGTTAGACTTTACAATTGAACGAGAAAGAAACATTTTGGCTTCCTTTGCCAGTCTATACTTCTTGATAATCTTTCCAGATATAGCTTTAGTAAATATTTGCTTCTCTTTCTCACTTGTCTTTAATTTCTTGTAATTTTCTGATAACTCTTTGGAAATTACTTCACTAAACAAAAGCTTTCTTCTTATATCCTTCCCTATATTTCTTCCTCTCAGCAATTTTTTTACTGCAGTTTTAGGTGTTAAATCTTGCTGGCTGCTCACTCCTGACCTAGCTCTTTGCCATCGTTTCTTGTACTTATTGCATTTTTTCCTGAGTTTCTCATTTTCAGCCTTCAGTTTATTTATGTCACGGTAAGCCTTTGCTCTGTCCCGGCGAACAAGTTTTCTACCCCTTTTTTTCTGACTACTTTCACTTTTGTTTATACCCTGGGATGTGTTCAGGGTTTCTGCAACTGTTGGTGTAAGTGGCATATATTTAGGCTCGCTTATCTCTTCATCGCTGTCGGAAGTTTCTGGCGTATTTTCCTGACAAATGTGTTAATTTTTTCTTCACATTTTTTCTTGTGCCTGTAATTTCTTTTTTCTGTTCTCCACTTTCTTCTGTACATTCTTTTTTCACGAGAATCCATGTCATTCACCAATTTAACTCTTCCTGACTCCTTTGCCTTTAAATAAATTTCATGCTCTTTGTCTTTTAGTGCTTTCAATTTTTCTGCATTTTTTTTTTTTTATATTTTCACGCCTCCTTTTCTCACACTCTCTCTTCCTTTTCAATCTTTCTTCACTGCTTAAACGCCCCTTGGTTCTAGCCATTACCTACAAAAATTATATAGCCATTTAAGATCTAAATGCAATAAAACATAAATTTGGTCCATAGCATGGATTCTAAGTCTTTAGCATGGCTGAAAAAATCCATGCTAAAGACAACTGAGTGTGTCCATGCTAAGGACAAAAGTTACGTTAACCTAACTTATCTTTCATATGCAAAGTTCAATCAGTATGAAACGTTTCACGCAGGTACTACTTTCACATGGCTTTTAAATCATTAGTAACATTTTAATTTAATAATAATAACTTAGCCATAATTCAATCCATACTAAAGGCATATAATTTTCATACTCACCTGAAAAATGCATTAACAAGGAGTAAAAACACAGTTCTAATCACTTTTCCCTCCAATTTGAACACAATGTAGCCAACCTGGTGTACAGCCAAATATATCTACCCCAGAAAAAGTATAAAACTAAATATCCTCACTTAGTGAGGGACTTTTAAATACTGTCCACGCTAAAGACATGAGACTTAGGGGACAATGTTTCAGACACATGTAATAATTATTACCAAATAAAACAAAAAATACAACAATTATACAAATCAGTCCTCAAAACATATTTTTATATATATGGCCCTTATTCATTATTTTAAATTTAATGTCAACACTTACAATGCATACATATATCTATAAAAGTGTAGTCGGGGACATCCATGCTATTGGACATTTTATGACATTTAAAAATTACAGCTTTCTTAAGATAATTTAAACAAATCTAATAACCATCTAAAATCATTCACAATAATGTGTGCATCTATTAAAAAAATAATAAAGTTTGAGAACTTGTAAGTTGATAGAGAAATTATATTGGGACGCAAAATGCAGCCTATTCTGATATTCACCCATAAATATATTTAGAAATAAACTGAATTTGCCATCTAGGTTCGAAAAATTATACATCTCACACAATGATTCACTTGTAAGTAAGAAGCAGAAGGCTTTAAGTTTATTCTCAATTTCTCGAACTTATAACTTTTTCCAGATCAACTGAGTGTAAGTCTTGCAGCCTAGGTTCCTAAAATAAAATTAATAAGAACCATAATCAGCTACTGTATGGCATAAAAATATCAAATAAACTACACCATATCATTTCTCTGCTATGTTATAATATGTACTCTATACGCATTTAACTTGCCTGCCGCTGGAGCGCTACTGTCGCATCAGCTGTCAAGTGTTAGCAAAAAAAGTATTGGAGTTGCGTGGCTGTATGTATTAGACTCTGGTAACATTTCTATTTATTGCAACATCCGTTACAGCTATTTTTATGGGACTTCTACAGGGTTTATACTTTTAGGTTCCTGTTTTCAATAGTCTGACAAATTAATACTTCAGTGAATTAGGATGGCAAGAATTGATATTAAATATTAAACTTTATGGCTCTCAACTGCCTGAAGACAGATATGAACCTCACAAGTGATACCAAGAAGACACCATTTGAGGCAACTAGGCCAGGAGATAATAAGAGTAGGGTGACCAGTTCCTTTCCTCCTGGACAAATAAACCTGTCGCTAAGAAATCTAATCTAAAAACATAATGAAAATCCTTCCTGGCCCTAGGGGAAGAGCTCGCGAGAATCATTTGTCACATTTGTGGAACAAAGAAAAACCACAGAACACAACTGGCATGCAACGACAGTTGAAAATACGGTTGCAAAAACCACTGCAGTAACCTATTACATGCAATACTTGCTTGGAAGATAGGGAAGAAGGTAGTGATATGAAGTAATCTCAGGAACGATCTACTAAAATGATTTGTTTTTCTGGTTTTTTTCATTTTTCTTCTGAAGTTCTTTTCCTTTCTAGTTTTATATTTTTCTATCAAAGTGCCTAGGCCTACATGTTTTTTACAAATTTATACTAAGTCATAGCCTACTTATGTATGAGATAATGACTTCTTCTGTTCTGTGATTTAAGGATTAAAGTTTTTGTTCAAAAATGTGTATTTGAAGTTATTTGAGAGTTCACCAATTCAACCTGGGTGAAACGAGCGTTGAGCGACTTCCGCCGATTTTTGGAAAGACATCGACACACTTGAACTGCCAACAAAACAAAAAAATCACACTCAATCGCTTTCATCTTCATCTTGACGGGATAATAAAAGCCTAAATTAAATTAACCTAACCTAACCTAAGTGTCGGTGTCTATGCCAAAATCGGCGGAAGTCGCTCAACGCTCGTTTAACCAAAAAAAAAATAAGTTGATATTAGAAAATACCCACGAGTTTAAGGGTCTAAGATTTTACTATAGATAAAAGTGTATTTTGTAAATTTCAATTTTAATTTTTTCCTGAAATTCCCACTTTTAACGGATTGGTTGTATTGGTATAAAAGTACATGAATTACCGGTAACCTTAAACTCTGCAAAATTGCGTCAAAAGACTTACTTGTAATTTATTATCACCTTTGGGGCCGAACAACACCAACTCATACACAAAGCATGTACTTAACACCACGTCAGGCGATAAATAGCGATTATAACCTTCACTTCACTATTATCTATTTATGGATTCTCCATACAGAATTTGTCCGGATACCGGATAAATTAGCGTTAGAGATGGGAGACCAGCGTTGCCAACCTTGGAACTACATTTCCAGCCACATCTGTATCAAAATCCAGCTTTGCTCTAAAACCAGCTACCTACGAAATGTTGTACTTGTAAATATTATTATTATTATTATTATTATTATTATTATTATTATTATTATTATTATTATTATTGCTGTTTTATAGTAAACACCTAAACAGAGAACCAAACGAACAAAGAAAGTGAGGTTCCCTTTAGAAACGACTACCTGAATTTTCTAAAGAACACCGGTCTCTTGATTTACAGCGGTCAAAGATCCCGAACTTAAATTTACTACTGAATGACAGCTGTTA
The DNA here is from genome assembly GCF_040183065.1 of Periplaneta americana. Taxonomy (NCBI): domain Eukaryota; kingdom Metazoa; phylum Arthropoda; class Insecta; order Blattodea; family Blattidae; genus Periplaneta; species Periplaneta americana. The sequence goes on from NC_091124.1 coordinate 106,732,551, forward strand.
TATTAACCTACTTTGTATGAACCGTTGCTTACGAGATTATACAAGCTGGCGCATAGAGCTTGAAAAACGAGTCTGAAGTGGTTCCCTCGTAATGCCAATTCCGCCGCTCGGAGCGCTGTTCTGCCCTATATATTCATAGCAGAACACTTAAAAGACATTGACATTTGGGACATTTAAAGGACTCACCATTGCTTATTAAATGCTTCGTACAATATTTTATGGACAATAGACGTAATTTGCAAACTTCTACTCCTCAATTATATTACAATAAAAGGCTGTCATTCTTGATATTAAAACATATTACATATAAACTGAGGGACTGTCTGCTCTGTACTTCAGTTCATACACCAAACATTTCCGGAAATAAATTAACTTGACATCTTACATATACGCACTATAGCCTACCCTTTTCACCTAATATTATTAATATTGTTATTAAATAAGATATTGCAACTAATTAAGGTACTGCATTATCTTTAATTTCCTTGAATTCATAATTACGCATTTGCAAGAAGGCCTAACTTTTCCCTCTCTTTTAAAAAAAAATACGGACGTCACAATAACTGAGAAGTATAATTATTGCGCGATTTTTTCTTGCAGTGGTGAAAACATTTCTATAGGCCTACTGATTAATCTATTGAGCATAGTAATAGTAAACGCTGTAGTATTTTAGTGCGTGTACGCCTACTTAGCTCTTGTAAATCGAAATTTTCACTTTCACTTTCAACGGAACACTCACTTATATTCAGTTCTTGTAATCTTGCAGTAAATTGTCCATTTGTGATCATCTTTCCAATATAACCTCCCATTGAAACGACCACTTAAAATCATGAGCTAGAATTTATTATTTTAAAAACATTTCCACGCACATACTATTATAATTGTTATGAACCACAATACAAAAGACAACACTGTGAAATTGGATTAATTTACCACGATCAACATCAATACCGGTAGTATAAAATCACATATAGGCCTAGGCTATATTCTTTCATTACTTTATGGTATTAATTAGAAGAACAAACTTCAAATAACACTGTAATATGCTTGGCATATTTATAATATTCGTACTCAATCAGTAATGCACAATTAATCGAACTATTTTCACGATGCACAATGCTTTGTAATGGTACCATTCATCATTTCATAGGGCAGAGAGGCGAACCTAGCGGCAGAAATTGTCATGACTCACAGAGACCTACTCTCGATCGTGCTATGCGCCAGCTTGTGTAATCCCGTAAGCAACGGTATGAACATTTGGTAGTATGAAAGCCCTTTAAAGTAAAGTAGGGATAAATTTAGAATTGTTTATCCAAATGAAAATATGAAAATAAACCAAATAACGCTCGCAATTATCTTTAAATTAATACATGAGTACATTACTTTACATAATAATATTCTACGTTTAACAAGCAAAGAACCAAACAAATAATTAATTGGTATCGTCTTGCAGATTCATTCTTGATTACTCGGTTATATCATTAACGTAATATTGTTAAACTTGTTAAATTAACGGCGAGACTTTATGCCGAAACTAGTCACTAAGATAAAGTACCGTAATACTATAGTTTCATTATTTTACAGAATGAATTTTAAAAAGTTGTTAATTTGACAAGCTTAACAATTCGATTAGTAATATGTACCTAAGTGTTAAAAGTGTATAATCATAATGAAGAACGAATAAAAATAATTCTAATAATAAGTTTTTGAATATTAAACTCACCAATTTCTGATGCAGCATTGTTGTCCCCCATGATACGTCTTGAAATTAAATCACTATTTACACGTACGTCTTGAAATTAAATCACTATTTACGTCCTAAATTTCATTTAAATATATATTGTATAATTATGTAGCCCTACATATAATATTTACAAATTGAAGATGATTTATCGTCAGTTCAACACATTTTGAAAAATACATCATCTACGGTTGATATTATTAGCTGTTAACCCAGCCCATAAAATTTCTGCTCTTTTAACAGAAGTATTCGCTCGGCATGTACATTCCTACTTGGTTGTGAATTCCACTGAAACAAAGTACGCTGCCCATGAACAAGTCCTTTGACAGACTTCAATTGTTTCTCAGTATTTGAATGTTCCCTCAAATTACTCAATTTCGCCACAGTTTCCCATCTACACGCTTTGCAATGTGCTTTATCCGGCACCCCTACTACAGGTCGTATTTCAATTCACCGTAATGTGTGCAAAAGTTCCATTTATTTGTTGTATAATGTGGCAGGATTATAATTGAATTGAATTTAGATTCACCACGAATTGAGTAGCCCAGATGCAAAACCAGCTAACTGCCAAAAAAATGAAAAATGAGATAATGGTAACCATGGTTTCAGTTCGTCATTAGCTACTTAATAAGAGCCATACATTCGGTTACAAATCCAACTCTAAACCCTTTAAATCTAGTAAATAAAATTGCATACGGTTGCAAAACCTGCTAAGTGTGGAGAGCGTAAGGATGCAACACCTGCTAACTGCACAATGCCATGTTTACTTTTGCAAAACCTGCTAAATGTCACTGAGACAACATGGCCATATTGAGAGTTACGGATGCAAAAGCTGCTATTTCGATCTCCATAAGGATTACATTGAGCATACTAAAATAACGAATAAGATATTATTAGACGCTGATAATAAAGCTACTTTTTGCTCGTAGAGTTAAATTGACTATACTGCTGCATCTAATACATCAACTGAGAGTTTCTGCCCACGCTTTATCGGGGACTTCTAACCTTTTATGTTAAGTGTGTTGAAGTCTTGAAGTGGTTACTGTGATTATCTTGTAGTTTTTTCGACTTTTGCCGAAAGGAGTGTGGATGGATATGGTGTATCCTGTTTCTATAACTCTGTTAGTGTTGAGGGAGAAGATACAGATGATGAAGAGAATGGTACCAGTGAAAAGGAGAATCCAAAAGTTTAAACAATAAAGGTAAACATTTCCAAAAGGACTACATTCCAATGGGTGTCATCCTTAAAGAAGCAAACATCAGGGACATTGAAAGACTTCTGGAATTGCACTTCGGGTAGGACTGGTTTCGGAAAGCAAACCTGACCTTCTACACCGAAATGTTCAACCAGCAGCAAGACCTTGCTGTTGCAGACCTGAGTGAAGATGAGGATGAACATACGGGTGTAGTGGACTTAGAACTCATGGATGAGGAAGAACCGAACATTTTTTAAAGTGTTATATTACATTGATGTTTGTAGAAATTGCAACACCAAGAAGGATACATGTGACTGAAATGAAATTGATATCACACTTTAGATACATGACAATACACAAGGATTAGAATTACAGAACTACCTGATCTGTGACCGTGAGATTTCAGTATGGAATGAAGCCTCCATGCGCTGCAATCAGAGCTTCTAAGCGTCGTGGTATGGAATCAAAGAGTTCCTGGATATGTTCCAGGGGAATCTCCCTCCACGCAGTTTGTATGCGAGTCCACAAAGCGTCAAGAGTGTGTGCTGGAGGACCATGACGAACAAGTTGCCGACCAACCATATCCCAGACATGTTCGATGGGCGAAATGTCTGGCGAACGTGCAGGCCAGGAAAGCAGTGATACCCGTCGTTCTTCGAAGAAGACTTGCACAATCCTCGCCACATGTGACCGGACATTGTCCCGCTGAAATATGGCATGTGGAGTTGCCTGAGGGAGGGGCAGTACCTCGGACTCTAAGACCTCTCTAATGTAGCGGTTGAAGTTCAGATTGCCTGAGTACGTAGGAAGCGAGATCGCATATTGCATCACACTAGGAACTTGTCCGCAATGCCGCTCAACAATGCAGGCTCTCAGACTGCGTTCACCACGGTAGCGCTTAACACGTATGTGACCATCACTGTAGGACAAGTTGAAGCGGGACTCGTACGAACACACTACATTTGCTACTCTGTTTTACACATATCCCGAGTTTTGGGTCGTTCGGGCCATTTTTTCTGGGTGTTCTTGTCACAAACAGTAGTACATAAGAAAACCTTCACACTATAACATTAGTAGTCTGTTCTCCTTTTTTACTTTTTTATAGTACAATATTTGTGTGTTTAATAATATTTAGGTATGTAACGAAAATAAGAATGTTCTCTTCCACCGTCAGTTTGTTTCCAAGTTAGTCTTGTCAGATAAACTGTTAACATTGATCAAATACCAGGTTTTGCAAACTAATGTATCGTTAATATGGCTACCTATAGAGTTGCAAATCCTGCTAAATGCTCTGTTCGGCTGCAAAACCTGCTATTTGCAAATTAATATACAATATAACTAATTACCTATTAATCATATATTTCTGAGCTGTAGGAAGACAAACTAAATATTTTTTCCCCATTTATTAAACTAGAAATGATGCCTCTAGCATCTGTGGTTAAGTTTTTACACAATTTTCCTCATTTGCCAAAATTCGTCTAACTTGCAAATAGCTGGTTTTGCAAATTGGCTACTCAATTAATTTCTTCTTCTCGGGAGTCTCTACACCTCTTCTTCTACGCGTGGATTCACATACGCTCTCCGAAGAACTCATACTTAGCACTACTGTAAGACACTGCCAGAGCCTTCTTTAGTTACAAGCCGGGGCCATACGTCGGCAACACTGTAATTATCTGTCACCCGGAGGCTGACCGTACAGTACACGTGTTTGTGCTAATGCCGATTTCCAATGTAAATTAATGTTACAATATAAGTGTGTGTCGATGGAATTATGTTTGCGGTCGTACCAAACATTAATTGTTGATGTATTATAAACTGAATGCGTGTTGGTGATAAAAAAACAAGACAGTAAATGAAAATAAAATGGTTGCAGTCTTTGGGAATTTTTACGGTTATGGATGACAAAGTAATTGACTATTCTATTAAATATTGTATAACCACATTTTTATATTCTTATTTGTGATTTGTGTGTATCAGAATTCTAGTCAAATTGTTGGGTCTCGCCTGCTATATCAATAAAGTTACGCCGTTGGTTTTCAAAGTCATTGTAAACAGCTGTTTTGTGATCCCATAAATGTTGCAGTTTTGTTGAAGATTCGGAATGCCTGCTATACGTCAGAACTATCTATAATTTGTACATGCATATAATCACTTTGTTGGTTTGGTCAATGTTACTTATGTCCCACCCACTATAGAGACATAGGCCAATTTTACACATATTTAGTATAACTTGTTGCTTCTTTGACAGGTTAGGTTTGGTTAGTTTAGGTTTTTGTTATATCCTACCTTGCATATACGATTATAGCGCAACATTGGCAGTGATAAAAGTGAAATATCCGTTCAGTGGGCGTTGGATACTCTACATTCACCCACTTGGTATTTACAGGATTTAAAGTCCACTGAGTTTACGCTAATTGATACATACATGTACTTAATAGATAATGTTGCGTTTTGTTACGTATTATGTTGAAGGGATGTGTTTTCATTTTTTCATAGATTGTTTTACTTGGCTTAACTGTATTTACATCCTCATACTTTTATTATAATAGGAATGTCAATAGTTTCGTCTGTTTACATTTTATTTTAGGCCTATTTGCATAATTCACATTTTTAGCTTGTTTTCTGTAGTTATATTTATTTAAAATTATATTTTTAAAAGTTTATAACAAATAATTTAGGATAACAGTATTGTTATGGTGACTGGCCAGGTTCAAACTAAAACTGGCTTCCTGGACATCTGAAATATTTATAGAAAAGCACGACATAATCACATGAAATTAAAATGCATATGATATCCTACACCTTTCATGTCAGAGGTGAAACAACATTAAGCGGCAAAACATTGTCAATTTACTAGCCACATAATGGTTAATTGATTGGAATAGGGTATTGCGAAAGTACGTCATTATTTTATTTATTTTTGGTACAAGTAACATTTCTTTAAGTAGGTCTATTTATTTATTTTCCCTTGTACCATCAATAAAAAAACAAGTATGTTATTATTTTTTTTTAAATTATAAGTGTAGTTGCTACGACACATAGGCACACAGCACTTTCTAGGCATCTGAAATATTTGTAGAAAAACACGATAGATAATCGCAGAAGATAATATTAAAATATATCCTAAACCTTTCACAGATGAAACACCATTAAGTCGCAAAACATTGTCAATTTGCTAGCCACAAATTTGTTAACTGAATGGAACTTAAGAATACTGCGTAGGAACTTACGTCTTTATTGCATTATTGATTTTATTATTTTCGGTGCAAGGAATATCTTTTTTATTTATTTATTTACCTTCGTACTATCAATAAAAACATGTTTTTTTTTGTAATTATTTTAAGTGGCAGCCTTTGCATGTAAGTAGCCTACTTACGCCGTATTCTGAAGTATAGCTAATTGATTGCAATAAAACACTATTTTCGAACCCGCAATAATTTACATCACTACTCTGAATCTTGATCTTACCTTTGTGCATGAAGTAATATTGAAAAAATACGCGTTACGTATAACGAAAGCAATGAGCAAACACAATATCACTCTAAAATCTCCCGCCTCCACTCTGCGTTGCCAAACCTACCCATGCCCCGGCATGTAACTAAAGAAGGCTCTGACACTGCACATTGACAAACTATCACAAAACTGGCAAAACGTAGGTCAAGATTAACTTATTAACTAAGTGAACTCGACTGATTTTTCAGACAGACTGAGGCTAAAATATAAAAAAGATAGGCATAGCAGGGGATGAAGAAGGGTGATGGGGAAATAGAAAGTTTAAATAAAAAAAGTTTATGTTAAAAAATTACATTTCAAGAGTCTCTGTCAAAAACAATAAAAATGAAACCTTCGAAGCTAAAAAATACTGTAGGGCCTTTTGTCCAAGACTTACCTTCAGAAAAAGTATACAAAAATAGCTTTTGCATTCTTCTTTCTTTTTTACGACTTTATTCATAGCTTCTCAGGGACAGGAACAACCCCTGTTTCTTTTTATGAAGGGACTTCTTTAAACCTTCAAACATATCACACTTCTTGACCGTGCAGTCCTTTCATGAGTTCGTTTAGAAATTGATACTCTTTCCTTTTTTTATGACTTTATTCAGAATCTTTCCAAGAGATTGTTATAAAAAGTTATCCACCCTTCCTTCCCCCCTTTTTATGATATGCGTTGATTCCTTCATCGCGCATTCAAGTTTTCAGTTTAGAAAGTTGACCCTAATATTTTTATCTCCAGAAAAACATACAAAAATGGTTTTCCCATTCTTCTTCCTTTTCTATGACTTTATTCATGGCTTCTCAGCGGACAGGAATAATGCGAAACAACCTTTGTTCCTTTTTATGAATCGGCTTCTTTAAACCTTCAAACATAAGACAGTTCTTGCTAACATGTAACAAGACTTTCACTTCTTGACCGGGCAGTCCTTTCATGGGTTCGCTAATAAATTGTGACTCGTCCCTTTTTTATGACTTTATTCAGAGACCTTTCCAAGAGATTGTTAAAAAAAAATTCTTCACCCTACCTTCCCCCCTTTTTATGAACCTGCTTTGAACTTGCCTTCCTAAAACTATACCATCTCTCAGACAAACTTAAGAAATTGAATAATATTTTATTGTGGTCCGGTGGTCGAGTCTCCAAACGGCTACATTTTGTCATCAAGCTACAGCCATCCGGCTACCAGCTACGGGTCCTTAAATCCTCCTACGTTTAGCCGGTTCCAGCTACAGTTGGCAACGCTGTGGGAGACTGTGAACGACGAATCGATCCTTTTTTAAATCGAAAGTTCAATCGAATAAATTTTATGAAAGAGAATATAGGCAAAGTCACTGGCAGAGTCCGTGGATATACCAGAGTAGCGCAATCACCGAATCGGCCGCCATTGTTATTCCTTTTCAACACGCTAGGGATAGGAATATTTAAAGTAAAACTCAGATATTTTTAATTTGAAGGGCAAAAACTTCTAAAGGATCTTCTTACATTATAGAACATTATTGTCAGTCAACATACTAATGTATAAAAACTTTATTTATTGATTATTACAGCATAAATATACATTTATGTGTTCAATACACTCCTTCATAAACGTCACAGTTATAGGTATTACAGTAGGAAGAACTTAATAAATTACAAGTAACAAATAAGAACAACAATGTTGAAAATAAAATAACAATAAATCTAAACATTTCCAACTGCATTCCTCGTGCAAACTCTCCGGCTTCCGCATATAAGGGGACACTATACTAAAATTTCTCGAAGTTCATTAGTTTTACGAGTTCACAACATTGAAATCAATAACTACCATACTTACGAAGTTAGATTCACCAAAGTTTGATCACTGGCATATCTGCTTAATAGTGACAAGTGTACAAAATTGCATCCGCCTATGATACGTGCTTTGCATTTTATTAAAATATTGAACCGCTTTATATAAAAAGTCGCTTGCACTACAATTGACATTATTCTTAAGTGATTTTCACTTATATGGCTCCTTACATACATGGAATCAAAGCTTACTATAAGATTTTGCTGTAAAATTAATAAGTAAATTACTAGAATTTTTTATTATAAAAATAAAAAAATTAATATTCATAAAAATTCCTAGTAATTCACCCATTCGCTGTACAGAGAATTCCAATAGTAATGTTTGTTACAATGTACCGTAATTTCCCAAAGCTATGGTCCAGGCACCCAACTATGGTCCAAAACGCATTATGTACTACTTAGGCCGGTATTCATAGTCGGTGACTTATTTGTTCAATAAGTAAGACTTTGTTAAGTTATATTTATTGGAAAATCTTAACTTATATGATTACGGTATTCATAGTTGGCTAATAAGTCGTACTTTGTTAAGTTTCATTCAATAAGTGTAACTTGTGTACAAATAAGTCGAACTTATTGGTATGAGAAATTGCAAGGCCATTGTCACGACAATGTAAATCAGACAGTTGATTTTCTTTTGTCTCTAAATTTGTATGCATAGCTTCTGAAGGATACAATAAAATGATTAATGTAATGTACGGAAAGAAGAAAAGAAAATATTTCAGTTATGTACAAAAAGATGATTGTATTGAAGGAGATTATTCTAAAATATTTAAAGATTGTTGAGAATAAGAAGACGGATGCAGTTTTTTGAAGACAAAAGATTGCAGAAGAATTCAATTCGTCGATACATATTGTGGAACATGTAAGTAACCCTAATACAATATTTTCTCTGAAAAGTGTATATTATAACATAAAGAAATAAATTATGAAGTTCGTTTAAGCGAAATTGGAAATTTTATTGTAATTGATTACAGAGAACTGGAAAACTACGTACTACTATGGACGAACATCAAATGCCACCAACGGAATGTTTTGACCAAATAACGTCAAACAGTGATGGCTACATGAAATGTTCTTCAAGTAAAAATGGGAAGGACATTGATCCAGTTGTAGCACAAATAACCCTGCACATAATGGTCCAAGTTCCAGGAGCGGTTGATTCCGATATGATTGCGAGTGAAGTAGATTAAGTGTAATTAAATAATTTCAAACACGTATGTCAATATTTATTTAATATACACTTACAAGAGTCCGAAGCCAAAATTTAATTTAATCTGGATGAACAGTATTGAATATACAAAGAAAAATGTGACAAATTTGGACCATATTTAGGGGAAATTACGGTATATAAAGAATCATATAAGAGAATATTAATGAAAAATAATGTAAATTGTGACGCAAGGGACTTTTTGCATTAAGCAGTACACTATATAATTAAGTTATTAATTAAATGCAAACCACTTATCATAAAGAGAGACGAAATTTTGTACATGTCTTATTATCAACCAGATATACTAGTGATAAATATTTTGTGAGTGTAGCTTTAAAAATATGGAAGTTAGTAATTTCAGTATAATGTCCCCAAGGATACACTGATGTGAGATTTTGTCATTTTTGGTAAAAAAAAAATGAAAATTTACCTAACTTACAGAACACACTATACAGCACATGACGTGATGTATTCATGCGCGCACTGTCCATATCTTCCTTAGACCATGATATACGTAGTCGTCACACAGTCCTCACACAACCACCACATAATAAACATCTAAGAAGGCACGTCTACACTGAGTAAGTCTATATAGATATTTTTTATGCTGTTTTGGATAATATAGTAACTAAAAAGCTTGATTTATACGTTGACTCAACTAAATTATAATTTTAAATTGCTACTAGTACATAATAACCGCACACAAATATTCATTTTTCGTAGCTATTCCATTACCCAAAATAACAGCACCGAATTTTGACCTTCATTTAAATTCATATGATGCCAGTCAAATACTTGCTTCATCAATATCATAGTAGTGATTTATTTATTCAATATTTGATCTTTTTCAGTTAGCTCTGATACTTGACTTGCGCCATACCACACGTTCATTACAATTACAGTATTGGATATCAACAATAGATCGCCATGTAAGTTTCTTCCATTTAACATATCACACAAATTAAATGTTAAATCCGTTAAAATTGCGTCATCAACTTATTGATTTCAATTACTTCCAGATTGGAGGAACAGCATTAGCGACAAGTCAAATATACATTACTAATCAACATCAAACAATCCAACGTACAATATATTGGCGTTTATAATAAAACCATATAAATTTGAAAATATTCAAATAATTACGTGACACAAACCATGATACATACGTTTCTGAATGGTGGAAATATATATATATATATATATATATATATATATATATATATATATATATATTATTGTGAAACAGAAATAAGAATATAATAAATGTAATCGCTGTAATTTTGCAACTCTTCACATTCATAATACTTTTTTTTATCTTAGTTTTATATTTTATTATTTTTATCACGTTTAAATCATGTCATTTTATTATCTCATATGTGAAGACTTGCAATCATATATATTTTGTAATCTATACGTGTATTTTAAGTAAGTGACAATCAAGACAGCCATATAAGAATGTCAATGTGTACCACAGCAATGTTGGTTTTTAATATGTCTCATTTGCATGCCACTAAATATGTTTTGTATTTGTAGAGATTATGTAGAGAGCACTGATATTGATGAAATGTACTTCGTATCTGATGATGTTGGCTCAGACCAACGAAAACGTTCATACGTCCTTTAAACATGTAATGTAAAGGTATAGCACCTTAAACATATGCTGTGAAGTCAGTGACTGAAATAAATACTTTTAAGATACTGAGATGTTAAGTATATTCATACGCTTCAAGCACAACTCTATTGCTGCTGTCCCGCAGTTAGTAACAACAGTCGCCACCAGAGGAGCTTGCACGATGCCTATATTCAGAGTCCGTGGATATCCAGAGTACCGCAATCGTTTGAGTCGGCAAATGCCGACAAATCCGCCATTGTTAGTTCAGCGCGCTATGCAGTATAATAATAATAATAATAATAATAATAATAATAATAATAATAATATTTATTTGTCAGAAACCAGTGTACAAGGCCTGGATATGACATCATCAGATACAATAGTATGCACACGCACACATACACTCATACATGCACAACAAACTTAGCACAAATAAATATAGACAAGTAAACAAATAATTATAAGCAAATAAACATACATAGCCAAATAAACAAATACTGAGAAACAAACAAAACAAACACTGAGAGATAAACAGAGTAAGCAGTAGGTTAAAACATTTATATAGGGACAAAAGGTATAATTAAAATACAAAGAGACAAATTAAAATATAAAGAAAGGGTTACATTTCTAAAATACAATATTTACATCACACTCCATGAATTCACTCACTGAATAGAAAGATGTTTAGAGTTGTATAGGGAAAGAATGTAATTTAAATACTAAATAATGCAGTGCTGCTGTGTTCAGAACTGTTCACAGATAACTTAAAAAAGCGCACATTTGTTTTCTCTGTGACAAGGTGAAAGAAATGAGGAAAAAGGAAAGAGACTATAAATATAAAAAGGAACGATCCGCTACCTAAGCGAGCATACATTGTGAGATTAATGAATGACTGTATTTTGATATTTATTTTTTCAAAATTTGGACCCCAAAATATTTTTATAAGAGTAACCTAGAATTTAAGTTGTTTCAGCAATATTTCTACATAAAACAAATGAAAATCACGTACCAATTAGGATCAGTGTCAAATTTTTACCATCTTCTCCCTTTCAAATCAAGCATTTCTGAATTTAATCCTATTTGCAAGAATGACATAATATATTTGTGAAGTTCTGAATTCAGTCTCGACTTGATTGTGGCAGCGGTCGGACGTCTTGTAAACAACCTCTGTACTGGCTGTTAGTATCAGTGTACTTGTGCTTCAGCCAGTATAGTGAACAGATAATAGTGTATAAACAGTGAAAGTGACTTACTGAATAATTAGGTATACATCAGTCATTGTTTATTGAGATTTACAGTAATTAAAAAAGCAATATGGAATCTTATAAGAGAATCAATACTTTAAAAATCAAATTTCCTGCTACGGCTAAAAAACCATCGGCGTATGAAATACATCAATGGCTAGTGGAAACTATGCGTGTTAATACAGATCAAGTAGATACCTTACAGTTAAATAACAGAGATTTTGCAATTTATCTTAAATTAGTTTCCGTGACTTTATAGAATAAAATGTTGAATGAATACAAAGGAGACAAGATGTTTAAATATGAATCGGGAGAAGAAATTCAGATCGTTGTAAGTGCGGCGGATATCCAAAGTACGACAGTGCGAATTTTCAATCTTCCACCTGAAATACCCAACATAATTATTAGTAATACCCTCAGTAAATATGGACAGATCATGATATTAGGTCTGAGAAATGGAATGATCAGCATCCCCTACCGGTCAACCAGTGGCGGCTCCTGCGTATTTCTTAAGAGGAGGAGAGGCGTTAACAGCACGAAATGACACCTTCTTGAACGAAACATGCTACAAATTAGCCTACATGCATACATGTAAGACCAGGTAGTGTTTGGGTTGGCCTTCCCTTCTGTATAGCAATAATCTGTTCTTGTAAACTGAGTTTCCTAAATTTTCCAAAATATATTATGTTTTTACTTCCATTTATTGTTGAATAATTGCACAAATTAATAATTACAAGGAAATTCACAACCTCGCAGCATTTTTCGAGCACAATACAGCATCACACGTGTTGGACGAGATTATAGCTACTAACACGTGATCGAACCGTTTTACGGAAATGGGAATGGGAAATAATCTGAGGAAAGCGAGAACACTGCACCCAACCACGTGGTCTGTGTTCCCACATGTACATTTTACAAGTTCAATATCACATGCTGTTGAAGAATGTCAGTTCTTGTAAAGTTATACTACCATTATTGTTCAAAGCTGCCGGTGGCCGATTAATTTTTTATGTTAAAAACAATGCAGTTTGGAGTACCTACTTTCAATTTCAAATATATTTGTACAAAACTGACAACTTGGCTGCTGCCCTGTCTAGTACACAATGAATGGAAGTGAATTTCAGGGGCCAAAAGATCTGCGATACTACCTAACGTAAAACTACTTCCATTTTGTTTTATATAAACCCGACTTTAACTTTCAAATAACCTTGAAAGTTTCAAACCATGAATAGTAGCCTATATAAAGTGCAATGAATAATATTTTTTATTTATTATTTAAAAAAAAATTATATGGTGTCTTTCATAGCTCTGCGTTAAAACTGTTTTTACTGTGTCTCACCTAGATGTGTCTGATCTGGTTAAATGTACCATCGTTAGATGGCAGCGGTAGCGAGCTTGCTGCACGACCAGTCGGTTTCTATTTCCCGCCCATGCGCTGATTCAGAGGAGGATCTTCTCCTAACCGTTCATTTACTTGCTTTAAAACTGTGCTATCTTTCTCTGGCCGCTAGCGCGCTGTTGTCAATGTGTGTAAACTGCAGTAAAGGAGGAATGGATTGGCTTTCCTCCACACAAACAATCTCGTATCTTTCTCACAGTTTTCTAGCAGCACATGAGCGCGCGTCGTTTAAAACTCGATCAACCGAGGTTTTCTTATAGCTGTGAACTTAAAAATTATCGAATCTTCCTCGAATTTCAAGAGACATACTTTATTTGGCATATATTTTCAAAAGAAGAAAATATGAGGAGGACGTTCCTCCCTTCCCTCCCCCGAGAAACCACCACTGCGGTCAAAAATGGAGTGAAAATTGTAAAGATGGACATTAAAATTCCGATACACACATTATTGAAAATCGGCATGTACACAGCATCTTTAACTTATCCGGGGCAAAGACAAGTTTGTTTTCGGTATGGCGAGCCAGGACATTTCAAACAAGACTGTAAACAACAATTTACTACGTTACCCATTCGACCCCATAACAAGTGACATTGTTCGGCAACATACACTCATAAATTGCGAAAATGTTCTACTCGAAGAGAATCAAACATCTTTCATACAAGATTCAACAGCTCCTGAGGCAGTTTCTTCTCAACATATGGATAGTCCAACGGATGACGATCTTCAAGGCAGTACGGAGGGAGGTGATACTTGTAAACATACAATTCCAAGCACAGAAAATATTATGAATGTTCAGCCAATGCCCACTGAATTAACAATAATGTTGACCAACGAGAGGAAAATGAAGGGCCTAGCAACAAAAAATTACGACAATTAGGACGAATCTAGTGTACAGGAAATACACAAACAGTCAACACAACACCAGAAGTTATGCAGATAAAACACTCGCGTGACCCGCGATTACGACGAACAGCTGTTAACATTCTACCAGAGTCTCCCGCGGTAGTAACTACGCAGACACAAGCAGCAGAAGTGGCAATCCCAGATACTGACTCCACTGTTACAGATCTTTCCTAGGAAGTCAAGTAAACTGATATGTCTGTAGCTTGTAGGAAGTGTGGGGTCCTTTCCTGGCTTGTGGATTGCAATAATTATGGCTTCTTTCCATGCTTGTGGGAAGTAAATGAATTTGAAACAGGCATTGTAGATCTTCGTTAGGTGTATTATGGAGCGTCGGGGTAATTTCTTCAATGCTTGTGGAGGAATGTTGTCTGGACCAGCTGTTTTCTGAAGTGGGATTTTGCGGATTATGTTATGTGCTTCTCGTGGGGTGGTGACTGGTATAGTATGTCTTGGAGGCTGTTGTAGTATGCTCTTCACAATTTGCGTGACTTTCTCTGTGAATTTAGGTTGGGATGGCTCTTCATGTGGTTCAAAACGATGTTGGAACGAATCTGAAAGAATTTCGGCTTGTTTTCGAGGATCATATATCATTTGGTGGTTGGTATTTTGTATAGGTGTGTTATGTGAGGTATTTGTTTTACCTAATAGTCTTTTTGTTAATTTCCAGAAATCTTTTTTAGTTGGTGGAGAATTTTCTATTTTTGTGGCGAAGGCGTTTATTTTGTATATTTGATGTTTTCTTCGTATGGCCCTTTGGTATCTGTAAAATGCTCTCTTGGCTTGTGGATCCCGGAATTCCTGCCATCTTTTCCTTGCTTTAGCTTTGGCTGTAAGGAGTGGTTTCAGGTCTGGAAATTCGTTGAGTGATGGAGGTATTGGTGATGTAGTAGTGGCAGAGCTGTAGGTTGCAATAATCGTGTCCGTAAATAATTGTAGTGCTGTATCTATATCCGATGGTTCAAAAATACGGATATTTACTGGTATTGACTCGTGGAGTTGTTTTGTATAGTCGTCCCAGTTTGTCGTCTTTGCTATTATATTTTTCATTTCATATTTTGTGATCGGTTTGTTTATTGTAATTAGGATTGGAATATGATCGGAGTCCAACGCTGTGAGACATTGCTGATTGGTTGGGATAGTATTGGTTTTATATAAACAGATGTCTAGGACATCTGGTTTATGTATTTGTGACCAAGGATATCGGGTTGGCATTAATGGGCCTGCAATCACATAATGATGTTTTATAGAATTGTCCAATAGAAATTGACCTTTTGGTGTAGTGATACGGGAATTCCAGGCTGTATTCTTTGCGTTTAAATCACCACAGCAGTCGAAATTGTTATGGACGGAAACTAATGAGGTCATGTCAGGTTCGTTCATTTGCAGATATGGTGGATGGTAAACAGATGTCACTAATAATTCAGTATTATCGAAATTAATGTAAACTCCAGTGGCTTCTAATATGTTGAATTGTGATAATATTGCTTGTCTATGAGGTATATTGGATTTTATAATTATAGCGGTTCCTCCACCATTTCTCTGAAGTCTGTCTGTACGATGGAATTTATAGTTGCAGATTTTAAATTTCGTATTTGGTTGTAAGTGTGTTTCAGTGATGCATGCTATATCTATGTCATATTTGATTAGTAGTTGTTGTAGTTCGTAGGTTTGGTTTTTGACTCCATTTGCATTAAAATTAAGTAATAATACATTTTTGTGTCCTACCATTGGTTTAAGGTCCATCGACAGTGGAGTTCATATTTGTGAATAGAGTAAATCCGTCTAGTAGAACCATTATTTTAGACAAAGGGTCTGGTGTCGTTTTGAGGCGTTGTATCATTATATTAATTGTACGAATAATTCCCTTTATGTTTATTCCTCGGAGAAGACCAATAATATCTTTTAATGAATCGGCAAGAGATTCAGGAACAGGTTGTGAATGTGCTGAAGATGAGCCGAAAGTGTTTTCGAAAGCTGATAAATTTCTCGATCTTGGTTGTCGCAATGTAGGAAAGTCGTCTTGTGTTGGTATTGGTAGATGTTTGTTTGCTGTGGAGTTTATGGTTTGTTTGTTTCTCAGTTTCTGTCGAAGCAAGTCTCGTTGTTCTTGTTGAATTGGGCACTGTCCGTAACTGGCAGTATGTGTTCCTTGGCAGTTGGCACATTTAGCTGGGTATTGGATTCCTTTCGAGGGGCAGTCCACAAATAAATGATCGTTTCCACATTTTACGCAATGAGTTTCTAGATTGCAACGTTTTGATGTGTGTCCAAACCCCTGACATTTCTGACATTTTGTTACGTGAGGAGTTGGTCGGTAGGCTTCAATAGTTATTAAGTGGTTATTGATGTCGTGTAATTGATAAATGGTTCTAGAAAATTCTGTGTTTGGGAGTGTTATAACCCAGATTGGAATTGGGTGTCGCTGAGTGGATCCGTCTGGTGTATGATATGGCATTGTCATTTGTCGCACATGTTCTATTGCGTAGCCTAGTTTCTCTAATTCTTCCTTTACAATAGCTGATTCAACAGATGCGGGGAGTCGTTTTAGTACTACTTGTATGAATTTGTTTTCTCGTGGTTCATGGGAATAGAATTGAAGTTTTTCATTTTGTAAGATATTATAGAGTTTGTCATAGTCAGCTCTGCATGAAGTGTAGTATTTTATGCAGTCAGATGTGTAACTAATTTTTATGGGTTGGCTCAGCCTACTTTGTATTGTCCTGTTTTGTTCAAAGAAATTTCCATCTGGTAATTTTTTTACAACTATTGATGGCATTCTAATTCTTTTAGTAGTATTATCTGGGGTAGTGGATTGCTTATTGTTGTCATCCATGGGTTCATAAATATGTTCTTGGTCCATTTCTTGTTCGAGAGGAGAAAATGAATTACTTAATGGTATACTTGGGTGTATATTTGACTGCCAGTGTTCGTTTCCCTCTTGATTTAATTTTTGTTTCTTTTTGGTTTCCGTTTGTTTAGGTTCTCTCTTTGAAGAAGAAGCTGAAGAATTGTTTATTGTCGGTGTCACTGTTGATGTAATATTTGTACTTACAGTTTTGGTGCTGTTCGTTACTGTTGTTTTTGGCAATGTTTTACTCGCAGTCACGATAGTGAATACTCCTGGTTGACTTTCAATGATGCTCAGGTTTTCCTTTGGTCGTCTGTAGACTCGTACGGGTGTAGAGGCTGTGCCGTCGACAGAATCAGATGATTGTGTAGTAGATTCGTGTTCCATGTTGACACGTTGAATTGAATTGGCCATGTTGTGAGAACCCGCTATCGGGTTTCCACTTGTGGTGATGTTGTGCTGATATTCTGCCAACGCAAGTTTTACGTTTTATAATCACTAATAGTTTAATTCTATATGTATATATATTACACACAAAAGTAGAACTAAATAACACAACACGAAAATAGTTCTAATACACTAAGTTTTCTTCAATGACTTGCTCGTAAGAAGTAGCGTCAAAAAACACGTCCTTTCACCAGCAGTGTCTATCGAAGTCCTTGGACTTATCTAGCAAGTTACTTATACTTATAATCTGTGGGTATAGATCATACATGGGCACAATTTTCGGTTACGTGAGGCACTCGATTTGAAATAGTTTGTTTACTAGGAGAGAAGACTGCAGAGTAGGATGGGAAATATAAACTGCTGTGACCTGCGTCACCTTATCGTAATCGCTAAGGCGGTCAGTGGCGAATTATTAGGAAAGCGCTTGGTTAACGTTAACTTTTATTCAATTTGGCAAATTAATTCGGCAGCTTTAATCATAAACCTCTTTACTATTTCTCCATCATTGAATTGATTTAGATCACAGGCGGGAAATTGCGTAACTAGCCAATAATATTCCATCACGTTGTCTACGTTTATTTTTTATTTGAATATTCTGGCGTTTATCAAGATTACTTAATAGATTTGCACGTTCTCGACCTAAAATAATTTCAGAAAATCATATTTCGTTTTCTACGCACATTTGATATATTTTTTATAAATTTCTTTTGGAAATAATACGTACAAACAACATTTAATTCCTCGTACCTTTTAATGCAGCGTGTTTAAGGTATAATGTCGTATTTAGTATACTATGCAAATGTTAAGATCATAAATTTTATTCGGAATAGTACGAAAAATAACATTTAATTTGTCTTACCTTCTAATTCAGCATGTTCTTTATGACATAAGGAGTAATGTCGTTGTATATTTATTAATGCCTAATAGGATTTTCGAGCATAACATACATCGTATGTTCTCCCCTTCTAAACAGCAAAAAAACTCTTCCTCCCATTTCTCATGAAATAATCGTTTTCTAACGCGTACACACTGCTTTGATAAGGCCATTATTCCACCACTGATATTGCTTATGAAACTGATATAGAACCTGCCCACGCCTAGGAGGTGCGTGAGGGAGGAACGGGGACTGTGAAGATGTCACTCAGAGCGATAAGCTCTGTGAAGGTCAGTGAGGCATTATTTCTCAAGTGAGGCACGATGCCCAACTATGATATAGATGGTGTTACTATTGTGTGTAATGGTGAATGCCAATTGAGTGACGATTAGTGGCAACCCAGTTTCGATGCATTGGTGGAGTTATAGGTGGCTGTATTTCTACTGCATCCTTTTTGTTTATCTTCCAATTACCGGAAGTGCTAATTAATAAATGTAAACGGATAGTTGATTATTTATGCTGAGTGTTTTCTTTTGTACCACCTCACCCATGAGACAATCGACCCTATCATACGATTGACGGCGGGGCAAAACTTTATCGTTTAAGTATTATTTACTTATTATTTATACCAACTATTAAAATTAAACAGAGGCCCACCGTTGCAAGATAGATGGATAGGTAGGTAGGTAGGTAGGTAGGTAGGTGGGTGGGTGGGTAGGTGGGTAGACAGACAGGTAGGTAGGTAGGTGGGTAGGTAGATAGGTAGGTAGATAGACAGACAGACAGACAGACAGACCGACAGACAGACAGACCGACAGACAGACAGACAGACAGACCGACAGACAGACAGACAGACAGACAGACAGACAGACAGATAGATAGATAGGTAGATAGATAGATAGATAGATAGATAGATAGATAGATAGATAGATAGATAGATAGATAGATAGATAGATAGATAGATAGATAGATAGATAGATAGATAGATAGATAGATAGATAGATAGATAGATAGATAGATAGATAGATAGATAGATAGATAGATAGATAGATAGATAGATAGATAGATAGATAGATAGATAGATAGATAGATAGATAGATAGATAGATAGATAGATAGATAGATAGATAGATAGATAGATAGATAGATAGATAGATAGATAGATAGATAGATAGATAGATAGATAGATAGATAGATAGATAGATAGATAGATAGATAGATAGATAGATAGATAGATAGATAGATAGATAGGGACGCTAGAGCCTGGTTCAAACGGTGCTAGTTTCTGTGATGGAATCCAAGGTGGCTGCGCTGATGGCTGCCCTGCGTACTCACTTGCTGGCTCCCGTGTTGGCTACGGTGATGGCAGTTGTTCATACGGAGCTCGCTCTTTTCACAGTTGAATTTTTTTTTTTTTACTTTAATATTGGTCGACCAGCAAACTTGCTATACAGACCACTGTTAAATTATGGAATATCACATGCAGAATATCATGCTGAGGTTGGCTCTAAAGGCTCCTCTAATTTAAATTAATTAATTGAACATTGTTGTGAATTATGTGAACAAAAATATGATGATTTTCTGTGTTATATTATGAAAAGTCGTCAGTATCACTAAGACGTATGTTTTGAGGGAGTTTCCTTTTAAGTCGAGATGGCTGACAAGATCTTGCTCCAATGTTATATGTCACAGCTCCAGGAACACCAGGAAGTTTGTTGAAGAAAGATTTTGACATTGAATGGATGTACTGTTCTAGTGGAAGAATTCCCAATTCTTGATGCAGTTGTTGATTTCTTACAAACCAGGGGGCATTTGTTGCAGTACGCAGGAACTTGTTCTGGAGAACTTGTAAGCGATGCATGTTTGTCTTATTTGCAGTCCCCCACACTGGCGCTGCATAAGTTAAAAGAGGTCGTACAAGTGAGGTGTAGAGTAGCATTGAACAGTCCAATCCAATTTGTGAACGTCTATTAACCAAAGGATATAATTTTCGAATTCTAGAAGAGGTTAGTGTAACAATGAGAGTTATATGGGCATTCCATGTAAGTTTCGTGTCTAATAATATTTCCAATATTTGACAGCTTGACTAGAGAGCCATGTAACTTGTTCATTTAGAAGAACCAAAGGAGGTGGATTATGAATAGGCCTTAAAGAGAAGATTTTAGCTTCTGTCTTGGTAATGTTGAGTAGTAATCTCCAGTCAGAGAACCGCTCCTGTAAGGATGTCTGAAGGGTGCTGATTTAGGTTACTATGAGAATAAAAGAGAACTGTATCATCAGCATACATAGCTATGTGTGACGGTTGTAAACATGAAATGTCATATGTGAAGATATTGAAGAGAAGTGGTGACAGTATAGATCCTTGTGGTACTCCGGCTAAAACTGGACGAAGCGTTGATTTAATGCCATCTATACGTACTGAGAACTGATGCTCAGATAAAAAACTTTTCACGATGCGTGTGAGATAGTCAGGAACACCAATTCTATATAATTTTAGCATTAAACCATCATGCCAAACAGTATCAAATGCTTGGGCAATATCTAGAAACACAATGGCAGTATACTATTTTTTCTTCAAAGTCTTTTATAATGGATTCAGTGACTCTTTGCAGCTGGTGTGTTGTAGAATGTTTCGGACGAAAGCCAAACTGAAAATCTGGTATTATCTTGTTTTGGAACGTAAATTTACAAATGCGATGATGAATAACTTTCTCAAAGAATTTAGATAGCGTGGGCAGTAAGCTAATAGGTCGATAACTTGATGGCAAGTGCTTAGGTGTGTTAGGCTTATGAAAAACAATGATTTCAGCAAGCTTCCAGGCTCGAGGAAAGTACCCAATTAAAAGGGCAGCATTTAAAATTATCGTCAAGTAAGTAAGAGCTTTGTTGGTAAGCTTCTTTAATACAATGTTGGGTATAAGATCATGGCCTGGAGATTTTTTATTTGGAAGCCTTTGAATGAAGTGAGACAATTCTTATGGAATAGTATAGAAAATTTTCTCTGGCACAGTCGGTTTATTAATATGTTCTATAAGTTCTTTTTCTAATTCAGAAGTAGTCTGTTCATTTTTATTCTCGTTTGGGGTGAATACATGTTGATAATAAGATGCAAGCAAGTTACATTTCGACTCTGTGTCTGTGGCTGTTTGAGAGTCTAACTGAAGTGTCGGGATGACTGTTGGCTCGCGTAGAATACGCTTTGTAGCGTACCAAAGAGTATTATCAGCTTCAGATAGAGATGATAAGTAAGACTGATATGACTGCAGGCGATGTTGTTCAAGATTTGTCGTGACTAATCGTATGAGATAATTCAGCTTCTTCCGCTGCCATGGTTGCCTCTCTCGTTGCCATTGTCTACGAATACGATGTTTTTCCTTAATTAATTGGAGTATGGAAGATGGTACGTAGTAGCGCGTTAATGGCCGCTGGGAGCACATTGTAGAATAATTTACACATGAGCATATTGTGTCCGTAAAATGTTGAACATCATTGTCAATATCTGTTGCTGTTAGTGGATGATATTCTGTGACTAACATTGAGTCTAGAGTCAACTGAAATTTATCCCAATCAACAAAACCATTAATAAGGCGTTGCACTTTAGGTATTACATTAGGAGACAATTGGAAAGTAATCAACACTGGACAATGATCTGAATCAAGTGCTGTTAATGATGCAATATAAGTTGGTAAATGCATATTCTTTTGAATTTCGATGTCAAGGATATCGGGAAGATTGGCGGGATTATATGGATAGTGTGTTGGTTCAGTTGGTGCGAGAATATGGAGAACAAGGTTGTTAATGCAGTTATAAAGACGATGTCCATTTGAGTTCGATACTCTGCATCCCCATGATGCGTGTTTACAGTTTAGATCGCCCACAAGAAGTGTTGAACCGACTGAGGGAAATAAAAGAGCAAGGTATGCAGTACTTAGCAGATATTTTGGGGGCTTATAAGCACAAAATAAAACAAAATCTTGGTTATTTTGACACTTAATTTTGATTCCGACTGTTTCTATATCAGACATATAAGGAAGAAGGACTTGATGATGTGTAATATTTCGCTTAATTAAAATGGCAACACCACCAGATGCAGTTGAAGCATTCCTATCATGTCTATATATTTTATATCCTGGAACAATGAAGACATCGTTTGGAAGAAGGTGAGTTTCTGTGATGCAGGCTAACATAATATTATGTGTTGACAAAAAGGCAATCAGAGAAGATCGTTTCATTCTAATACCATCAGCATTCCAATTGATTATAGTGAGTTGATGAATAGAAATTTTATTATTTGCTGCCATTCTGGAAGTAAGATGACAGGGAAGAGATAAAGTAATTTTTAATTTCTGACAAGAATGGCGTCAATAAAGTGATAATGTGCGGAATAACCTTAGAGAGTAGATCGGTTAAGAGAGATGAAGTGGAAGATTCAGGAGCAGGTTGACTTATAGGGCGACGGTGACTCTGATCAAAGGATCCTTTCACTGCATTTGCATACGTCTTATATCGAGAATTTGCTTGAAATTTTGACGTAGATGGTTGAGACATTGAAGGATTTACTTGATGTTGAGAATCTTCTGTGCGTTGAAGTAATGGTTGCTAAGATTCTGGAACATGAGTCCGTTTTTCTTGTCTTAACTGAATACCACGTGAGAGTTTTTCCTTCAATTGTAAATAGTGTTCACAGCCTCTGTTGTTTGCTGGTTGTTGTTGTTGTTGTTGACAGTTCTCGCACTTAGGCAGTATTATTTTAGGATTTGGGCATTGAGAGAAATGATGAGCCTCTAGACATCGTACGCAGCGTGGTTCGAGTTGGCAGTAGTTCTTAGCATAGACAAATAAATGGAAAGACCCCCAACTCAATGCATTACCTTCGACACGCTATTGACGCGACGTGGAGACACTTGGCGGAAAAAAACATCGGAACTACATCTCGTTACACATAGCGGCAGAATGCGGAACTACATCCCTTGTTACACGGCCCGATCGGTATTACAGGTATCCGTTATGCCAACATTAGAGCACGATCGGTACTGTAGATACCTATTATACCAACACATACTGGTGTTTTTCATATCGCCAAAGGAGTGTGTAATGGTTTATCAGTTTAAATAACATGTTTAACCACAATATTTATATCACATTTTTGTTTTAACATGTGAATATAAATATAATGGTTGAACATGAAACTGAAAACCATTAACACACTCCCTCTTTTAACACCGTCATTTAACCCTTTTATTAAATTAATTTATCAAATTTGACTAATAAATGTTTTTGCATCTTCTAGATCAAATATGTAATTGAGGTAGAGGATGCGAATAGGATAGGATACTTCTCTCCAAAACACCTTAAGCACTATTTTTAAATAATGTTATGTATCATGTATTAGAAGATAAAAACAAAGATTGACTTTGGAATATTGACTTCGAAGTTATTATTGGTCAGTTATATAATTATAATTCGCTCTTATTTTTTTATGTCAAACATTAGCTTGAAAATAGTCATAAGATGTTTTGCTGTGACATAGTACAACGCACGTTCATAAACATTTATAAAACACCACTTTATTTGTTTTACACTGTCAGAGCTGAACATCTATTTTTAAAAGTAACTGCCATTAGTTTAATATATGGATATTAAAAATCTAAGTAATCAATAATCACCACTGATAAAGAATATAAAGAAAACTATTTGTCTACAACAGACATAAAATTAACTTAGACTTTTAATAAAAACGCCATTAAGAAATACAAGTAAAAAAATTATTTTTCATTCTCTGATGTATAGTTGATTCAAAACACTGAACATATTAGAAAAAGTGCAATACAATTTATTAGAGATAAGTCTATACTTCGCAATATTTCCTAATGATGAGCTTTGATACTGAGTGTTTGATTTGGTTGTGGCCCCATTGCTCAAAATATGTTGTTGTTGTTGTTGTTGTTGTTGTATTCTAATGCCAGGGGTTTGACAAAGTCATTTGACCTCTTGCACTCCAATATTTTTCGAAGATATTATCATGGCCAGCCACTGAAGCACAGATTTTGAGGTGTTCCGAATCCATTTCTTGGTTTGAGTTGCACAGTGGGTAGTTAGGGGACTGATATATTCCAATTCTATGCAGGTCTTTGTTTGGCCAGACAGTCATGACCTGTTGCCAATCTAAATGCTGCTACAGACGATTTTCGTGGTAAATCGGGAATTAACTGTGGATTATGATGCAGAGAGTTCCATTTTTCCCTTGAGATTTGTGTTATCAAATTTTGTTTGTTGAAGTCTAAGTATGTAGATTTAATAAATCTTTTCACAGAGTAATACGTAGATTTAATAACAGGTCTGTAAGTAGCAGTGCTGCCCTTCTTTGCTAAAGCATCCGCATTCTCGTTTCCCAGGATTCCACAATGGGATGGTATCCATTGGAATACAATTCTTTTATTGAGTGATATTAATTGAGAGAGCATTTTAGTTATTTCTGCTGTTTGAGATGAAAGTATGTATTTAGAGACTATTGATGGAATAGCTGCTTTGGAGCCTGACAATATAACTGCATTCTTAAATTTATTGATGTGGCATAGAAGATTCCTGAGACTTTCACTTATTACAATGATTTCTCCGTCAAAACTTGTTCCAAATCCAAGAGATCTATAAAGTGAGAAGAGACAAAATATTGTACCATATTTACTCTCTTCTTAGCTGATGTTATACAAGCATTCCATTATAAAAAATTTAGTTGCTTCTGTACCATTAAAGTAGTCCCGCCCAGAAATCCGATTGGGGGACTATTTTTCTGCATAGAATTGGAATATATCAGTATCCTTACTGTCCATTGTGCTACTCAAACCAAGAAATGGATTCGGAACACCTAAAAATCTGTGCTTCAGTGGCTGACCATGACAATAATTTTGAAAAATACTGGAGTGCAAGAGGTCAAATGACTTTATTGTCAAATGCCTGGCATTAGAAAACATCAACATATTTACTCTGGTCATGATAATATCTTTGAAAAATATTGGAGTGCAAGAGGGCAAATGACTTTATGTCAAATGCCTGACATTAGAAAACAACAACATATTTACTGTCTAAAAATTCTAAATAATGAACCCAAATCTCACCAGTTGCAGAAGCTGCATATTCGTATCGCTGCCACTGGACTCCCTCCTATGCCCTATAGATGACACAACTGAAATGCTCATTGTACTAGTAATTATTATTTGTATTTATATTACTATGTAATGTTAACTTTGGGTCTTAAAGATCGTTAGATTTATCATTGCCCTATATATTACAAAAATTATATTGCTCATAATGTAGAAGTCAAGTACTCTACTTTTTTTTCAGATGAATGAATGAATTCCTCTTATTTTCCTTCAATTAACTAAAGAAATCAACACATTAAACGAAATGAGATAATAATAATAATAATAATAATAATAATAATAATAATTCATTCTAGTACCGAGGTCATGGAAAGCATGGGGCTCTACCTCCATGTCCCCCAAATGCCTTCTTGGCATGTTACGGGAATACCTTTACCTTTTACCTTTAATAATAATAATAATAATAATAATAATAATAATAATAATAATAATAATAATAATAATAATAATAATAATGAATGAAGTCCATTACCATACACTTGTCAACAAAATTAAACACAATTTTGTTAAAACATAAAGACAATGAATGAATCACTCAATGAAAGAGAATACAGGTTCAAATTGATGCCACAGTGAAGTGCAATGAATGAAGCAATTATGTCAGGTGGTGAAAAAGGTTAATGTAAGTAGCCTGGTGATGAAGTGGGTCGTAGTTCTTGAGTGGGATACCAAGCATCCCTTGATGGAATGGCCCCTCTTAGTAAGTTATATCTCAAGTCACCGTTATACTGATTACTGCGAAAATGGCTTGCACATATATAGGTCCTTCTGTAAGGATGAGGACTTTCTGCCACAGCTGCCCACATGTGGTACCTGTTACAATCAAAATTCTATTATTATCTTTAAAAAAATACACAAACAAGGGATGGTATTAATTTAAATTAATGATTTAATCATGATGTAAATAAAATTATTTTCATTTTATTTACATCAAATAATTGTTACTACTTAAATAACAGATTAAAATTATATGCACCTAACATGATTAAGATGAGAAATTAACTTCCTGAAAAAAAAAATATAAACGTTTTTACATATGACTGTTCTGCTGCTTCTTAAAACTATTAGCAATATATATGAGTAGCAAACTTGCATCTCTGCAATGAACAAAATATTTTCTATGGTGAAATATATTTTCCTTCCTATGAATTCATATAAAATTTCACCACAGAAAAATCTTTGTTTATTACAGACATATAATTCTAGCATTTTCTGAAGAAATGGACAGGTTTTGAAAGTTTGCTTCTCATATGTCTTTTCCCAACTCCTAATTAAGGAGCAACAGAACACATGGTACAGGTAGTCAAGTAGAGCCTACTTTCGGAATCACCACCTAATTAAAGCACAGTATGATGCTGAGGATTGAAATGAATAGTTGTAGCTCATAACAATATTCAAAGTAAAAGTTGCACAATGCCAAATGGACTACGTATTTATTCTGAAAACACACAATGCTAAGCTCTTCTGATAAATTTATGTGTAAATATTTATCTCCCTAAATAGTTTAATTCTTTTCTAATGAATAACAAACTGAGCATAATATCTTGCCTAACTCTAAGCCAATTATTATTATTATCATTAAGTGCAGGTTATTAGTGCTGTAACTCTTCATGTATTAATAATGAGGCCTATGTGTAAACATAGTAAATTATTTTTGAAGCGATGTTGTTAATTACTTAAAATAACACATTAACAAAATACACAATTATGTAGGAACTAATGCACAAATTAAGTTTAAATGAATTACAAAAGAAGGCAAAAACTCATTTTAATAAACAAATATGAATTTGACAAATAATTCTAACTTAAATTTAAAAATCAATATAGTTTACCAACCCTGACTATTTACTGATGATATATAAGGATATCTTTGCATTGAGCTTATGCCAACGGCATTGCTTACCTTTTAAGCTGTGCTGCATTACTTGGCGCAGGAAACAGGAATAACCAGGTCTTCTCATTACTATCCGATTTCTGACAGTACACTGCAGCACATTCACAGTGTAAAACTCCGCCATTTGTCTTTCTATTAACTGAAACAAACCAGAAGTAGCCTAGTATCATATAATGCATTAATAACATTACATTTCATAGAACAATTGAAGGATTGCAGTATAATCAACGTTTGTGAAATATTCCTGGAAGAATTCTATCCACGAGTCTATAAAAATAATAAATATCTCCGGCAATTTAACTCTTTTTATTTAATCAGAATTATTCCAGTAAAGGTACTACTGTTAACTGTAAAGTCAAATTTCTAAAATATATCTTTTCGTGAACAATACTTCTTTACTATTGCGTTACCAAGCTAAGGTACCCCGCCATCCTTTCGTAACGCTACTGTAAAGAATTACACCGGGAACAACATATTCAGTCATATCAGATTCTGTCCCACGAATTTTAAGATGTCTGACCAACTTAACTTAGCTATATACAAAAATAAGATGTTCGTTCATACCCAAAGTGTATATTAACTCTGTTAGCTTACCTTTAAAGCTCTTGGCGTAATTGCAGTTAGGCCTAATACACTGTTGTAATTCAACACAGAAGTCAGTTCATCATGTGGTAGTGGTAGAATGAAGGTAATCGCGTTCTGAAGTTTATCCCTGAAAACAATTACAGATCTCAGTTTAATAAACGTTTAAGATATGATGGAAGAATTCAGTTTAAATTAGAAAACATGACGGTGCAGTTAAGCTGCATCTACACAGTTCAGTTTTTCATGCTCGTACGCACGCAGTCTGAGAAGAATATTGAAAGAATAAAGTTTAAAGCGCATGTTGAATTAAGATACATTAAGATTTTCTATTTACAAGGTACGCCATATTAATATTAAAATACCAAAATACCATGTGATGGAGTGTAAAAACCGATTATAGTTTCACTGACCAAGTTCTGCAGCAGCGAAAGCTAAAATAATATGTTATCCTGCACATTGTGTGCACTTCCGTTATTATTAAATACCAATCTTGCAGGCATTGCTTGAATGTGTGAAGTTGAAAGAAAAGTTGAACCGTGTAGATGTATTCCCAAACATATTTCTTTCTTACCTTTAACGTTGCGAATTATTTCTTGTTGCAGGAAAGCACCAGTAACTTCTCAATTAACTCGATCTGTTCAAATTTCTTCCTTAAGCAGCCATGTTCGTCAATTTCATAATTTATACAAGATTTAAACAGAATAGGAATGCCAACATCCAACAATTGATCAACTGAACAAATGAGGTTAATAGGTCATACACAGTCAGTGGCGTGCATTCTGGGTAGGCTAGGTCTGCTGCGCCTACCCAGACAGACAGGAAGAAATTTATTAAATTTGTATTTAAAAGTAATACTGTTAATTTAAGAAAGTCTGCAGAGTCCTTAACTAATTTCAGCAAATTTTGGTTTGGCATCCTATTTTCATTTCCTTTTGGTTGGTACTGTACGTCGCATTTCAATTATTGTCCGCTGTGTGCTCGCTCTCGCGTCATCTTTCGTCACTGGAGAGTTGGGCAGCTCGGCTTGCTGAGCCTCCCTGGCCCTGCAGTGAGCGTAGTGTTTCCCTTCATAATCAGTACATTAGAACAGCTGGCGCATGCGCCCTGATTTACGTGTCTTGCCCATTGCCGTAGTACGTTAGGCTGGTAGGCGCTAATGAAAGCGCTTTTGGTGATGAAATTACTGTATTATAGTGTTTATTTGAACTTCTATTGGTAAAGTGAGTGTGTTATAGAGTTTATTTAAACAAAGTGAGGTAAAACTAGTGCGATATTGTTGTAATATGGCAGAAGATCACTGTATAATTGAACAGATTTTTAAAAGGATTTTCGGTTGTAGATCATTGAACGAAAAAGTTGAAATTGTAACTCTGGGGGGAAGACCAGTGCCGGCGCTTCCGAACTTTAAGTTTTTACATAAAGAAAAGAGTAGAGAATATTTACGTTATTTCAATGTGAACCAATATGTGAAAACTAATTAGCTAACAGGATGCAGTCATTATTTTGCTGGCCATGCTTATTAATTTGTAACGATTTTTTAGTAGGTTATTTTACGACGCTTTATCAACAGCTTAGGTTATTTAGCGTCTGAATGAGATGAAGGTGATAATGCCGGTGAAATGAGTCCGGGGTCCAACACCGAAAGTTACCCAGCATTTGCTCATATTGGGTTGAGGGAAAACCCCGGAAAAAACCTCAACCAGGTAACTTGCCCCGACCGGGAATCGAACCCGGGCCACCTGGTTTCGCGGCTAGACGTGCTAACCGTTAATTTGTAACGAACAAAGTGTGTGGAACAAAGAGGGTTATAATAATTTGAATAATCTCAGCAATGCCATTGTCAAACACGAACGATCGCAATGTCATTTGCGTTCGGTTGTTCAGCTTTCTTGTTTTGGAAGTGTTCGTATTGACACCCAACTTGATCAACAATTGAAATCGGATGTGGGCGTCACAATGAAATGGTGAAGAAGAACAGAGAAATAATGAAAAGCCTAATCGACACAACGTGCTTCTTAGCCATGCAAGTACTGCCGTTCAGAGGGCATGGCGAAAGTGAAGATTCACTTAACAAAGGCAACTATATAGAATGTTTACATTTGTTGAGCAGCTACGACACTACTCTTCGAGAACATGTAGAGTCGTCTACAACATTTAAGGGCACATCAACAGAATTCAAAATGCCCTGATAGCTGCTATCAGTGGCGTGTTGATGGAATCTATTAAGAATGACATTTCCATGGCCCAGCATGTTGCAGTTATTTTAGATGAAACATCCGATGTAAGCAACAAATCACAACGATCCACCACTCTCAGGTATGTCCATGACCAGACAGCACAGGTTCAAAAAACGTTTATTTCCTTCGTTGATGTGAGTGCAGATAGATCCTGTAATGGTTTATTTAATCATGTAATGGACATAGTGGGATCTTATGATATTAGAGACAAATTAGTTGGTCAAACATATGACGGTGCGGCAGAGATGGCTGGAGAAATAATTGTACTTAAAACCACAGTTCAAGACATTTATCCTAGAGCTCTATTTGTTCATTGTTTCAGTCATGTCCTAAATCTAGTCTTATCTCAGTCAGCTATGAGTATTAAGGAGTGCCGGATCTTTTTTTCAGACATTGAATGGACTAAGTAGCTTCTTCTCCAAGTCTACAAAACGCGCGCATGCTCTTACTGAATATTCCAACAGAATAATTCCAAGAAATGCACCCACAAGATGAAATTTCTCTTCCAGAATAGTCAATATTGTAAAGGAGAACCGTAAATTGCTGGTGGACTTTTTTAAAAATATACTCAACAACTCATCAGACTGGGAAAGTGAAACTGTTGCTCTTGCGCGTGGATATTTGTCTTTCCTTTCAGAGTTTGAGACCAAATTTCTTCTAAATGTGTTATCAAAGATCTATGCATACATTGACATTCTGTACAACATTCTTCAAACGAAGCATTTGGATATTCTGTATTGTGTAGAAAAGGTTAATGAAACAAAACGTATTGTTCTACATGAGAGATACAGATTTGATGCATTATGGAGTGATGTTTGTAATGAAGTCGAGTGTGAAGAAGTGCCGCGAAAAAGAAAATGCCTGGAAAATGATGTCATAAAATACAGGAGAATATTTTTTGAAAAAATAGACAATGTGACAAACCATATTACAGATAGGTTTGGAAATCTCCCTCAGTTGGAATTTATTTCATTGCTTGATCCAAACAAATTTCAGTCTTATAAATTAAATTTTCCTAATTCCGCCCTGGATGCGCTGAATGTAAAGCACAGTGCAGTGTTTGATATAGTTCGTCTAAAAATGAATTGACAGTCCTATATTCAATGGAAGAGTTTCGTGGAAAATACCCTCATGAACTGGTGACACATTTAAAATCAAAACAACTCCACACAGAATTTGTCGAATTGTACAAATTGACCCTACTGGTTTTGACCATACCAAGCACATCTGCATCTGCTGAGAGGTCATTTTCTGCCCTTAAGCGGATTAAATAATTTCAAAGATCAACTCAAGGGCAAGAAAGATTAAGCAGTCTAGCCTTGATGTCCATTGAGAAGAAAAAGCTGAAAGAAATCTGAAAATCCCCTACATTCCACAGCGATGTCATTGAGGAGTTTTCTAAAAAGGAACGCAGAATGGAGTTCACCTTTAAGTAAATAAGGTATGATTTATTTAATTACCAATTTATTTTATCATTAGTTTCCGGAAGTTTCTGTTTTCTTACCCTCCTTCTGGCTGCTGCTCTGGTTTGATGTCAGAACTCACTAAAATTATATCAAATTATCAATATGTTCGAGATATTGTAAGTTGTATACCTATGTAGCATGCAAACATGAAGAGCCTACCCTAATGCAATAGGTTGCGCACGCCACTGTACACAGTACACTAATATGGCTACATTGTCCTCGAATGAAAATGCAAATTAGCTATATAGTAATAGTAATAATAATCCGAATATTATAAAACTGACACATTCTGTAAATAATGGATATTAATAATATCTGTTTAAAACTGTCATATTGGCAAAACTTATAACCAAAGAACTTTCGAAACCAAAGAGTTTTGTACTGGTAATTTTACAAACTCTGTGATCGAAATACAGCCAGTGCTGTCCTGACCACATGCGGCAAACTATGGAACATCTATGAGCATCCAACATCTATCATTTGAGTTAAACCCCCCTGGTTCTTAGTATGACCAAAATTTTGGCACCTTGTACACTGAGGAATCTCTTTGGATTGACGTCTGATTTCGACTTTAACTACACTGTAAAATAGGCGACTGAGATTTAGTATTGATTTTACCTTGGTCATTGTTGTCTAGTTCTATTGCACAAAGTGGAGTGGGCTGTTTGTTCTTTCCTAGGAGTCTCGTTACTGTATGAACTGGATAGTTAAATTCTTCAAGGGCGACTTTAGCTCTTGATCACTGAGAGAGTTGGGTACATTTCGAATAACAGCAGAAAATTTCTTTTCAGAGGGATTTTTATAAGTATAGTATTGCTGACGAATTGAGTCAAAGTAAGTAGTAAGTGATCGAAAATCATGGGATGTTGATGCGTACACTTTTATGATTGAACCTTTCAACTCTGTATGAAATTCTGATTGTACATAATTCTGTATGCTTTGTAATAAGAGCTGATAGTTCTCAATGTTCTTTAAGCAGATAGGTGGAATGTTTTCCTTTTGAAGTGTAGAAGCAGCAGAAGGTTCCTCCATGCTGTCTTCCGTAGCTAAAGGCTGAAATCTGTTTTGAGTTGGAATGCTGGTGTAACACGTCATATTCTGTGCTATTTCTGTATTTGAGCTTGTGCACGGCCGCTTATTAATTTGCATATTAGAAGGGGTTGCATTCAGATTAGGTACTGAAGAGGCATTCTTGTTCGCAGTATTTAAGATAGTAACATTTTTACTTCCAAGAGGAGTCAACTTAACATTCTTAGCAGAAAGAGTTGTCAGTGATTTTTTAGGTAGCTGCATAAATATTGTTTTTTTGATCTTCTTTTGTTTGTAACTAGGCACCAAGGAAATGTTTACAGAACCTGTGTCATTTCCACGATTATTAATATTTATATCGCTACTCACAGTTTCCATTTGATCAACCATAGTATGAAAATCATGTTCAAATGTGCTAGGATCTAAACCAGAAGAACCGGATTCATTTCCAGAAGAACCACTAATTTGAACTGTGTCCATGCTTGAAGAAAGTTTTTCGCGCACTCGCACCAATGAATAATAATGTTAATTTCAAAACTAATTAAACCATTATTTTAAGTAATTAAACAACACTATAACAAAGTAAACAACAATTAACACTAATATTGACAGAAAGAGAAGACTATAGAGTGGCCATGTTGTCCTGTACAGCACTCTTTGCGGTGCCAGCGCGAAACACGGCAGATCTGAACCTTGTCTGAACTAAGCGCCCACCTTTGTAGAAATTCGTCTGCTTACAATGTTGTATAACCACAGTCTAATATATCTATTAGACTGTGGTATAACGGAGGTAACAACTACAAAAAAAAAACGAAGAAAAAACATGCCTGTTGTGTGTGCTGCATATAACTGCAATGACAAAAGGAAAAAGACAACTGATACATCATATTTCATGTAAATTTTATGAAGTTAAGTCCATAGCTTTGTTAATTAGCAGCATTTTTTTTCATGCATAAATGTGTAACAACGCCCGGCATAAACAAAATAAATGGTTCATTGGTAATGTACTTAAACTAAATACGGATAAAACCACTACAATTCCGTTTCAGACCCAGTGAAAAACAAATAGCAATACAATATTAAAATTGTATTTCGACACCGGCCTCCTTTATTTCTGCTCCTTCTGTCCTTACTGCTTACACAAGAAGACGATGAGCTGTAGCTTATAAAAAGTAGGCCTATTTCGAAGACAAACGATTAATCACATAAATGGTTCACTAGTAATAAATTTAAACTAAATACGGATAAAACCGCTAAAATTCCGTTTCAAACCCAGTAATAGCAATCAAATATTAAAATTGTATTTCGACACTCGCATCCAAAATAACGCAAAACTCTGGGGTAGGTCGTATTGTTGTTAGTATTTTGACTGGAAGGACATGAAAGAGCATAATTGGGCACCCACGTGCAATAATGGGGTACGTATGAATATGTTTCGTAACTACTTACCCCATTATTGTACGTGGGTGCTCAATTATACATTAATAATTATCTGTGGTGCCACAGCCCTTGAAAGGCTCAAACAGACCAGCGGCTGTTGGCCTAACGTTCACATTTCGATAATTATACTCTACTGTAACAAAAAAAAAAACTGAAAGCGTGTTTTGTCATGTTTTACCCACGTTACAAGCTTGGAGGTAAAGGTTGTTTACTACAGTTAGGGCCTACTTTCGTTCTATATCTTATGGTATAATAAATAATTTTGCAACGTGTAGAAACTGGGAAAACAATTTAATAAAATCATCCGAATCATACTCGTTCATTTTATAGGCAATCTTGCAGGTCGCATTTAAAAGAACCTAGGGATATTAACATTTTCTTCAGTATATTTGCTAGGACTTCTTGTCATACTACATGACAATTTTGCTTAGATTATTCTTTTAAACATTCCTTTTAGGAATAGCTCAAGTGTTTTAAATTTAGCGTATATAAGTTTAGATTAAGTTCCTAGCACGTATTTGACGAAATACTAGGTTTTTCCACTTCAGTTTAACTGATTTATGCAAAGGAAATTTTGACAGCTGACGATTCTAATGTCACTTATCGCCACGCACACTTTCTTTTGGGCGCATAAGTTCATGGCGGACGGTCGTTCAATTTTCTTCAAACATGGCGGCGCAATGACCACTCTACATCTTTCTCTTTCTACCTCGTTGGTTGGTACCTGTTACAGGGGGGTGCAACTTGATTAGAGTTATTTACAACGTGAACTGAGAGACATCTACCGACATTGGTAAGCAATAAGTCCTCGTTCCTTCAATAATTCCTCAATAGATGGCAAACAAATCAACAAATCGAATTCTGCGTCGATGTTTTGCGTACCGGTATGTGTTTTCATTCGTATTTCAACGTGTTTTGGGTAATATTACTCAGAAGTTTTGTGCTACACGTGTTTTCTTCTATTGAGGTAAGATGATATTTACGTACTTATTTTGCATTGGAGATCTGAGATTATAAATGAAACATAATGAGCACTTATTGTGTTGTTTATTTATGTATTCGTGTCTTTTGTTAACGTGTGTTACATGTGTTCACCTATGCTATTCTGAGAAGGAGGTGATATTTAGTACTTATTATTTTACAAATGGAGATTTATTTGCTGAAATTATAACTATAAGTGAATAATTATTGTGATGTAGTTTTAACACATTGTGATTGAAGTTATTGTGAGGTGACATGATTGATACGTTTCAAGCAAACAATGCAAGAATTAAACACATAATATGTTTAATTAACTTAATTGATTAACATAATATGTATTTATTATTTAATTACTTATTAGGGATGTAAGAAAAATCACTAGTATTGTCTGTCATTTCAGCATGTCCCAGAAAACCTGGGTAAAAACTTGCTCTGTGCCTGGTTGTCTGGGGTCAAATAGAAGAGATTCGGACTTACCATTTTTCCACTTCCCGGCTAGGCTCTGTACAGAGCCTTCTTTAGTTACAAGCCGGAGCCATACGTCGGCAACACTGTAATTAACTCACCCGGAGGCCGACCATACAGGACACGTGTTTGTGCTAATGTAGATTTTCAATGTAAATTAATG
Organism: Periplaneta americana; assembly: GCF_040183065.1. NCBI lineage: Eukaryota > Metazoa > Arthropoda > Insecta > Blattodea > Blattidae > Periplaneta > Periplaneta americana. The sequence goes on from NC_091124.1 coordinate 106,768,761, forward strand.
TTACAATATAAGTGTGTGTCGATGGAATTTTGTTCGCGGTCGTACCAAACGTTAATTGTTGATATATTTTAAAGCAAGTGCGTGTTGGCGATAAATGGTTGCAGTCTTTGGGAAGTTTTTCGGTTATTGATGACAAAGTAATTGACTATTCTACTAAATATTAAATATTGTATAACTACATTTTTATAGTCTTACTTGTGGTTTGTGATGTGTCAGAATTCTAGCCAATTTGTTGGGTCTCGCCTGCTATATCAATAAAGTTACGCCGTTGATTTTCAAGTTCATTGTAAACAGCTGTTTTGTGATCCCATAAATGTTGCAGTTTTGTTGAAGATTCGGATTGCCTGCTATACGTCAGAACTACCTATAATTTGTAGATGCATATAATCTCTTTGTTGGTTTTCAAGGTTTGTTTATTAGTGTTATTTATTTTGTAATAAATTAGGTATAAACATGTTTCTTTTCACTTCGTATTTTTTTTTTTTTACAGGATTTAAGGTAAGCGTTCACTACATCGTATCGCACGCATCGGACGAATCACAAGGATTGGAAAAAGACTATAGTTGCTGTAATTGTTATGTAACCGCGTTCATTACATCGTATCGGACGCATCGCCTCACGGCAAATCCGTCCACGTTTCTCGGATGGGCAACTTTTCCGATGTGTGCGATCATGGCCTTCTTTAATAAATCTATTTTAATTGTTCAACTGTTACTATTATGTTGTGCCATGTTTAGTGTCGCGCCTAAATGGCAAACGGAAAACTTATTTCGCATGTACAAAATTGCGAATAATTATATAATGTGAGGCGTTCCCATTACAGTAATCAAGTCATTTCTTTTGAAAATATATTATGTAACCAATATTTCTTTCGTTTTTTCCTCTTCAATTAAGACGCATGAAGCAATTACAAATTCTTATTCGCTAACAGACGTAATTAATAGACCTAACCTCAACTCCTTTGCTTTCAGTAATTTCAATATCGTTCGACGTCATGTTTTAAACAGCTGATAGGGGAATCCGATGAGGCGATGAGGTGAAGCCGTTACAGTGAACGCACTGCACTTAAAATATCCGTTGCGTGCGATTCGTACGAGCAGTGCGATACGATGAAGTGAACGCTTACCTTTAAAGTTCACTGAGTTACGCTAATTGACATATACACGTACTTAATGATAATGTTGCGTTTTGTTACGTATTATGTTGAAGGTATGTTTTTTCATATATTTTTTTACTTGGCTTAACTGTATTTACATCCTAATACTTTTATTATAATAGGTATGTCAATAGTTTCTTCTGTTTACATTTTATTTTAGGCCTATTTGCTTAATTTACATTCTTAGCTTGTTTTCTGTAGTTATATTTATTTAAAATTATATTTTAAATAGTTTATAACAAATAATTTAGGATAACAGTATTGTTATGGTGACTGGCCAGCTTCAAACTAAAACTAGCTTCCTGGACATCTGAAATATTTATAGAAAAACACGACATAATCACATGAAATTAAAATGTATATGATATCCTACACCTTTCACGTCAGAGGTGAAACAACATTAAGCGGCAAAACATTGTCAATTTACTAGTCACAAATTTGTTAACTGAATGGAACTCAAGAATACTGTGTAGGAACTTACGTCTTTATTGCATTATTGATTTTATTATTTTCGGTGCAAGGAATATATTTTTTATTTATTTATTTGTTTACCTTCGTACTATCAATAAAAACATGTTTGTTTTGTAATTATTTTAAGTGGCAGCCTTTGTTTGTAAGTAGCCTACTAACGCCGTATTCTGAAGTTTAGCTAATTGATTGCAATAAAACACTATTTTCGAACCCGTAATAATTTACATCACTATTCTAAATCTTGATCTTACCTTTGTGCATGAAGTAATATTGTAAAAATACGCATTACGTATAACGAAACCAATGAGCAAACACAATATCACTTTAAAATCTCCCGCCTCCACTCTGCGTTGCCAAACCTACCCATGCTCCGGCTTGTAACTAAAGAAGGCTCTGGTTGGTACAATTGATCGCGCGTCGATAAATAAATCGAACTCAACTCAACTTGTATTTGTGATCTAGACCCAGTATAGTAGGGAACAAATAAATAATACAATTAAATTGTTATTCAATGCAATGTGTACATAAGTTCCGGCTAGTTCCACTTATTTGTTGCATAATGTGGCAGGAGTAATTATAAAACTGTGTTATTTTTATGTGAAGAGAATTCACCATGTTAACATAACCTATTTGCGCCAACATTTTGAGTTGAGAACGAAAGCTATTTTGAGATTTAATAAAGAAGAATATAAATAGGATAAACTTCAGAACACGGTTATCTTCCTTAGTTATAGGTAGAAAATTCACCACAGCCCCTCCTATGAAATGTACATACGGTTATATTACTTAACTAGGGTTAAACGAGCGCTGAGGTATAATTCCGGTAACTTCTGAACTGAAAACAGTTGTATTTATTTTTTGTGGAGATGCATTTCATCCTCTAAGCAAGGCATAATAAAAGCCTGAACTAACCGAACTAATTAGTATATGCAAGGTGTATGAATACGAAGGGAACTACCTCACCGCTAGTTTAGCCCTGGTAACATATTAAACTAATCATTCTGGAGTAGCGTTTGAAACGAATAAATACAATTGAAGTGTAGACAAATTGCATTTACAAGTTATACGTAGCGTTATGCTTAATTATGATGCATAATTGCGAATATAGAAATAAGGCAAGTACTGATAGAGTAAACATAATCTATAATGTCAACACATCAACATATGCGTGCGATGCAACTGAAAATACTGAAAGGTGCATAAATGAATGTGCAAGAATTTCGTAATGAAGTGTGCGTGCTTTATTTCAATTAATTACAATATTAGGTACTGTAACAGTAATGAAAATTACGGTATAATTTTTTGTAATATACTATATGTATCTCGTTTTTAGTTCAAATTGTGTAAATTATCAAACATCGTATTATTTATAATGTAGGTTATTCACACATAAAAAGGGCACAATAGTTTAACTTTAATAAAACAAATACGGTAAAGTAACAATAATGGATTAGACGAGTAACATTAGTAACGCTGCACTGAGGCCTAATCACAACTTACTTTATATGCCATTCAATGTTTCACTTTCACGTGTATAGTATTACACATATTTACTGTTTATAACACCAAAAATTCACTTAACCACATAAGGGCGCAATATTTAATCGAAATAAAGGTAGGTATTACACATACGAACTTTGCCTGCAACAACGTAATTTTCACACCAAAAATAATATTATACCTTACGTTGCAAGTGAATTGTGTCTAAAGTGTCTCACAATCACTGTTTAAAATTTTAGTGACGCGATTACACTGCATTTCACAGAAATATATGTTATTTTTCATGTACTGCACCTAATTGATATGGTTGAAAGTCCGCCCTTCGCGATCAGCTGTATTAGATCACGATGGCAGTGGTAGTGGGGATTAGAGATGGGCCGAATATCCTGGAACTGCTACTTTGAAACTGTTACAAAAATGAAACTGTTTCGTGTACCAACCTGTTCCAATTGTTCCAAACAGATTAGGCCGGTTACACACTATACCGAGAAATGTGTAATGTGAAATGTGGGCCGAGAAATGCGTCAGATCGAAAGCATTGTTTTAAATGGAATGTCACCACTGCCAATATACAAAAAGGGAGATAAATGTACTATTGCTAATTACAGACCCATATCATTATTAACAACATTTTCAAAAGTGTTTGAGAAAGTTATGTATAATAGATTATATCATTACCTGGAGTCCAACAATATATTAGTTTTAGAACAGTTTGGATTTAGAAAACAAAAATCGACAGAGAATGCTGCTTTTAGTTTGGTGGATGAAATACTAAATTCATTAAATTCGAAACTACATGTAGGTGGGATTTTTTGTGACTTGGCTAAAGCATTTGATTGTGTAGACCATAGTATATTAGTAAAAAAATTGAAGTTTTATGGCATTAAAGATGAGATGTTGGGTTGGTTTACATCGTACTTATCAAATAGAAAACAAAAAGTAGAAATAAATGTACCAAATAGTCATAAAGTTACTTATTCAGAATTTAGAAATATTAAACATGGTGTTCCGCAGGGGTCAATTTTAGGTCCATTGTTGTTTCTTGTTTATATTAATGATTTAGCCTTGACCATAAACAATTCATCCCATGTAATTTTATTTGCAGATGATACAAGTGTAATTATTTCAAGCAAACAATACGATCATTTTATAAACACTTCTAATACAGTGCTGAATCTAATGAATGAATGGTTCCATGCAAATAAACTAGCACTTAATGTTGATAAAACCAGTGCAGTCAAATTTAGTACACACAATAGTGCTCAGGTTTCCTACAGTATTCGATTAAATGGAACTCATCTCAAAGAATCTATAAGCACAAAGTTTCTTGGTTTAGAATTGGATAATCACTTGAACTGGAAAACGCATATAGAATGTATTACTCGTAAATTGAGCTCTGCCTGTTATGCATTAAGATCCTTATCTACTATTGGTGATATAAACTTACTCAAAATGTCATACTTTGCATATTTTCACTCTGTAATGAAATATGGCTTAATATTCTGGGGTAACTCGTCTGAAGCTAAACACGTTTTTGTTTTACAAAAGAAAGCTATAAGAATAATGGCCGGTGTGCATAAAAGGACCTCATGTAAAAATATTTTCCGAAACTTAGAAATCTTGACTTTACCTTGTGAATACATTCTTTCCGTAATGATGCTGTATATTAAGAACCAAGATAAATTCAGTACTAATCAAGACATTCATCATTTTAATACAAGACATAAATCAGATCTTCATCTACCCTCTGTTAGTCTAAGCTGTTTTAAAAAAGGAGTTCGCTATTCATGTATAACAGTCTTCAATGCACTGCCTAATTATCTTAAAGATTTGAAGAACAACGAGAAAAGGTTCAGAAAAGAATTAACCAAATTTCTACATACTCATACCTTCTACACAATTGATGAATTGTTTATGCTTGTGAATTGAATTATTCTACTTAAATGACATGTACAATTTTATATAGCTCAACTAAAATATGTTTTTATATTGACTTAATCTGTTTACTATGTATTGTATTTTTTGTTTAGCATAACTGATGAATTGTATGTACTGTAAATTGAATAGTATACTGTATAGGTCAACTGATGAATTGTTTAAGCTTATAAATTGAATTAATCTACTTCATATGAATTGTGTAGCTTAACGAAAATAAGTTTGTAAATTGAACTAATTTGATTGTATATGTTTGTATAGTTTGGCTGATGAATTGTATATGTTCTTAAATGATTACTAGTCAGTGTAGCTCTACTGATGAATTGTATACAGACCTACTGTAAATTGAATGGTAATATGTATAGCTCAACTGATGAATTGTTTATGATTATAAATTGAATTAATCTACTTGATATTAATTGCACAAATTTGTATAGCTTAATGAAAGTATGCTACTTTGTATTGTATATATTTGTATAGATTTGGCCGATGAATTGTATATGCTTTAAATTGAATAGTAATCTATATAGCTCTACTGATAAATTGTTTGTTTGTAATTTGAAGTAGTTTGCATGATATGTATTATCAATTTCTGTATATCACAACTGGTTGAATTGTTTATGCCTTAAATTTAATTAAATTGTTTTGTATTATAATATAGCTCAACTTATGAATGATCGTTTGCGTTTGTAAATTTAATAATCTGATTGGCTATGTATTGTATACTTTTAGTAGAGCCATCGATGTTGGTCAGTCGACAGACTCGCTGGGCTGCTGATCCGGAGCTGCGTTCGGGCTTGGGTTGGACTCCCCTTTGGACTTTGGTTTCTTCGGAGGTTTTCCCCAGCCGTGGGACTGAAGCCGGATGGTCTATGGCGAGTCCTTGACATCAACCCCTTTGATTTGATTACCCCCTTTGATTTGATTACCTGGTTGGGTTTTTCCGAGGTTTCCCCCACCGAAAAGGCAAATGCCGGGTAATATTTTGGCGAATCCTCGGACCTCATCTCATCTCACTACATCTCGCCAAAATGTAAAAAAATGTAAAAAAAATGTAAAAAAAATTGTACAAAATTGTAAAAATTGTAGAAAATTACTAAATTGTAAAACTATAAAAATTTGTAAAAATTGTAATTGTAATATTGTAAAATGTTGACATGTTCCACATCTTAAAGCTTCATTGCTCATGTAAGATCTATGGAATAAAATAAATGAATGAATGAATGACTGCCATCGTGATCTAATACAGGCCGTAAGGCAGACCACGTGACTCGCTTAACAGCTGATCGCGAAAGGCGGTCTTTCAACCATATGAATTAGTTGCAGTGCATGAAGAATAACATATATTTCTCTGAAATGCAGTGTAATTGCGTCAGTAAAATTTTAAACAGTGATTGTGAGACGCTTGAGACACAATTTACTTGCAATTTAAGGTATAATATTATTTTTGGTGTGAAAATTACGTTGTTGCAGGCAAAGTTCGTATGTGTAATACCTGCCTTTATTTCGATTAAATATTGCGCCCTTATGTGGTTAAGTGAAATTTTGGTCTTATAAACAGTAGGCTAAATATATGTAATAATATATACGTGAAAGTGAAACATTGACTGGCATGTAAAGTAAGTTGTGATTAGGCCTAAGTGCAGCGTTACCAATGTTACTCTTGTCTAATCCATTATTGTTACTTTACCGTATTTGTCTTATTAAATTTAAATTATTGCTCCCTTTTTATTTGTGAATAACCTACATTATACGAGTAAATAATACGACGTTTGATAATATACACAATTTGGACTGAAAACGAGATACCTATAGTATATTACAAAAAATTATACCCTATAGTTTCCATTACTGTTACAGTATCTAGAATTGTAATTAGTTGAAATAAAGCACTCATGCTTCATTACGAAATTCTTGCACATTCATTTATGCACGTTTCAACAATTTTCAGTTGCATCGCACACATACTTTAATGTGTTGAAGTTATAGGTTATGTTTATTCTATCAGTACTTGCCTTATTTCTATATTCGCAATTATGCATTATAATTAAGCATAACGCTACGAATAACTCATAAATGCAATCTGTCTACACTTCAATTGTATTTATTCGTTTCATACGGTACTCCAGTCTGAAGTCTGATTAGTTTAATATGTTACTAGGGCTAAACTAGCGCTGAGGTAGTTCCCTTCGTATTCATACATCTTTCATATACAAATTAGTTCGGTTCGTTCAGGATTTTAATATGCCTTGCTTATAGGATCAAATGCATCTCCACAAAAAATAAATTCAACTGTTTTCAGTTCAGAAATTACCGGAACTATACCTCAGCGCTACTAAGTAATATAACGTATGTACATTTCATAGGAGGGACTGTGGTGAATTTTCTACCTATAAGTAAGGACGGTAACCGTGTTCTGAAGTTTATCCTAAAAAATATATTCTTCTTTGTTAAATCTCAAAACCGTTTTCGTTCTCAACTTAAGCCTAAAATGTTGACGCAGATAGGTTATGTTAACATGGTAAATTCTCTTCACATAAAAAATAACACAGTTTTATTTATTATTCCTGCCACATTATGCAACACGTAAATGGAACTTATGCACATATTACATTGAATAAAAATTTAATTGTATTATTGATTTGTTCCCTACTATACTGGGTTGTAATGAATTGTATTTATCTAACCTACCAGATTAACACACAACTGTACATACGCTAATTTCATAGGAGGGACTGTGGTAAATTTTGTACCTACAAGTAAGGAAGGTAGATGTGCTAAATTAAAATCACAATAAAAATAATTCTTCTTTATTAAATCTCAAAATAGCTTCCATTCCAAACTTAAAATGTTGATGCAACCAGGTTATGTTACCATATAAAACTCCGTTCATATTAAAATAACACAGTTTTGTAATTATTTCTGCAACATATTATGCGATAAGGACTGTGAAGGGGTCTTATACACACATTACACTAAATAAAATTGAGCGCCGACACGCATTAAAGTAATATATTTCACTCAGCTCCGTATACTCAAATAGAAAAGCCCGACTCATCGAGTGACGTCACACAACCTTCATTACGGCCTGGTCTAGATCACGATGGCAGTGAATGTCACACACTACAACGAGTTTCTCGCTCACCTCGCGCGAGGTAAACGCATTTCTCGCTCTGATCGCTAGTCCAGCGAATTTTGCAAGACACATTCGACTCTGTCAACGATTACGATTACACACAGATATCAGGAAAACATTTTTCAGCTGTTTTAAATTCAGAAAACAGCAAAATTGTTCTAATATGTCAGATCGGCCATTGACATTTTTCGGTGTCATACAAATAAGTATGATACACGAGACGATAACTATTATAATACTAAATTGAAGACGTCGTCGGAAAAAAGAATGTTACATCACATTATTAAAATATGTGATCTAGGTAGAAAAAGAAATTTTAAAGCATTTATTTATAACAAATTATTGAACCCAATGGCTGAATAAATGTTTATCCCTGTTTAGTGAAATGATTGTGATAGTAAATAAAGCACTAATAAAATATGTTCCTGAAATAATTTTCCTTTCTATTGAAACATGAATTTTCAGTTTTGTTCGTTATGTCCAAATTCGGGGGAGGTTTTCAAATAAAAAAAGGAAATAAATATGGAAGAAGATAACCGATTTAATCAGACATTAATTAAGTTAGGGTTCTAATTTGCAATGCCAATCAACATAATATTGACTACGAATGATATTATGACTTATGATCACTTAATACTTATCAATGAAAAGATATGATTTTATATTAGATATTACTGTATGTATTACTTGCTAGTCAACATTATAATTTATTAAGAATTCAGTTTTCACCATTGTAGGCCTACTCGTGATGAAGGGGTTGCATTATTGGACTGAAGAGAATGCTGTTCCTGGTCATCAAAAAGTGAACAGTATCATTCCGTTTCGCGATAAAGTGAAATACAATTTCCTACTTGCGGTTTAATATAGTGAGGGAATAATGGTATTTCTCCAGAAAAATTACACCGAAGAAAGGCACAATTTTCTTTCGTTTCACTAGCTTCTGCGAGTTATATAATATGATAAAAACATGGTTTTGGTTTGCAGCCAAATTATTGTACTTTCAAGATAAAAAATCTTTTGATACTTGTGTATTCTAATGCGATTTAGTAGCTCACACTTATTAAAATTATACAAATTTGATTCTTCTGTATTTTAATGGATTGTTGTAGCCCCCCTCACTTGTTACAAATATAACACTCGTTAGGTCCAAGATGCAATACTATGAAAACTGGTCATTTCCCTAGTAATCCGTGCTGGAACTATTGCGTCGGATGTTGATAATTTTTCCAAATATTTTATATAATTGGGTGCAATGAAAGAAGCTCCAACACCTCCCCTATTATGACCACATTGTCATTGTTACTGAAGGACGTGAAAAAAATTGAAAACGCATAGTTCCAGAGCCACTTTCGCATCAAAGAGTCTGTCAAATACACTTTTTGCAGTTTTATGCAATATAAATCTCTTTCTTTTCATGGTATTGGAGTAACAACCAAAATTTAACTTCTCAAAGAAAATAAACAAAAGTTATATTTCATTAATTTATATTTTGCGCCACGAAATTATGTAAACTACTTACCTTTTTAGTATTATTAAACTGTTGGTTCTTGGTTTGATCCACTGCTATATTTTTATTAAGAAATTGGATGATTTATAAGGTTCAAACTATAGGCTACAACATAATAAACATAGAAAAAATACAATTATTTGTATATTAACATTTTATTCATATTATGCTAAGAATATGAATAGATCATTTATCTGTACAAAGAACTGCATTTACGATACTTTACCATTTGTATAGAGTCCAAGATTAGGAAGAGCTGTATCAAATTCTATTTTGTTAGGGGAAAGAAATGTAGGCCTAATTGTTACCGGCAGGTATGTTTTCATCGCACTGTTTCTTTTGGTTTTTACCATTAACCTTTCATATGTCTCTTGAGAAGAGATACAAAAGTCTTTTAAATGGAACGTGACATATCACAAAAGTCGTATCCAAATAATATTTTCTGTTTCACAGTTTCCAACACATCTTTCAAGTCACCCACTGATTTCACCACTCGCCATTTATACTGTTGCAATGTCTTATTCTCTTTTTGTACACAAAACTATCCTTTCCTTAACTTCCTTATTCTTCTTCGATAGAACCCGAATTTCATTTTCAGTATCAGCTTCCAATGACATAATGGAGGTCCCAACTTCGTCTACAACTGTCACAGTAGAGAGAGGGAGAGAAAGATTTCAGCAAACTTCCGTTTTACTCTCCTTCTTTCCTGAAAACAATAATTCATATAACATAACGAGCCTACTTTATACACAGCAGTGAATAGATATACCAATATTATTATGGTTAACTATCAGTGTAATGTTCATCCAACTAACCTTTGGTTCTTCAGGTTGCAAATATATTGTGACAGCTACACCGGGGTTCGAACGCGTGTCCGTTGGTCGCTTAGCTGTTGCGTTGAGGGGATCATCTGAATGCCGAGAGGGTAGAGGGGCGGTGTACTACTGCGACGCGCGAGGGGAGGCTGCGCGCGCATCTGGTTCTGGCAGAGGGGAGAGGGATCTGGATTGTTCGAGAGTGCTATCTCTGGACACGCGTCGAACTTTCCAGGCTACGTCGCTGTGGTTATAAAAGAGGAAACGCGAGCCAACTTGAGCAGTTTCAGTTGATTAGTTCAGTCAGTAATACTGGTGACAGACTACAGTCACTAATCGCGATTATCGACCTAATCGCGATCGGGTTTGTAGTGTGTCACCGTCCCGATCGCGATCAGGAGCTAAATCCTGTTTCCAGAAAAAGATAATCGCGCTGAGGCACGGCCCAGTGGACGAAAGTAACATTTTAGTAATCTTTGGTTTCGAATCACCTTGAATTATATTATTTAGGAAGTCGTGATAGCTTCTGCTGTGAAATTTTGTTACCCCTTCCATTGTATTATATGAAATAGAACATGAGTGGCTAGAAAATGAATTTGGCTACTATTAGACGTAGTGGAGAAATTTAATGCAGACGTGAGAAAAGTAAAAAGAAATATATTAACAAATGACAGACGAATTATTCATATTGCATATATATATATATATATATATATATATATATATATATATATATATATATATATATATATATATAGCAATAAAAGGCTGCTGAAAGATGTTTCATTTCAATAAATAATGGATTACTAACTGGAACTGGTTTCTTTTTCAGATTTTCAATTTCATTCTCCATTACGACGCTATCGTTGAGGTTAAGGTTGATTTTAAAAATGTTTTATTACAAAATAATATAAATTTTTGGCATGATATAAATTTTATAGATTATAAAATCTATTTTCAAAATAATATACATAGTAATGATATAAATTGCATCAGTTTACATTGTAAAGCATATAATATTAAAAAAAAAATAAATTCCCATATAAAGCTGCAAGAAACAACAAAAAAAAGGAAAAAAAAAAACAATGAACAAACTTTCAAAAGAAAGTATGAACTTTAGGTGTTGTCCAGGAGGAAAACAAACATATACGTATGTACAAAGAAGAAAGAATTCAGCTGTTGACCAGACGGGATGTAGTGGGTCACCACATTTTCGGTAATCGCGATCCGGTATGATCGCGATAAGTGCTGATCGCGATTACTACTGTAATCTGTCACCAGTATAAGCCAGTGAACAGAGCAAGCCAGTCTTGTGTACCGGAGTTCGACTTGAGTGTGCGTCCGCATCTGTGTCAGCATCCGAAGGCCTGAGTTCGAGTGCAGTGGACCGCAGTTGGAGGGACCTGAGTTCGAGTACAGCGGATCGTCACTGAAAGTCTGTGGTTCGAGATACTGTGAACTTGAGTGACTGAGCTAGAAGAACTGTGAACTGACAACTGACCATTCTGATTTGTAAATAGTGCTTTGTAAATATTAGTTAAGATTAACAGTTCATTGTTGTTCGTAATAGTCCAAGTAAATTGTCATTGTCGTTTGTGGAGTGCAATAACGAACGCTATGTTGCTGTGCGGAGAGCAAATCCCATTGTCGACGGGAGAGAAGTTAAATTGTAGAGAGTGAATAATTATTGTTGTGACAATAAATTACATTGTTGTTACTAATAAAACGTTACACTGGTGTCAGAATCGGGACATTATCGACATAATGGAGAACCTACAGCAGATCCTGGAAGCCATCAAGGAAATGAACAAACACATCAGTGAGGTGAAAAGCGACATAAGTGACGTAAAAGCGGAGTTGAAGCACGATATATGTGAAGTGAAAACGGAGATGAAAAGTGACATAAGTGAAGTGAAAGGCGACATAAGCGGAGTGAAAGGTGACATAAGCGGAGTGAAATATGACGTCACTACGCAAATTGAAAGCGTTTCGGCCCACGTAGATGGAATTGTCGCCATCGTGAAAGACGAACTTAAGGCCGATTTGGATAAACTAAACCAGAATTTTACAACTATAAACGAGACAGTAGCCGAGTTGAGACAGGATGTAGACCATTTCGACGGCAAAATCCGCGATCTCGAGCGTCGTCAAGAGGAAACGAGTGAGTTGCTGGACAAGACGAGTATGTTAATGGACCAACATGCTGTAGAAAACAAGCACATCCTCGCGTTGGTGGATCGCCAGGCCAGAGAACATAAACAGATAGTTGCCGAGGAGGTTCGACGTGCCATGCAAGAAGCGGCCACAGAGTTGAGGACTCCATATAGTGGCTCTGCGGAACAATCGCCATCCGCCAGGCATTACAACGTCAAGACGCCGAAGTTCGACGGTACGACGCCTTGGGTGATATTCCTTCGCCAGTTCGAGGCCACCGCAGCACATAATGGGTGGACCCCAGCGGAGAAGACTACTCAGCTGCTGACCGCGCTTCAAAGACAGGCGTCGGAGATTCTTCATAGTGTTCCAGAAGATGGGACAGCCGCTGAGATAATGGCGGCCTTGGAGGGACGTTATGGTGACCATCGACTTGCGGCAGCATTCAGGACCCAACTAAAAACGAGGGTCCAACACTCAGGCGAGTCCCTACAAGAATTTGCGATGGCGGTGGAACAACTGGCCCATAAGGCCCGCAGGGGCCTACCTACTGACTTCATCGCTGGAGAGGCGGCCTACACCTTCAGCAGCGGAGTTCGAGACCCGGAAATAAGACAACAGATACTCCTGACAGAGCATCGTACCGTCAACGCAGCTCTGGCGGCGGCCCTCAGGATGGAGGCGGCCAAGTCGGCGGCGGGAGTCTCAACACCGCACTGGATCAGGAGCGTCACGGCGACGGATATTGGGGGGCGCCAACCGAAGCCACCCGAGCGGCAGAGGCGAGGAGCGCCCACCTGCTGGTCCTGTGGCAAACCGGGACACTTGAAAAGGGACTGCGACCGATCCGGCCACCGGCGGGAGAGAGAGGTGGCCGACGTCGAGGAGCGCCAGCAGTCAACGGATCGGCGGAGACGACAGGCGCCCACCTGCTGGTCCTGTGGCAGACCGGGACACTTGAAAAGGGACTGCGACCGATCCGGCCACCGGCAGGAGAGAGAGGTGGCCGACGTCGAGGAGCGCCAACAGTCAACGGAGCGGCGGAGACGACGGGCGCCCACCTGCTGGTCCTGCGGGAGACCGGGACACCTAAGAAGGGACTACGACCGCTCTGGCCACCGGCAGGAGAGAGAGGTGGCTGACACCGAGAGGAGCCACTATACCGAGAGATGTGTAATGTGAAATGTGTGCCGCGAAATGCGCGAGCGAGGCAAGACAGCTTTGTCCACACACAGCGCCGAGAAATGTGTAATCGAACCATAGTGTACAGAATAGAAAATAGTTGCCACTGTCGCGCGGTAGCCATCTTAATTTAACCTATCATTGTATTTTCATGGCCTAGTTGTGTTGTTTTAAATTTTTTGAGTAATGTTTTGATAAATTTAAATACGTCGATCCGGTGTGCAATATGGCAGAGTGAAATAAAGAGTCCTAGAGCTACTTGGAATAACCTATCATGGGTATGTATGAGAGACTAGAGACATTATATACGTAAATATCCGGAGTTGTTATCGTCTGTAGTTTATTAATATTTAAATTTAACTTGTGTTACAGTTTTCCAAAGGATCCTGAGGTTAACAGATATTCGGACACCTCGTGTTGTCGTTGCAGCACAATTTGTTCCAGTAACTTCAGAGAGGAGGATATGGATCGCACGACCTTATCATATATGTTTCAGAAAGGGGGCTGTGCAGTATATATTTGCACCCTGAAGAACCAAAGGTTAATTAGATGAACATTTCACTGATAGTTAACCATAATAATATTAATATATTTATTCACTACTGTGTATAAAGTAGGCTCGTTATGTTATATGAATTATTGTTTTCAGGAAAGAAGGAGAGTAAAACGGAAGTTTGCTGAAATCTTTCTCTCCCTCTCTCTACTGTGACAGTTGTAGACGAAGTTGGGACCTCCATTATGTCATTGGAAGCTGATACTGAAAATGAAATTCGGGTTCTATCGAAGAAGAATAAGGAAGTTAAGGAAAGGATAGTTTTGTGAATTTAAATACTATTATAGTCACAATCATGCCGTGGTATGAAAGAACAATTTCACACCTCGAGCGGGATTCGAACCTGCGACTTCCTGTACTCCAACATCGTAAGATGAAGAATACGATAGTTTTGTGTACAAAAAGAGAATAAGACATTGCAACAGTATAAATGGCGAGTGGTGAAATCAGTGGGTGACTTGAAAGATGTGTTGGAAACTGTGAAACAGAAAATCTTGTTTGAATATGAGTTTTGTGATATGTCACGTTCCATTTAAAAGACTTTTGCATCTCTTCTCAAGAGACATATGAAAGGTTAATTGTAAAAAGCAAAAGAAACAGTGCGATGAAAACGTACCTACCGGTAATAATTAATTTTCTTTCCCCTAACAAAAAAGAATTTGATACAGCTCTTCCTAATTTCGGACTCTATACAAATGGTAAAGTATCGTAAATTCAGTTCATTGTACAGATAAATGATATATTAATATTCTTAGCATAATATGAATAAAATGTTAATATACAAATAATTGTGTTTTTTCTATGTTTATTATGTTGTAGCCTATAGTTTGAACCTTATAAATCATCCAATTTCTTAATAAAAATATAGCAGGGATCAAACCAAGAACCAACAGTTTAATAATACTAAAAAGGTAAGTAGTTTACATAATTTCGTGGCGCAAAATATAAATTAATGAAATATAACTTTTGTTTATTTTCTTTGAGAAGTTAAATTTTGGTTGTTACTCCAATACCATGAAAAGAAAGAGATTTATATTGCATAAAACTGCAATAAGTGTATCTGACACTCTTTGGTGCGAAAGTGGCTCTGGAACTATGCGTTTTCAATTTTTTTTTTTCACGGCCTTCAGTAACTATTACAATGTGGTCATAATAGGGGAGGTGTTGGAGCTTCTTTCATTGCACCCATTTATATAAAATATATTTGGAAAGATTATCAACATCAGACGCAATAGTTCCAGCACGGATTACTAGGGAAATGACCAGTTTTCATAGTATTGCATCTTGGACCTAACGAGTGTTATATTTGTAACAAGTGAGGGGGGCTGCAACAATCCATTAAAATACAGAAGAATCAAATTTATATAATTTTAATAAGTGTGGGCTACAAAATCGCATTAGAATACACAAGTATCAAAAGGTTTTTTATCCTGAAAGTACAATAATTGTGGCTGCAAACCAAAACCATGTTTTTATCATATTATACAACTCGCAGAAGCCAGTGAAACGAAAGAAAATTGTGCCTTTCTTCGGTGTAATTTTTCTGGAGAAATACCATTATTCCCTCACTATATTAAATGGCATGTAGGAAATTGTATTTCACTTTATCGCGAAACGGAATGATACTGTTCACTTTTTGATGACCAGGAACAGCATTCTCTTCAGTCCAATAATGCAACCCCTTCATCACGAGTAGGCCTACATTGAAGAAAACTGAATCCTTAATAAATTATCGTATTGACTAGGAAGTAATACATACAGTAATATCTAGTATAAAATCATATCTTATCATTGTTAAGTATTATGTGATCATGAAGCCATAATTTCATTCGTAGCCAATATTATGTTGATTGGCATTGCAAATTAGAAACCTAACTTAATTAATGTCTGATTAAATCGGTTATCTTCTTCCATATTTATTTCCTTTTTTTATTTGAAAACCTTCCCCGAAATTGGACATAACGAACAAAACTGTAAATTCATGTTTCAATAGAAAGGAAAATTATTTCAGGAACATATTTTATTATTGCTTTATTTACTATCACAATCATTTCACTAAACAGGGATAAACATTTATTCAGCCATTGGGTTCAATAATTTGTTATAAATAAATGCTTTAAAATTTCTTTTCCTACCCACATCATATATTTTAATAATTTGATGTTGCATTCCTTTTACCGGGGAGATCTTCAATTTAGTATTATTATAGTTATCGTCTCGTGTATCATACTTATTTGTATGACACCAAAAAATGTCAATGGCCGATCTGACATATTACAACAATTTTGATAATTTTTCTGCATTTAAAACAGCAGAAAAATGTTTCCCCGATATCTGTGTGTAATTGTAATCGTTGACAGAGGTCGAATGTGTCTTGAAAAATACGCTGGGCTAGCGATCAGAGCGAGAAATGCGTTTACCTCGCGCGAGGTGAGCGAGAACCTCGTTGTAGTGTGTGACGTTCCATTTAAACCAATGCTTTCGATTAAATAAATTTCTCGGCACACATTTCACATTACACATTTCTCGGTATAGTGTGTAACCGGCCTAACAGTTGCTTTCCATACTCTTTGGTTCAACGTAACATCACAGTCTAATAGATACAGTCACGCAACTCTTACGCATAAAATATGCCAACATTTGACAGCTGGCGCGACAGTAGCCCTCTAGCGGCAGGCAAGTTAAAAGTGTGCACACGACATGATAGCACATCAGAAAACGGGTTTTGCGTAATTTATTTTATATTTTTATGCTGTAGAATAAGTGTATATGGTTCTTATTAATTCTACTTTAGAATCCTAGAAGAATTTCACACGCAGTTAATCTACACGTTTCAGAAGCTGGGAATAAACGTAATTCTTTTTGCTCCTTACAACTGAATCATGGCCCTGATCACGTATCATGGTTTGAAATAATATAATTGTTCGTGCGTGGTCGGTTAATTCAATTCATTCCTAAATATATTTATGAATCATTGGAACTTTGTATTTAATGTGAGAAGAGTAAAAATTGGTAGCTTCAAAATTGTAGGGCATATCTCATAGGGTACATCGTGTGGTGAATTCTTCTCCCTATTTCCTGAGAAATTAACTATTTTCCATACCACAAATTGGGGTAAACTCGGCCGCTGAGGTGAACTTGAAAATAAAGAAAAGGGAAGGATTGAAACATTAATATGAAGTTCATTATTTTTCCAATTCTTAAGAACCGGTATTTCCTTTATTATTTTGAGTCGCAAATAGTGCTGATGTATGGTTTAAATTTTTATGGAAAGGTTACCGCATTTTACATTACATTTCCAGTTTTCACACATAATGCCTAATTTTAACTTATCCTACCTATATAATACGTAATTTACATGCATTTACTGTTAATAATACGTAGGTGAGAACAAATAAATGAACACACAATTTTGTTGAAAAAATTGTAACTTCAATTAACTTGGAAAATGTAGGCCTAATTTTATTTTCAGAGCAGAAGTGGTGTAAGTCAAAAATGGGCAATGAGGGGTTAAAGTAAACACTCTGTAAAATACAGCGCAAAGTGGCAGTTAATATTGAATGTATTTAAACTATTAATAGTCAGTGAATAGCACGAAGGATATATTAATTGCTACTTTGCGCTGTGTTTTACAGCATTTTTACTTTAAACCTCATTACCTGAGTTTGACTTACACCACTTCTGCACTGAACGGCTCAAATAATCACTGGGAATGTAAAATCAACACCAATAACAGTCATGCAAATTATTACAGAAAAGATTGCTTTTTATATTAAATTTAAAAAGGCTCTTTTATTTCTTGAGAACTTAATACGTCTGCCACATGAATCTACACCAACACATCAGAAATGTATCGACACAATCTGGATTTATTCAAGAAGTGAATATTTTACAAAAGGATTACTATACTCCATGAATTCTTGCAAAATTAACACCATAATACCTACTTGAATGCTATATAACATTCAACTTTTGAAAAATATAAAGAAAAAAACACGAATACAAAAATTATGGAATTGCTTTCATTAAAAACTGTTGATATATTATCCAAAATCGGAATCGTTATACATTTACACATATTATGATCTCTGCAAAAAATAATATACTGTAACAGGTATTTACTTTGTTTTTATTTAAACTCTCCTTCCTGACATACAAATAGGTAACTGATAAGTAATAAATGTTTTATAGAACACAATAGGTAGGCTACCTACAACGTGGATTATTGGTTATGACTGAGTTATGATTTTCTCTTGGTCTTTAGGAAATCTGAAGAACGACAAATTCGGAGATTTAAACTTGTTGTTACTGCAATTTTCGTCATTGCACACATTGTCTTCCTACGCATGATTAAAACGTTTTTATAACATCTCGCACCCCTTTAAAGCACGTGCTGGCTGTATCAAACCTATGACCAGTGCCTTGCCTGCCGCTTGGGCGCTAGTGTCGCGAATGTTGGCAAAAAAAGAGTTGAAGTTGCGCGACTGTATATATTAGACTGTGGTAACATCTTGTTCTTTGTAACAGTTCATAAAACAGTTTCATGCTACGAGCTTTGCCACTGCCGTCGTGATCTAATACAGGCCGTAAGGCAGACCACGTGACTCACTTAACAGCTGATCGCGAAGGGCGGTCTTTCAACCATATCAATTAGTTGCAGTACATGAAAAATAACATATATTTCTCTGAAATGCAGTGTAATCGCGTCAGTAAAATTTTAAACAGTGACTGTGAGACACTTGAGACACAATTCACTTGCAACGTAAGGTATAATATTATTTTTGGTGTGAAAATTATGTTGCTGCAGGCAAAGTTCGTATGTGTAATACCTGCCTTTATTTCGATTAAATATTGCGCCCTTATGTGGTTAAGTGAATTTTTGGTGTTATAAACAGTAAACATGTGTAATAATATACACGTGAAAGTGAAACATTGACTGGGATGTAAAGTAAATTATGATTAGGCCTAAGTGCAGCGTTACTGATGTTACTCTTGTCTAATCCATATTTGTTAGTTTACCGTATTTGTTTTATTAAATTTAAATTATTGCGCCCTTCTTATATGTGAATAATCTACATTATAAATAATACGTTTGATAATATACACAATTTGAACTAAAAGCGAGATGCATATAGTATATTATGAAAAATTATACCTTATAGTTTTCATTACTGTTACAGTGTCTAGTATTGTAATTAATTGAAATAAAGCACGCTCGCTTCATTACGAAATTCTTGCACATTAATTTAAGCACGTTTCAACAATTTTCAGTTGCATCGCACGCATATTTTGATGTGTTGACATTATAGGTTATGTTTACTGACATTATAGGTTATATTTACTCTATCAGTACTTGCCTTATTTCTATATTCGCAATTATGCATCATAATTTAGCATAACGCTACGTATAACTTGTAAATGCAATTTGTCTACACTTCAATTGTATTTATTCGTTTCATACGGTACTCCAGTAGTTCGGTTAGTTCAGGCTTTTATTATGCCTTACTTAGAGGATGAAATGCATCTCCACAAAAAATAAATTCAACTGTTTTCAATTCAGAAGTTACCGGAATTATAGCTCAGCGCTCGTTTAACCCTAGTTAAGTAATATAACCGAATGTACATTTCATAGGAGGGACTGTGGTGAATTTTTTACCTATAAGTAAGGAAGATAACCGTGTTCTGAAGTTTATCCTAAATATATTTTTCTTTATTAAATCTCACAATAGCTTTCGTTCTCAACTTG
This sequence comes from Periplaneta americana, assembly GCF_040183065.1. NCBI lineage: Eukaryota > Metazoa > Arthropoda > Insecta > Blattodea > Blattidae > Periplaneta > Periplaneta americana. The sequence continues at coordinate 106,788,916 of NC_091124.1, forward strand.
AAATGTTGGCGCAAATAGGTTATGTTAACATGGTGAATTCTCTTCACATAAAAATAACACAGTTTTATAATTACTCCTGCCACATTATGCAACAAATAAATGGAACTAGCCGGAACTTATGCACACATTACATTGAATAACAGTTTAATTGTATTATTTATTTGTTCCCCACTATACTGGGTCGTATTGAATTCTATTTACCTAACCTACCAGATGAAGTTACACACAATCGTACGTACCTGCACTAATTTCATAGGAGGGACTGTGGTAAATTTTCTACCTACAAGTAAGGAAGATAGATGTGCTAAATTAAAATCACAATATAAATAATTCTTCTTTATTAAATCTCAAAATAGGTTCCATTCCAAACTTAAAATGTTGATGCAAACAGGTTATGTTAACATTTAAAACTCCGTTCACATTAAAATAACACAGTTTTGTAATTATTTCTGCAACATATTATGCAATAAGAAGTGAACGTATGTTATACATACATTACACTAAATAAAATTGAGCACTGACACGCATTAAAGTAATATATTTCACTCAGCTCCGTATACTCAAATAGAAAAGCCCGACCCATCGAGTGACGTCACACATCCTGCATAACGGCCTGGTCTAGATCACGATGGCAGTGGCTTTGTTGGCGCTTCTTTCGACCTCTGCTTGAAAACGATACATCGATCTCGTACGCCGCGAAATTCAATTTGACTGATCTCTTTCATTCCCTCCCCATTAACAATATTAATTAATACCGCGAAAATAAATTATTGGGTACAGATAAAGAAATTCGCGGGAATTCCTGCAATACCCTACAAGATAAAGGTATTCCAAATCATTTCGTACATTGCAGTAGTGATAAAAAGCTTGCAGTGTGTGAGTTATTTGAATATACAGTACATTATTAGCAGTTATATTACCAGCTAGGGTATTATAATATTTATAATTAATAATTAATCATATCATTTTATTAAATTTAAATAAGGGAATGACTTCACACGCAAAAAGAAATAAAACTAGTCCAATTTGGTCATTTTTCACTTCAGTGAATGATACAGATAAAATTGCACAATGTGATATTAGCAGTAAGAAGTTGTGTTATAGTTCTTCTGTCACGAATTTGAAAAAAACACATCGAAAGAAAGCATCCTATCATTAATCTACAGATGTCTAAAGCAAGTCCTCATAGTTCAACTGAAATAACAACAGACGATCCAGATGAACCAGTAGCAACATTCACTCACATCGCAGCACCGTCCTCCACACCAGTATCTGCTCAAGGTGAGTCAGCAGTAGTGATATGACCACCGCCGTCTGGATTGTGATATACTGCCTGCTCTATGACGTCCATTTTGCGTATACAGTCTGCTGAAAAATCTCCGCTAGATGGCAGGTCATACAACACCATACGTAACATTAGTTATAATGGAAATTTAAACGCACTCTGCTTAATAAACACAATTATTCTCAAGTTTTCCTTTAATTAAACTAGATAATATGTGTAAATGTATACCAGAGATAAAAGCTTACCTGGCAAAAATGATGTCCATCCCTTGAAGTCACAACTTCAGAATTTTCCTGGACTGAGGCTTTGAATAGCACACCGGTCGAAATGCACGCTGTGTTTCTTTCCTTCCAATATTTGCTAGTAGTGGTCGTACAAACTTTGTTATTATAATGTGGCTAACCATCTGTTGATGATTTGGCATACTGCAATTCAATAATGCGCATTCTGAAAGAGGAGAATGCGCAAATGTGCGAATTGTTTTTGTTAATTGAGAAGACTTAGTACAATATGGTACTGCGGCTTCAACGAACTCCTGCAAATGTTTTATTAAGGCAACAAAAGTCGATTTTGGGTATCTAAGCCCTCCTCTGTCTTGGTGATGGATAATTTCATTTAATGGCGTCGACGTTTTAGGCATAGATATATTCCTAATACAACAATCACAACTTACTTTCTCCTCAATTACGCGTATTAAATATCCGCAAATCAAAGCTTGGGAGACAGTTTCTAAATTAATGTCTACTCTGTCATTTGGTACTATAAGTTTGTCCAAAAGAATCAAAACATGATCAGGAAGAACAAGGTCATTTTCGGTACCGGTATCAGTGATACTATTGCCACCAGTTGGAAAGGTTTCTCCACAATATGCATTATCTCCAGTGACATTGGCTGCTTTGGAAGGTATCATAAGACCAGACTTCAATATTCTTTTGATAGCATATGCCGCTGTACGTGCATCTGTTATATCGTTACTACCACCTCCCATTCTAACGGTGCTAAAAAGAGCCTCTACTGGATCTCCAGAAAATCTTCTTGTGAGGACGTAGAAAAATCCATTTTTCAAAAGATGTATAATACAATGAACTGTAGAGTTCACAGTGAACAGAAGTGCCTCTGTCGTCTCTTTGGTTAGCCCTTTCAATTTAGCCCGTTTCGATTCAGCCTGAATCCTTGTTATATATCCAACGAAGTATTCCTGTAGCCACTGCAGTCTTTCATCAGCTACAGAATAAAACTGCATGGAATTCGGGTTGCATTGCCTCATATGCTGTGTTCTGTCACTTACGTCATGCACAGTGAAAAATTTATATATACACTTCATGAAATGTACAGATGGGCCAGCTTCTGAGAAGTCTACATTGGTATTGATACGGGCATTGTTACTCTTCATGAATTCAACTGTGGCAGTGACTGCAGGAGAGAAAACTTGTACAGCCGTTAATACATTCATTTTTTCGAAGTTTGTAGGTTCAATGTTTTTTTAGTTAAGTATCGAACGGGCTTCACTGTCAACTTCGCTTGCAGACGATATATTTCCTTCAAATATTTGGAACTTATTAGTCCATCACCGTCAGCCATATCCCTGTCTAGGAATTGAGACCTAATGTTCTTAATCAAATGACAGTAATCAAAACTTAGAAACAGCAGACGTTGAGGATCACAAGGGTGTGGAACACTAAATTTCAGATCTCCATTTCCAAACTGTCGAAACATTGAGACATTTGTTTTATGGTTGTCTGTCACAATTCTCAGTACATAAAATCCACAGTCTTCTACTGCTTTGATTACTTGATTAAACAATTGATACAACTCTTGACCCTGTAAACCTTTAACAAGATAATAAGCTGCTGGTATTGTGAATCTTTTTGAGAGGCCATTCACCACAAAACAAAGTAATTTGTTTGCCAACGTTGGATATTTTCCTGCGCATTCATCATATATACCCTCTGCATTAACTATTCCGAAGAACTTGTCACTTGTTCTATCGTAAAGAAGCCGTTCCTTTATTGCCATTTCGTCGGCGATAATTGAAACAATCTTTTCCATGGGTTCCAGGTTTTCACATTCTATTTGGGGTCTGCTATTTACCAATGGAGAAATCCCAACATCACAATCAACATTCCCTATGTATCTGTCCAATGTGCTTCGGGAAGGGGCTGATATTAATTTGGACACTCGCGCATGATCATAACCCTTGGGTGACACTAGTCTTCATGCTAGACAGTAACGGATACTTAATTGCCAAAATTATTTATTTGGTCAAGTAAATATACAGCTTTTTATTTTTTTTCTTCAGCTAATTCTTTTATAACCGTTAGTTGATCTAATTCCGGATGATGCATTTTTTTTTTCAATTCAATTTTCATAGCTGCCATGTTTTTCTCTAGTCTATAAATTTTAGATCGTAGCCTATTAATTTCCCTTCTTGAGCATGCAGTACTGTTATCATTTTTGAGATTAACTTGAACTCCTATCTCACACTTGTATTCAATTTCATCATAAGTTTCTGTGTGGAATTTATTTGACCCATCTGAAAAAAAAAAACTTTCTTCTAGCAACAATACTAAGATAAAAAATTCAAGCAAATATTAAAAATTTGTTCTTAATTAAGTACTTTCCAGAATTCCCGCAAAGTTCTACCTCACTTTCCTTTTTCACTGAAGTGGTTCTTTCCTTACGAGGTGTAATCTTCCGAGATTGCAGATAACTGGGGTAAGCTGGGAAAATGCTTGGTATAACAGCAAGCTTTAAATTTTTTTCTTGCAGTTCTCTCTATAGTCTTCTGAACGAAAATGGAGACTACACACACGTGAGTAATGGGTTGGAACCCACCTGCTACTTTTACAGGCACTTTGTCTGGATATAGACGCCAGCCACTTTTCTCTAAGTTCTTTTGCTGAGGGAATTTCATGATATTTTATTCCTTTTGAATGTGAACTTCCTTGTCTAGATTTACAAAGGGGAACACAACAATTCACCATTTTAAACATGAACACAGCACCTAATTCATGTCGAAAATTAATATCACGTTTCGCAATAATTTATGACTTTGCACAAACTTTATATACACAAATTAGAGCACAGACAATCAATATTTTTATCATTACTGACTTAAACGAGTATTTAGCTTAGTTAGATGTAATAATTAATCATACAATCACTAACAATCGCCTCAACACTTTAACACCTGCAGATTAGAAATGATGCGATATGGTGCAGTCACAGTCGCGCTCTAGCGGCAAATTCGAGAAATATTGCTATACGGCGTTTCCAATGTTAAATTTTACCATAGAGTATATTACAATCCAGACGGCGGTGGATATGACAAACGGTTATTTTCTTGTAACTGTTATAACAATTATCGTCTCCGTTACTTTTGATTGGTTGTTATAAATAACGGTTATAAGTAACGGTTACAATTTCCTGCCGGAGACAAAATAGCAGTCACATCACATAAGAGGAAGTTATATGTAACGGTTAAATAACTAGCAGAGACACAGAAGCAGTCTATGGAAGCAGTTAGTTATCCACGAACAAGAATGCTAAATAACTTACTTTGTAAAAATGATTGAAAACGTTGACAAATACATTTGTAGCAAAAATGCCATACAATATTGGATTGATTGACCTTCAAAAGTAAAAACATTAACAGAAAGGACAGTAATGAAGATTTCAACACTCGTAACAAACACATTGAAATTTCTGTGTTAAACAGACATCCACATTCCACTCACTGCGGTACACACTACACAATAATATAATACGTTTTGTTACTTTTATTACTAGCTACGTGTAATGTTATATATAATATACATATATCCTTAATTATTAATATCAGCATATAATATAGACAAAATGCAATGCAGTTATAATAAATCATGGAATCGGTATCGGTACCTATATAAATAAGCTCAAATTTTCTTACACCCCTCCCCCCACCCTATATTGATAGGCTAAATGCACCTATGAAAGAAATAAGCCCCTAATGCGACAAATCATGCAATATTCGTTTACTTTAAATATTTGAAAACGTTATATTATTTCGAAGGACATCAATAGCTTATGATATATTATAATAAACGAAATTGATTTATTCATCATGACTAATTTTTTGTGATGGTTTACTTGCAGATACACATTCCAATTCGGGTGGAAATATTTTATGAAGAGTATAGTCCCTTATAATAAATTTTTGTTACAGATTTAATAACAATAATATTGTGAAATATCACATTCTCGGCTCTGATCGAAACCGTGCTATCAGTGCTCTGCTCTAGGGAACGGACTTAGTTGATATTTCTATGGCCAGATGGCGAAACACATTAGCACTGCCTCGCTATCTTGTGAACAGATTGGACACTACGTAATGACGTTACTGTAACTATATACATATCATAGCACTGCCATCGTGATCTAGATCACGAATGCAGTGATCATAGACAAATAAATAGATACATATAGTTTCTTTTGCTGAAGTTAGGCAAAAGTAACAGTGTAATATAGCGAGTAACTAGTTATTTCGTGTCCAAGTTATTTTTGTAACCGTTATAATTAAGTAACTGCTACGTTATTTTTCGCCCATCTCTAATTTGTAATTTTGTAGTCTTTCAAGGCTTATTAAAAGCATAGATTTGTTAAACTATAGTTTCATTTATAAGATTAAGTGGAATGAAGAAGATTTAGTGTTGCATAAAGACTATTGCCGACTATTCTACTAATAAGAAAGAACAGACATTTCTCATTTCAGCAGTTTTCTTGCTAATGTGTCAGGTTTCATAAAGAATCTGTAAGAGATAAGCATTAACAACTTCTAATAAGGCATATAATAAAAATAAGGGGAAACCTGAACTTTGCTACACCATTCTGCAGGTTTGGGATGTCGTGAAATCAGTTACATAACCTATAAAATAAAAAGAGGCCAATCTTCGATATCGTCCCACTTACTGGACTGATGTCTGATTTATAAGTTTCTTTATGGGTTAGATGGGTTGATCATTTCCTAGAAGCTAAAATGAATTTCAACTTTTGCACGTCAATTGTGTATCTCACCTCTTAAATAATCCCCTCAACTAACCCACTAACCTCGTCACATATCTCGCCTTAATATATATGGATCATATGAGAAGACAAAGAGGAAGGCAGAAAATAGCCTAGGAAAGATTGGAGAAAACTGGGTTTGCAGTGAAAGACCTGAACACTGAATGAATAATGAATGAATATGACTATTTCTTTGTTATGGCTTTTCAATCTTCTTATTGTTGATCTCTATCCTTATTTTGACGTCTGTTATTGTTGACAGAATTTTTGTAACTTTTGTTTTACATTTTGGTTGAATCCCATCTTCATTTCTTTTCTGATCACTTTATTTAGCTTTTCAAGACCGGCATTCATTTCTATTCCTCCCATTATTGAGAGCATTATTCACCATGTCCTATTTTAATTCATCTTTTTCACCAAACTACATTCTTTTTTCTTCTTTACTTCTTCACATATTTAAACTTTAATTCTTGCCCTAAGCACCCATTTTAGTTTTTGTAATACATGCTGCTTACTTTTATTGTAGCTGGGTATTAATTTAATGCAGGGCATTGCTCTCTCTATACTCACTCTGCTATTCACAGCCAACTCCTGCACATCCTTGCATCTTGGCTTTCAGTTGCTGACTCGCATTTTATATAGGCCTATGTGAAATTCTGATTAAAATAAATAAATGTATAAAAATTTGTATTTCATCTGAAAATGTGATCATATTTTTCAAATGCACCCTCCCTCTCCCGCTGTTTGCAAAAAAAAAAAAAAAAAAAGAGTTGATGAGCCACTGAGCTGTTCAAATATATCAGTTCCTGCAAATCTGATTTTCTGATTTGAATAATTTCAAATTATTCAAATCAACTTCACAGGGAGCTATACCTGAAAGCCAGATTTGCATAATATATGTCGCTGTTCATTAACAGAAAACTACAATTCAAGTCACACAGAGTTTGTGTGCACTCAATTTTGAGTCCTCGATGACGTGTCAGCCCACTTGAGGTATGTGGATCTAAAGGGAAAAATTGAGTTCATGTTGGATACAATTCCTGGGCAGCTCAGTCGGTAGTGTGTTGGCGCGCTCAGCCAAAGGTCCCGGGTTCGATACCTGGTCTTGGAACAATTTTTCCCTTGAAATTATTTAAATCAGTTCCTCTTTTAATGAGCAGACCATTGAGCGGTGCTCAGAGAGGTGAACCCATCCCTATGAGCATCATATGCACTAGATACATCCCCATCAGTGTCTTGAGAATGAGTTGACTCGGGAGAGAGATTTTTGGGAATTAATCTACGTATATTATCATTATCATTATTATTATTATTATTATTATTATTATTATTATTATTATTATTATTAATGTCGACTCTGTTTTACTTTGTTTCAGATAAAACCATCAGTAAGCTTATATGTCTGAGTAACCATTGAAATAAAGGGAGTGGAAGGAATTTGTATATTTTTGTTTAAGTGGGCCTAATTAATTTAATATATCTCTGTGATTGACTTAAAGAATGCTGTATATAATTTCGTTGTTAAATTCATGTTTAATGTAGAAAGAAAGCTATTAGCACGTCAAAATGGTTATGACATTTCATCAGTTTTGTCAAATTGGTTGGAAGGAAATATGCAAGAAAGTTAAAAAAGCAGTTGTATATATTGATAATCCAGGAGCAGAATGTTTACATTGGAATGGTGGATTGGTCCAAATGATAACAGCTGGAGCTTTAACTGTAAAGGAATTTTCAGCCTTTGAGGTAAACTATTAAGTTATTATAAATTTTAGGCTATAAGATTATGATTGATAGCTCGAGCTCTTATCTCAGCGTCATTATCTGTTATTGAAGTTCAGTGTTTAGTCAAATTTAACAGAAGTTAGGTAAATAGTGACTATGTCCTGTGGAAAGGACAAGTATAGTTGGTTCAAACAATAAATTGTATAAAGCTGTAAACAGTTTTTGACAATAATTTGACATATAGTATCAAGTATTTATATGTAACTTACTGTATATACACTACATATATGTGACAGAGTATTATTACAATACATAAAAGGCTTCACAAAAATTATATAGCAGAACCAAAACTTAATACTGTATTAAATTTATAACAAACAGGAAAATCTTTAGAAATGTTGTTGTTTTCTAATGCCAGGCGTTTGACAATAAAGTCATTTGACCTCTTGCACTCCAATATTTTCAAAGATATTATCATGGTCAGCCACTGAAGCACAGATTTTGAGGTGTTCCGAATTCATTTCTTGGTTTGAGTTGCACAGTGGGCAGTTAGGAGACTGATATATTCCAATTCTATGCAGGTGTTTGGCCAAACAATCATGGCCTGTTGCCAATCTAAATGCAGCTACAGACGATTTTCGTGGTAAATCGGGAATTAACTGTGAATTATGATGCAGAGAGTTCCATTTTTTCCCTTGAGATTCTGTTATCAAATTTTGTTTGTTGAAGTCTAAGTATGTAGATTTAATAAATCTTTTCACAGAGTAATACGTAGATTTAGTAACAGGTCTGTAAGTAGCAGTGCTGCCCTTCTTTGCTAAAGCATCCGCATTCTCGTTTCCTAGGATTCCGCAATGGGATGGTATCCATTGGAATACAATTATTTTATTGAGTGATATTAATTGAGAGAGCATTTTAGTTATTTCTGCTGTTTGAGATGAAGGTGTGTGTTTAGAGACTATTGATAGAATAGCTGCTTTGGAGTCTGACAATATAACTGCATTCTTAAATTTATTGATGTGGCATAGAAGATTCCTGAGACTTTCACTTATTACAATGATTTCTCCATCAAAATTTGTTGTTCCATATCCAAGAGATCTATAAAGTGAGAAGAGACAGCACGTAACACCTGCACCGACACCTTGTTCTCTGGAGATCAAGGATCCGTCGGTGTATAAATGAAGCCAGTTTTGTGGAGGGTACCTAATATTAATTGTCTCTAAAGACAATTGTTTCATTATTTCAGTGTTTAAATCTGATTTCAGTATTTCTTCTGTTAAATTTAGATTATATTCTATATTTAATAGAGTTAAAGGGTTTGGTTTAATTTGTAAGTTTTCTTTTAAATTCGGGATATTGATTTTCTGTTTTAATTCTTGAACCATGGATATGAAACTTTTTTGAGTTTTCAATCTACAGAGAGGAGTGTATGAATGCCAATTGTTTCCTGGTAATCTGATAAGTTTTTCATATTGAATCAGTGCTTTTTCTTCTATTGTCATTTTGATGCTGTTAATATTAGTGAAGAATCTCATAGAATCTATTGGGGTTGTTTTGTTTCCACCAGTAATGAGCCTGAGAGCTTGGTTTTGGACATATTCTATTTCGTTTATGAAAGGTGAAGTAATTAAAATTTCTCCGCAGTATGTCAGCACTGGCTGTATAAACATTTTGTATGTAGTGTTCAAGTATTTCTAGAGCATCCCCATTTCTTTCTTGCTAGTCTTTTTAGAAGGGAGAATCTTTTACGAGTTTTTTCAGAAATGTATTTCAAATGGTTGCTCCATGTTAACTTACTATCGAAAATAACTCCAAGATATTTGGATTCGTAAGTCCTAGGAAGGAGTTGGTCATTGTATTGGATATTGAATTCTCTTTTTCTTTTACCAAGTGAAAATATTTGGTAGTTACTTTTGCTTAAATTGAGTGTCATCAAATTTGATGTATTCCATTCATGTAGTTGATTTAGAGCTTTAAGAGCAGAATTTTGAATTTTGTCTCTGTGTCTGTAAGATCCGGAAGTCCACAAAACTATATCATCTGCAAATAGTGGTGTTTTCATGTTTGATTTCTCTAATAGGGAGGGTAAGTCATTTATATAAATATTGAATAAAGTTGTGCTGAGGACAGTGCCCTGAGGTAGACCTCGATATGTTTGTAACTAGAAAGTGAGTTATTGAATTTAGTGGCAATGAATCTTTTTCTTTTGCTGGAGATACCTAATTTCAGGAGTTTTAGTAACAATTTATTTCTCCAAACAGAATCATATGCTAACTGAAAGTCAATAAATATTGCCAAGGTATGTTCTTTCTTGTTAAAACTGTCTTTTATTTCTTGGCCGAGGCGTATGACTTGTTCATTGGTAGAGTGTAGTTGACTTTTCTTGGTGATAAAAGATTTTGGGATTCTAAATACCAAGTTAATCTGTTGGAGATCATTGACTCCATTGTTTTTGCTATCCTGCTTAATAGTGCTATTGGTCGATAACTATTAACATCATGAGCAGGTTTCCCTTTTTTGTGAATTGGTACAATGATTGCTTTTTTCCAAGCTGCGGGAATTGAGGTGTTCCATGATAAATTGAAAATGGATAAAAGTACAGACTTGGCTTTTTCCCCCAGATGTTAAAAAAATTCGGAATGAATGTTGTCGGGGCCAGGAGATTCCTTGGTTTTTAAATTTTGTATAGCTATAGTTAATTTTTTGGAAGTAAAATTTTGATGAAATATTTCAGGTTTTGTGATATTACTAGTAATATTGTTTTTATTATTTTTATGTAATTCTCTTTTGATAAATTTGTCACTTTTTTTGATATTGGGTTGTAATCTGTGAGAGTTTGAGTAGTGTTTATTAAATGCGTTTGCTATATCTCTACTATCTGTTAGCGTTTTGTTATTATGAATAATAGGTTGGCTAGTATTTTCCTGTGTATTGGATATATTCTTCAGAAATTCATATGTTTTAGCTCTATCGGTTCTCTAATTAATATTTTCAATAAATTTATTAAAACTGTTCTTTTTTGCTGTTATGATTGCTTTTTTAAGCATGACAGTCTTCTTCCTCCAATCTTGAGTATCTTCTGGTGTTTTGCTATGTCCTGCTTTGGTTCTTGCTTTATCTGTATCTTGTTTCAATAAATTCAGGTTTTCTGTCCAGAATGGGGTGTATTTTTTTGTTTGCCTCGTGGAATGTGCTTTTGTGCAATTTTAAGAATAGATTCACAGAAATATTTGTTCAATCTATCTGAGTTTGTATTTTCCATTAGTGGTGTGTTGAGCTTGAGATGTTCATTGAGTTCTGTTGTGAATAGTTTCCAGTTCGCTTTCTTAAAGTTCAATGTTGTTTTGTTATTGTAGGGTTCTTTTCTTCGGTTTTGGTGGAGATGGATAGAAGCAATGATGGCTCTATGGCCAGATCCAGGGTCTTCAATTATTTTTTTCTTGGTTTCGTGATGGATATCTGATGTTACTAGTAATAAGTCTGGATTTGTACCAGAACCAGAATAATGTATGAAAGTAGGGGGATCTTCTTTTCTGTAGAAAAGTTCTGCGGTTGTAGTATTTAGGAGGTCCATGATCATTTTTCCAGGTTGATTTACATTATTGTAGCCCCAAAGTTGGGAGTGAGCGTTAAAGTCACCAATTATGATAGTTTTAGGTTGTATATCAAACAAAGTTAGATCAAGGGGGTTATTAGGTGTGTTATAGGCACTGTAGATTTTGAAATGTTGATTTTTCCATACTTCAATTCTTATTAGTTCTAATTTGTCTTGATAATCCATTTCTTTTATGATTTGAAAATTTGTAATTAATTTCTTTGATATACCTGCGAGAATTCCACTACTGATCCGTCTACCTTTGGGTAACACTTTCATACTATAACCTTTAAAACCAAAATATTTTAATTGGTCAGCATTAAGGTTTGCCTCTTGAATAAGGAAGATATCTACATTATTTGAGAGTATATTGACTAGTTCAGTCTTCTTAACTGATGTATATAGCCAGCATTCCATTGTAAGATATTTAGTTGATTCTGTACCATTAAAGTAGTTCCCACCCGTAGATCCGATTGGGGGACTATTTTACCTCCAGATAATTTTACCGTAATGGTACTCATTTCATATTGGAGTGAAAATGGCAAGTTGTACCCGATTTAAATGAACACCATATTTTAACGTTTTGGTGGCAACTTCATTCACACACAACCCCCAGTATGTCTGGAGGACCACACCTGCTGTTGGTCGACAGGTCCATTGGACCTAGCTGGGAGATTTTGTTGATCACCAGCTTTCCCTCCTCAAGCCACTGGAGGACGATTTTAGTGCCATAGCAGGTCAGCACTAGGAACAGAAAAGTAGAAAGAGGAGGAAGGAAAGTGAAATGAACCTCTAGGCCTCGAATGCTCTAATGCCGTTGGGGTCAAAGAAAGAAGAGTTCAGTCAGAGGATTGGATAGGAAAGGGTAAAGAGGGAATTAGGTATTGAATAGAGGAAAATTATACCAAATTCAGTCATTAACTCATCAAGCTGAACAGTGCTAATTGATGAGTAGCCCCTCCCTTTAGTTCAGCTCGTAAAATTATGCTTACTAACAGCTGCACCACGGGAAGGTAGGGATGGGACATTGGGTATTTGTCCAGGTTGGTTCCTTAAAGCCTTCAATGGGAAGGATTAATGGCTGTCCCCCCTGTATCCGACAGATACCTTTTGCAGCCATCTTTAGAAATGTAAATTACATAAAAACAGCTATGTACATAGTTAGTGTTTGAAATGAAAAATTCCTCCTCCTTTCTTTTAGGCAATAGATGCATTCCGTACCAAATGAAACACTGATTTAATCGCAATCCTTTATATTCTATGGAAATATTTTGTGTAGATTTTATGAGGGATTTGAGGTATCAGGTGAGAGAGGGAGCTAAGCCACAACTAGGTGGAACTGAGATATTTTGAGTGTTGTGTTTATGCTTCTGGTAAGAAAACCATTAGGTCAACATATATTTTAATATTTCTCATATTGCAGTACACATCTCAAACTATACATGAAAATTATTTTTAACAGTTAACTTTCTTCTTTAATTTCAGTATTACTTACTTACTTACTTATTTACTTACTTACTTACTTACTTACTTAATGGCTTTTAAGGAACCCAGAGGTTCATTGCCGCCCTCACATAAGCCCGCCAGCGGTCCCTATCCTGAGCAAGATTAATCCATTCTCTATCATCATATTCCACCTCCCTCAAATCCATTTTAATATTATCCTCCCATCTATGTCTCGGCCTTCCCAAAGGTCTTTTTCCCTCCGGCCTCCCAACTAACACTCTATATGCATTTCTGGATTCGCCCATACGTGCTACATGCCCTGCCCATTTCAAACATCTGGATTTAATTTTCCTAATTATGTCAGGTGAAGAATACAATGCGTGCAGTTCTGTGTTGTGTAACTTTCTCCATTCTCCTGTAACTTCATCTCTCTTAGCCCCAAATATTTTCCTAAGAACCTTATTCTCAAACACCATTAACCTGTGTTCCTCTCTCAAAGTGAGAGTCCAAGTTTCACAACCATAAAGAACAACCGGTAATATAACTGTTTTATAAATTCTAACTTTCAGATTTTTTGACAGCAGACTGGATGATAAAAGCTTCTCAACCGAATAATAACAGGCATTTCCCATATTTATTCTGTGTTTAATTTCCTCCCGAATATCATTTATATTTGTTACTGTTGCTCCAAGATATTTGAACTTCTCCACCTCTTCAAAAGATAAATTTCCAATTTTTATATTTCCATTTCGTACAATATTCTGGTCACGAGACATAATCATATACTTTGTCTTTTCGGGATTTACTTCCAAACCTATCTCTTTACTTGCTTCCAGTAAAATTCCCGTGTTTTTCCTAATTGTTTGTGGATTTTCTCCTAACATATTCACGTCATCCGCATAGACAAGCAGCTGATGTAACCCGTTCAATTCCAAGCCCTCTCTGTTATCCTGGACTTTCCTAATGGCATACTCTAGAGCAAAGTTAAAAAGTAAAGGCGATAGTGCATCTCCTTGCTTTAGCCCACAGTGAATTGGAAACATATCTGACAGAAACTGACCTATATGAACTCTGCTGTACGTTTCACTGAGACACATTTTAATTAATCGAACTAGTTTCTTGGGAATACCAAATTCAATAAGAATATCATATAAAACTTCTCTCTTAACCGAGTCATATGCCTTTTTGAAATCTATGAATAACTGATGCACTGTACCCTTATACTCCCATTTTTTCTCCATTATCTGTCGAATACAAAATATCTGGTCAATAGTTGATCTATTACACCTAAAACCACACTGATGATCCCCAATAATTTCATCTACATATGGAGTTAATCTTCTCAAAAGAATATTGGACAAAATTTTGTATGACGTCAACAAAAGTGATATTCCTCGAAAGTTACTACAGTTAGTCTTGTCCCCGTTCTTAAAGATAGGTACAATTATGGACTCCTTCCATTGTTTTGGTACAATTTCCTTTTCCCAAATAGCAAGTACAAGCTTATAAATTTCTTTAGATAATGCGCTTCCACCCTCTTGTATTAATTCTGCTGGAATTTGATCGATACCTGGAGACTTATAATTTTTCAGATTTTCTATCACAATTTCGACTTCAGAAAGTGTGGGTTCGGGTATAAATGGCTCAGCAGTTTGTATTTTAATTTCGTCCCGATCATTTCTATTTGGCCTATGTATATTTAGGAGTTGTCCAAAATAGTTTTTCCATCTGTTCAGGATTGAATGAGCATCTGCAAGCAAGTCACCATTCTCATCCTTGATCACGTTTAACCTTGCCTGATATCCATTCTTGAATTCCTTTATGCCCTTATATAAATCTCTAATGTTTTTATTTTTACTATTTGTTTCTACCTCATTCAGTTTTTCCTTCAAGTAATCTCTCTTTTTATTCCTAAGCGTACAATTTGCTTCCCATCTTTTATTGAAATAATTATCTCTACTCGCCTCAACTGCATCCTGTAAGAATTTCAATTTTGCCTGTTTCCTTCTTTCTACTACCATGCAACAATCTTCATCAAACCTTTTTCTTAGTTTCATAATAACCTATGCTCTGTTCAGCTGCAATTTTGATATTATCTCGGATATTTTCCCACATGCTATTAACATCTTTTCCTCAACTTCGTCGGAACTTGCTAATACGTCAAACCTGTTTGAAATTTCGACCTGATAATTTTGCTTAGATTCCTCGTCCTTTAATTTCGGAATATTGAATCTTCTAATATTAACTTGTTGCTCTACTCGCTTGGCTACTGATAGTCTTTCTCTTAGTTCTCCAATTACCAAATAATGGTCAGAATTACAGTCTGCCCCCCTGAAGGTTCGAATGTCTACTATACTAGTATGTCTTCGTTTATCTATCAAGATGTGATCTATCTGGTTATGTGCCAATCCATCTGGAGAAGTCCCAGTATATTTATGTATATCCTTATGGGGGAATGTTGTACTTTTGACAATTAAATTTTTTGATGTGGCATAGTTGACTAACCTAACTCCATTGTCATTGCTAGTTATGTGTAGGCTCTCTTTTCCAATAGTCGGTTTAA
Organism: Periplaneta americana; assembly: GCF_040183065.1. Lineage (NCBI taxonomy): Eukaryota > Metazoa > Arthropoda > Insecta > Blattodea > Blattidae > Periplaneta > Periplaneta americana. Next base: position 106,804,567 of record NC_091124.1, read on the forward strand.
AAATATCCTCCCGCCCTACTTTAGCATTGAAATCCCCCAATAAAATTTTCATGTGATATCTAGGCAACTGATCAAAAGTATGTTCCAATTCCTCATAGAAGCTATCCTTTATATGGTCGTCTTTCTCTTCTGTAGGGGCATGAGCATTTATAACTACGATATCGCACCATCTACCCTTAAGTACTAAATACGATAACCTATCACTGATAAATTCAACCTTTTTTACTGCTGATTTTATTCTTTTATGAATAAAGAATCCTGTTCCTAATTGGTGATTATCGTTTCCTTCCCCATAATACAACAAGTAATCTCCTATTTGCATTATGCCGTTCCCATCTAACCTAACCTCCTGTACTCCCACAAAGTCTATTCTATATCTAGCTAGTTCTTTTGCTACTAATGTTACCCCTCCTGTTCTATATAGACTTGTAACATTCCAAGTACCAAATCTCAAAACCTTATTCCTTTGCTGTGTTGTGCCAGAGAATCAGTCCCATTCCGAGGCTTATTTGAAGGATTCGTAACAAGCTGTTTTTTACGGTGATGGGTTATTAACTCTTCGCCCAACCCCCAAGCTGGAAGACCACCCCTCATTGGCTGTCCGCGACTGCTTATTCAATATATTCACAGCTACCCTCCATATCTGGAGACTGTCTCCTCGATCCGCAACCTGAGGACGCGCATGCTAATCTTCTCTGTATCGTTCCAATTTTAGTATATGTATCACCGAAGCGAGTACTAATTTCAGTATTAGGGGTGCAAATACCATTTTCTGAAAAAAAAAGAAAGAAATCAGTTGTGTAAATATTTGCTCCCTCAGTAAAACATCATTATTGATTTAAAAAAAATTAAATGAAATCGTTTCATTAATTTTTTTAATGACAATGAAATTTTTGTGTCTAAGTTTTGTTACTAAAATTTAAAAAGCAAAAAGATAAAAAATAAATAAAAAAAACAAGGCATTGGAAGTAAAATATGTTACCTTCAGTTATTGCCTAGATCTTCTACTGTATCATCTGAGGTAGTACCTGGCTGAAGTCCATTGTATGTGGCATGGCGATTTTGGGGTATGTAAGGTAGCAGGGTCATTAAGTCCTTGTATTTTGTAGCGTTAATTTTTTTCCTGCTGGATATAAGCACTTCATGTTGGTATGCAGAAATATTCTTTTCACTTCGTCTGCACTAACTTTCTTTTGCGGTCTTCCAGACACTTTTTGAAACACACGAACTTCCTCCCATGGGCAAAACTCAGAGTACATTGTTTTATATTGTAGCACACCATGTTTATTTTTTTCAATTTTAAATACTGAAATTTTTCTTAGCTGCATTTTCATTCCAGACACAGTTTTTTTGGTCCCTCATGATTTGTCCTGCAATATCGTGGATATTTTAAAAATCATCTTCAGTCATCTTCACTACTTGAAATGGATTTCTGACTCTTGAATTTTCCACCAGACGGTACCAATCTTCAGGTATAAACACATAATCAGTCTTTTTATTTACTTCTCGATCACACCGAAGTCACTGTCCGAAAGTAAAAAAGTATATCCGGGAACAAGATAATAGTGTTCTATTGAATCGTACATCCCTAACATAACCAAACCATAATACATCATGTACAAAATGTTATTTTTATTTTGTGCAGAGCAGGAGTCAGAGAAAAATCGTAATTTACACTTGTTCATTATGTTTTCTGGGACACTAAGTATTTTAAAAAGACATGATGCTATTCTGAAGCTCCATGTGATGCTACATTTTCTGGCCACATACACATTATGGCATTCTTTTTATTACATATGTGAATGCCCAGGTTGTATACCCACAACTGTCTTAAATAAAAAACAACTTCTGTTGGTATTTTGGGTGTTGGCAGAGCTTTCTGCACATCATATGTTATTAAGCAATAGTCACAGTTCACATCCAGGCATTCTGATTTGAAGTTTGAAAGAAGACTGTAAGCTGATGTAACTTGTGCGTGATGCAAACGTATCTGTAAAGGAATGACATCATCTTCTTTCGAAAGCCATGCATCATAAACTTCACATGTATCTGTATGCGGCATTTTGAAGCTAATATTGAAACGAGTATTAAATATACTTCTATAAGTGGTTTCACTAACAATATTCACACCTTCTTTCAATTTTTCTTCCTTATACAATCTATACATTTCAGAAATAGATTTAACAGATTTAATTAACTTTTTCTGTGACTTGCTTCTTTCGTAATGGCTAACTTACAGTGGAAAGTTTTTAATGTGATTCACCACTCTATTTTCAACTGAAGGACTCAACTTGTGTTTGTAGTTTCCATGCAGACCTGTCTTATCAACGTGTGGTGACACTTCGGAAAAAATTAAATTATCTTCTTTTTGTTCATCTTGCAATACTACATCATCGTTGCTTTCAAAATCCTGCTTTTTAGTAACTTCATGTAAATTTGTCTCCTCGTGCTGTAGAGAGCCGTTTCTTGAAATAGCAAATAAACTGCAGAATGATTTACTGCATACTCAGATCAGCTGGTCTCCTGAGTTTTTCACAGCATATATAAAAGAAACCTTCCTTTTTACTGAATCGTCAGTTCTTTCCTTCTTATAAAACCTGCGACACCCTTGTCTACTTATTAGGCCGAATAAAAAAGCATTTTGCATATTGTAGTCTCGACTCATAAAATTTACAAAATATACTTTCTTTTTCTTCAGTAGTCTGAACGTGGTATGTGCACAATTTCAGACTAGCAGCTTCTGTTTTCTCCATGCACTTACAACCTGCTCCTTGCTGTTTAGCAGTAACAAACACAGTTGTTTTGCCATTTATATATTCTAAGCCCAAGTTTCTACACACTTTAGATCTCTTCCTCTTCCAGTTTTCTTCTTTCCTTACACGTTTCTTGGGCTTTTCGCAGCAGCTCACAACTAACTCACCTTCACCGTCACCCATGTTATACACAACACTATCATGTGATTGAAGACCGATGCACTATTGGTGGATATGAGCTGCAGCTGTTTCTGCTCCTGCGTTCCGGTCAGCTTAGCTCCGTCTCTCGCACCAGAAACTTGACTTAAGGAATTCGTAAAAATTATATTTCGAAAAACACCCGGGCAGAAGGCTGCAGAATTTGTTAATATTTGTACAGAAATAAATACGCATATACATTATATGAAAATGTCAGAATCTAAATTTTTGCAAATTTGTGGCTTAGCTCCCTCTCTCACCCGATGCCTCAATTCATTAGACCCGTATTTTTTATTTACGAAATTGCGAATACATTATATTTTCGGATTATATTCTTGTAGTTTCGCGTGAAAAACTAGATTGGAGTGCACCATAAAATTTAAATGACCGTCCGTAACTGTAGTTCTATCCATCGCAAAAAAACAAATGATATCTTATTTTGAAGGAAATTAAACAGTCTTTTTTTCTGTTGTTACCACATTTTCATAGTGATATTTGTTTTTGTAATATTACCGTTTTTCATAAAACATTTTAAGCACAATTTTCGTTATGATTATATCTATATTTAAAAAAAAAAATACCATAAATACTTCGTAAGTAACTTCTTTTATGGGAAAAATTTGAAGATGGAGAAGCTATGGAATATAATGAATGAACTATTATTAAATTTAGTACTCACCGAAATATAATTGGAACTGTGGAAGGTTGCATCCTTAATATGAGCTTAATATGAAAGTTATCACATAACAAAAGTCAGTAATAATTTTGTCACTCATTGTTCAATTTCAGAATTAGAACAGAATGATCTCATACAAACTGTCTCTATTCACACACAAATCTCACACTAAACCATACAACCTTTCTGAATTCCAAAATAACAGTCCTTCACTAACAAGTGTGTAATGTTACCTGTTCTTCATGCATGTGTATGTATCCCATCCTATCGGCTGCAGGACAAAAACCTATTTATGGAGCATAGAACACCAAGTTACTTAGTCCTCAGTCTGAAAATACAACCTGTTACACATTTTCGAAGACTTGATAGAAAATGTGCTATTTTTCTAAACAGAGAAAGAAATACGATATAGGCTATGAAACAGATGAAAAACTAGTTACTAAATGTATAGAGAAAGAATGTAATTTGTAAGCAGGACAATGTTAGATATGAAGCATGAAGATGACATGCAGCTGCTTCACCACTCACAATCAGTGCTTGTTCCTCAAGAGCTTGCTCTATGCATCTAAACCAATTTGGGCTTGGGTCTCTGGACCCTGAGGTTTATCAGGCAATCTTCTGGGGATGGGACCTAGCTCTGTTAGGTCTGAGGTAGGATGGTCTGCCTGTCTCTCCTAGTGTCACACATTTATAGGATGCACAATGGGCCAATGGTAGAGAAGGCCTCATGGCCTTAACTCTGCCAGAATAAATAAGTAAGTAAAAAAAAAAAAGTGAGCTTAAATGCAAAGATCCATGTCTGACCCTGGAAAATCCAGCCAGCCACCTTACTCCCTGTTGTGCAATCCTAAATTAATTGCAAATGATATGGGGTGGAGAGCTGTTTATGAAGTAGTAGGGTTAAATTTACCATAGAGGTCGACAGCTTCAATCAGACTAATTAGCATAAACGGAATTCCCTGAGAAGAGATGTTAATAAGAAATTTAATTTCCTGTATTAATAAGAAATTAAATGAACTATATATGTAGCATGCTGTTCTGTTGCACTATGCTCTGTATACAGAAACCTGTTTCCACTGAGTACATAACCAAACACTGGACTTCATTTATTATGCATATTATAATTTAGATAAAGAGCTTAAGAAACCTTCATGTTGAACAATCAAGTAAAATAGATCAAATAAGGTTCTGAATAATATGAACATTGAAATGAGCTAATCTTCATTGTGCTGCTGCAGCTGCTTTGTTCTTGTCTTCTTGTTCTACTTCTCCTTTTCTTTTTCTTCCTTCTTCATATTTTACTCCCCTCTTCTCCTCCTGCATCTCCTCGTATTTTTTATAGTCTTGTTTTGTTCTTATGCTTTTTTTTTAATATCCATAAATATTTTCAATATATATGAACATTTACATAGTTATACAGTACAACCAAACTTCTGTTAACCAAAATAAAGAGGCCTGACACATTTCGGATAATAAATGTATACTACCCTTTTTTAGAGTTAAAAGGTGAGAAACTGTCCTACTAGTTGTGTAATGAAAGCATCATGAGTATAAGAAAAAAGTTCATACAGTGTATACAGTAAGTACAGTGTTATAAAATATAAAAATATTGATTCTTCACTGTTTCTTTAAGAAAAAGTCCGAAATTTTCTTTTGTGTGTGTGTGTGTTTTTTTTTGTGGCAGCAGTGTCACACCTGCTTAATGCTAGGGGTGGTTTAGCCAGCTCGCATAAACAATAGAATTTATTGTTGTTCTCGCATGCATTTCTCTGACCGGCTTAATACTACAGTATAGGCCATTCAATATCTTGTGAAACCTACCTTCATGTGAGAGGAAGGAAAAAGTGGACTGAGAAGCTGAGGGAAACTTCGACTTGCAAGGTAGCTAGCTCGCTTACCCCCACCTTAAGGTTCATACTATGAGCTACAGTGCACAAATGCATTTGGTTTCACGAGATAATGAATGACCTATACCCCAGATCACATATATAACAGATTGCTCATCCCTATGTTAAAATCGGTAGCACTTTGAAGAGAACAACCACCAGGATCGTCACCCATCTGCCGTAAACAAACACGAGATGGCAGTATAGTCGCTAATGCAATTCAAATGGGAGGTATGACGTGACTCCTTATGTAACAACTAGATGGCTGCATAGTAAATCTGACAAAAGTTGTTACTGTCAAAGCCTGTAAGGCTGAGCAATCTGGGTATATATGATCTAGGCCTATATTTACCTTTGGAACTGCTTCTACTTTGCTTTTATGTTTTGACCGTAAATTGTTGAAACTAAAAATAAATGTATGAGTGTACCATGCATCATACATAAATTTTGTATTTCATAAATACAGTGCATTGTACAACTTTTAAATTTATTTTTAAAAATTCATTTACACAACTTACACGTTTCTGTTAATTCAGTTTTTGGTTGACAGAAGTTTGGTTAAGAGAAGTTTTACTGTAGTATGTTTTGACAGAAACAATCATTGTAATCTTGTGATGTTCCAGTCTGGTAAAGAAGAGCATAAGAAAGCAGTTTTTATTGTATGTTCTCCTATACATGGCACTACGAAAGTCATTCTGAAAGATTTAATACAGAATAGCAGCTTTGAATATTGCGTTTTAATAACATCAGCTCACCCTAGAGTTCATCATTTTGCAAAGTATGGTGGCCATCGAGAAGGTATTGAAGACATGTCCATCTTTCATCATCTTGAAGAGGAAATGCTGGAGTGGATGGGAAACATGGTGTGTACATATAAGTGAACAAATTCTAGTGGGTTTTAATCGAACTGATGCATGTATATAGTCTCAAGCTTTATTGACATTCTCATTCTTGTTGTGCTCTTTCCAGAATTATACAGTAGAAGTATTGTATTCCCCACTATTCTTAGTTCCTCTGACTGAAATGATATTCGTCACACCAACTTTTAGCAACATGTTTCCTATCACTGAAGCATATATTCCACGCATTAAGGAACTACAAACTCTTCATCATAAGGTATGTGCTTACTTCGTCATGTTTATAAATTTTCATGTATTCTCATTAATTCCTTGACATTGAGTGTCCTTTGCGCTGATGGGGAATTGCTTTATCTTTTATTTCGTGGTAACTTCTTCATGGAATAAAAGCATTTATTTCTTTTGCTACATTTTTTATCATGAAATATTCCTCTTTCTGGTTGACTTGTTACTTAATCATTTAGTCTATAGATTTTCACCAAAGGAGACCTGAACTTGCTCTTAGTCATATAAGCCTGTGAGGTTTGTAGTAAACAGTGTAGCAATGAGGCAGGCTCTCTTTAAGTATTTTGGTTTTCACCTCTGCTCGCAATTCTCATTCCACCATTCTTGCTCTTCCTCTATCTTCATACGAACATATCACAAGCCCTAAATAGTCTCTATAGTTAAGTTATAGCAAAGAAATCAACTAATGAATGTGATCCATTACAGATTTGCTTAGCTCTTCTATATCACTGTTGAAGACAGTACAGTCTTTCAATACATTAGTTGGCATTGTGTTTTATAATGTATTCTTTGAAACTTCATATTTTCTTAGTACGGTATTTATTTTTTTATTCCTTATTTTAAAGAAATGTTTTATTTTGATGTAACCTGTAACTTACGTGCAAACAAGTTTCATCCTTCAAATATATTTTGAAGATTGTGCTTGTATAGATATATGAGAAACAGATTGGTTTATGAAATCATAATCAGGTTGGAAATAGTCACGTTAAGCCTTTATATTATTTAGAGAAAAGAATAACATTTTATGTATTTAACACAGGTCTATTATACGGACTTAATGTAATGTTTTTTTCTAATTTGCTATAGTTATAAAGGGAGAAACCAATTAATATTTTCACAGTACGAAGTTCAGATGATGTTGCTAGTACAGTAATATGCAAGGTGCGTCAGTGAATCTGGTGTTTTTGAAAACTTTATGAATATAAATGTTTTTATTTGTTTAGTTTGACATACATAAACACAATATTATGAACTTATATAAAAGTATTTATATTATTAAAGTTAAGACTTATTTTTAAAATGTCCTTAAGACGTTCACAATTTCGTTGTTGGTACTCTTTAAATTTGTTGTGTTGTTTACTCTTTGTAGCATTTCCACAGCAATTCGATCAACTTTTTTCTTGATTCATCGCCTCAGTTCCTGGTTTGTGTAGTGTGCTGGTGCAATGGTGCCCCCATATCAAGAGATGAAATGGTTAGGAAATAACATATGATGTGGCTCGCAGCATCATCTTGTAGGAAAAAAGTTTTTTTTTTTTTTTTGTGGATGAAAGCAAGTTCAGGAAAAAAGTTTTCTGTTATGGTTACAGCCTGCTGTCTTTCATTAAAAAAAAATTAGTTCCTATAATTCAAAAGGAAAGATCGCACACCATTTGTAAAACTGTGCAGATGTTTCTTATGAAGTGCTATAGGGTTTGTGATGAACCAGTAACAGAAGTTCTGTTTGTTTCAAAATGTAACAAATGGAAATGAGCTTCGTTGTTCATCAGTAAGTTCTTTACAAGTTCTTGGTTTTTATTAATCAGCTGCAAAAATTGCTGGCAGAAATTTACTCTATGTTCATAGTCCTGTTCATGTAATGCATGAGTACCAGTAATTTGAATTTTGTAAGGGTAGAAGTGCAGATCTCTGTGTAAAATTTGCTTCATACAGCTGAAGTGACACAGAGTAGCTTGACGTCGTTGAATGGCTTCTCACACTGTCACAATATTCTCGGATGAATGTACAGCTTTCATACTGCCACCTCTCTTTTTTTAATGTAAATCCAGTAGCAGGAGATCTTGGAGACCTCCGAGGGTGAAATAATGGGATGATGATAATTCTGATAATGATAGTGAAAATTATGTTTGCAATATGATTGTAATTGGGCAGCATCTTGGTTGTTGCTTTGTAAAATATACAATGGAAAAAAAAATTCCCACGTGTTTGCAATAAAATTCTTATCATAATACCAGTAAATGAGGTGACAGACAATAGTAATACAATCTACCTTGCCTGCTCAGCATGTCATAATGAAATAAGTCTATATTAACAAAGGAACCTTTCTTCAGTTCAGTACTTTATTATTTAGTTGACTAGCTGTTCACTTCACTGTATTAAATCATTTTTGTACTGTAGCTGTTTGTATCTTCTCTCTCAATATTCGTTTTCCATACAAAATAATGCTAAGCAGTCGTGAATATATTAGTAGCAGTGCACATAGGAGAAAATTAGAAACTGTTAATGAGGCTAAAAACTTAATGAAAATCTTTGTCTTTAAAAAGAAATTTTGTTATCGTCAAGTCTGTACTTGGCAAGGAAATTAATTAGAAAAGGGCAGCGTACGTGCAAGGGTGTATGGAAGACCAAATCAAGAAGTGATTAGTGCTAGTTCTGAAAATAGCATATGCTATTGCACGCTGCATGGTTATAAGATCTTCCAGTGAGTGTGACTGATACTGGGAAGCAAGAAGTCTTATGGATTAATGGCGACTATGCCAAAATCTTACCATTGGAAAAAAAAAAAAAAAAAGAGTTCTGAAAATAATAAACATTCCAACAATTCAGAAGTTCAAGAAGAGCATGATATTAAATGATAAAGTATGTAAATGTGTACTGCTAAATACTGATTAGAAGCCTCTTTCCAGAAATGGTAGATGGTGAAACTAAAAATTCTTTCAGACAAACCTTGTAAGCCATTTCTGAGAGATTCCAAAACTAAAAGGTATTTTATATTCATACAAAAGCTGGACAACAGATTAAAATATTCTGGCTGTGCTATTCTCCCACATTAAATGGTATTTACTGTGTGATATGTTTATTATTCCAATCACTCAATCAAAGGACATTATGGAAAATGCCGACTTCATGTCGATTTCACAAAACACTTCCACTCTGTTTATGTTTATTATTTTGAGATGAAAATTCACAGACTGTGTGGCTTGATGATTGTATGAACGATTGACAAGGTCTTAGAAAGAAGATCAAATTACACGAGACCAATGCTTCTCACTTAAGTGCATGTATGATATATAGTACAATTGTTCCAAGAAAAAATGGCCGGACTCTTGTTGGGATCAGAATCAAAGTTTTAACATGTGATTCACTTGTCATTTCAAAAGAAGATGGGTATGTGGCCTCCTAATTGATATGATCGATCATTTAGGGTTAATTGAATGTTCCTCATTCAGTTGATTTTTGGAATGCAGTCTATGGTCTAGTGGATAGAATTCTAGTCTCATATACAAGAGCTTAGGGTTCAATCACGGCTGGAGAAGTTTTTTTGTTGTATAATTTTTCATTTTCTGTAACTTATTTTTCCTATGTTAACACAATTTTTTGTTGTATGATAAACCATGAATACACGAGAGTTTTTTAAGAGAACCTCTAAAACGAGAGTTACACTGATAAAGTATGTATATTAAAATGTGTTCTCATCAACATAATAACTGGTTGTATACACCTGTCGATGAATTGTTGCAGTTAATTCAGAATGTCTCTGGTACCCTGGCTATTTTAAATTATTTTACTTCAATTGTAGAAGACGATTTTATTTTGTGCCACAATTATCTTTTTGTTGTAAAATAATACTTTCTTTCTTAATTTCGCATGTCACTGTCTAAAATACATAACTTTAATTTTAGAACGTGCATTACTTAACCTTTAAGAGCATCCATGGATACAAGTGACTTAAACCTGGGAACTTTGTGTTTGTGCTAGGACAATGCGTTATAGTGAACATATTTTTCATCATGATGATATGGACCCTGCTATTCTGCCATAAAAGTTTGAAAGCCTTAAATTTAAAATAGAAGTCGTGCTTACATTAGCTTAGTTTGAAACACTGCTATTTCACTGCTAATGATGTAAATTAAATCGTATTAAGATGTAGGAAACAGATAATAATTCACTTACTGAACTCAGTCCTAAAAACCAGAATCCATTTGCTGCTTTAAAACTGACAGAAATATGGATGTTTAGAGTTGTTTTTAGATAAGCTAAGTATCATCACTAAAGTAATACTGTTATACTGCATGGATATGCTAAAAGAATAGAATTAAATAATTCAGTCATGATTTGGATTCGAACTCATCACGAAAAGATTACAGAGCCGAAGTTCTGGTTCTGAGTCACTCTGTAGCCTTACGAACACTCACCTAAGTGAATATGTCTACCACAGGGGACATTTGAAATGTTCTATAATGGACATTGTATGTTTTTAACCACTATTCAGCTTTGTTACAACACAGAATGTTGGGAAAAAATTATTTACCCCTTAGAAACATATTCTCTTTTGAATTCAGCTAAGTCCTGCCTGTGCTTGTACAAATCTGCTTTCCTGAGACTAAGAAAATTCCATGCAGCCATTTTTTTAGGACCACTGTACATGAAAAACAAACAAATTTACATGAGCTTCTGTGCAAAGGACATGATATATGGAAAACCATCATTACTCGCATATTTGATGTGACTAGGACATTAACATTATGTCAACTTGCAAAAATATTTGAGAAGAGAAGGAACTCGTGGAAATTTTATATACTGACTCAGTATGACCCTTGATTCTGTCTCACAGGAAAAAATTAAATTAATTGACAGCTGTTATTTTCTACACAACTGCTGACATATCAAGGAAAGATCAGCTTAGTGTTGTGATTAGATAACTGAATTTAAATATGAAAAATGACAAAAACATTGGAAGTAAGGAATCATTTTTAGGACACTTTGATGTTACAGAATGTAGAGCAGAACATTTGAAAAGGAGGTAATAAAAATCCTATATGGCAAGGGCACATCAGTCTAGAAAATTGCAAGGGTTAGGACTATGTTGGCGGTGCAATCATGTGTGCTAAATATTCAGGATTATAAACTCGTATAAGTAATGTGGTAATGTATAATATATTCATTATACAGCTCACAACTGAAATTTATTGCTCAGTGACTCCGTGAAAATAGTAGGCTACTATAGATATAACAATTTTATAAAAACTACAGATTGTGTTCACATTTTTTTTAGTAGAAGTATTGCCTATTGGCAACAGCTTAGTAACATTTTAGCTAATGACTAATCAGAAATGCTTAACTAGAACTCTGAAAAAGTTATACCCAACTAGGTGGTCGTCTCAATTTGATTCTTTACCAGAGATAAGATACAGTTTGCTTAGCTTGGTTAGCACTCAAAAGAAAGAAGATGGCCGAGATAAATGAAGCTCTCAGTTTAAAGAAAAATCTTGAATCCTTTTTCTCATATTTATGTTTCAAAACGTCATATAGGAGAATGTCAATTTAGTATAAAAATTGTTGGAAAGCTCAGATGCTGACCTTCAGTTTCTTCTGTCTTAGAAGCTGCTGTAAATAGTCTAAGTTAAGGGATAATTTTGAAGATCTGGTGAAGGAGACACTCATGAATATTGAAACAAAACTAGTTCTTAAACATCAGACATAAGAAAAAAAATGTTGAATGAGTTACGCTGTGACTCACTGATTCCAGAACATAGCATACAAATTCCAGGAAATCATTCCAAAAGTGATCCTCCATACATTCTTAAGTTAGATTCCATGGAACTACTCTGCAGTACATATGAGGATCACCTTCAAATTTATACAGATGGATCTCTAAATCCTAATAATGGGACATCAGGAAGAGGGTATTATATTCCAAAATATCAAATATATATATATATATATATATATATATATATAAAACTAAATAAATAAACAAATAAAATATATTGACTACACCCCACCTTTGGCTACTAGCATCAGGCATCTATAATGAACACTGATCAAAATACCCCTCATTTCTCGTGAAAAACAACAACTGAATAGACTACAGTGGACTATGGTGGTACTTTATGTTGTCAACAAACAGCTGGATACATTAAGAAGATTGATTTACACTGTGACTCACTAAGTTTTTGAAGTAACTGTTTTCAACACTTAATATAATGTTTCAGCAGTTAACCAAGTGTATTATGAATGTCATTGACCATTTTTCATTTAGAACTGTCGACTGAACAATTGAAAGAAAAGGCCTGTCAACTTGTGGGTAAATATTACTCACATTTGTCAGTTATTTTATTGACTAACTAGTCAGTTTTAAGACAGATGACAGTCAAAATGCGAAGGAAAAAAATATCATCCACAAAAGAACTCGCGAGATTTTTGCTTATTGATAACAGTTGTTAACGTGTAGGCTACACTCCCTGACTTGTGCATCACAGTTCAATTGTACCTAATCCTACCCATCATGTCGGCAGTAGCTCAAAGATCTTTTTCTAAACTGAAACTGATCAAAACATTTTTGAGAAACACGATAGCTTTTTATGATACCATACCTAATTTGTTTCAATGTACTTATATTCCTCTTATAATATTATGAACAGTAGGCTATAATAAACATAGACGAAGTAATGAGATATTTGAAGGGTCACAGTAGGCTATAATAAACATAGGCGAAGTAATGAGATATTTGAAGGGTCACGAAAATTAGTCTGCAGAGAGGCATACCAAAGTCTGGCCAGTAGTTCAGAAGTTTCAAACTCAGATGCTGATGACATGATCTAATAGATCAGTACAGTTGCATCAGTACAGTTGCAATGAATCCCGAACTCTCCGAAATTCACCTGAGGAATCACAAAACTGTTACCGTGTTTGTAGAACATTTTCACTGCAGAAGCATGATGTGCTCCAGTCCATGGCTCCATTGGAGAAATTAACATCCCTGATTTAAGGGGTTAACTTATTTCCATTGTGCCTCACAAATGCAACAAAATTAAATATAAATTAACATACCTGTTGCAAGATATTTCTGATACTCGAAAATTTGCCTACATTGTGCAACAATTTGAGACAAACTGGTAAGCAACTTCCTTACAAACCGTACATAAAATTTTTATCCTGATACAAAATAGCATAGAATTATTATTAATAAATAGATACCGATATTCAATTTGATATTTCACATAACTGTGTGATGTTGCTGAATAATTAATAACAATATAATTCTTTTCCACCTTTACATGCTTTGTAAAGTGTATCAGCTGTTGATATAAATTATACAGCTATCATCATGCAAACTTGCCACAGTGTGTCTTACTGCCAAAAGCAAGATAGACATGCAGAGTGATCACACTTTATATTTCTGTTCACTGTAGTTAAGTGAAGAATTACAATTGCAATGCTCTTCTTTCTCACTCATGTTCATATAAACATCATCGGACCTTATATGCTGGTCTAATTAAGTAGTTGTATTTTTATTTTCTGTTAATTCGTTTTCATAGTCAATTGGAATTTATTTATCAGCGTTTTTGGTGTGTACCTACTTTTTCTGAACAAAATTTGAGCAATGCCAAATCAATGTTTTGAACAGGATTTAAGCTAGAAAATAAATAATTGTCGCAAAAATGCACAAGTGAAAAATTATATTTGTGCAAATTGCGAAATGCTTGTGCAATATTGTTGTAAATAATTGGGCAGAAAGATAAAATTAATAAAGTATGATATACTTATGTAAGTAAATTATTAGACGTAGGTATGTTTAGAATCAATTACTGCTTAATTTACATCACATTAAAATACATTTTATGGGCACTCTGAGCATTGAAATTCTTTATCAGTAGGCCCTTCAAGATTTGTTAGCAGAATGCTAACTCTTTTTACTGAAAGGCGGTTTCTAATTCCAGTTTTTACAAGATTCATGCAACTGAATCCTCAGTCACAATTTACAGTATGCGATGGAATTATATAAATCAATTAGAAGAAATTGTTCACTTAACTTACATGAATTGCACCAACTCTTTGAAATCAATTCCTGAGCATCTATTGTTCCAATACCTTTTTGAACATTGCCCATGCCATTACCATTTCATTTAAATTCAAATTAGTTCAAACACATCTCTGATTTCATTTTCTCCATTACCATCTTCGTTTTTGAAGTCCAATGTGATTGTCGCATTTTTGCACATTTTCATTCAAAGTTTGTTGCATTTTTAGAAGTCGACTAGGAAAATGCGACTGTGTCTTAAACCCTGGTTTTGAATAATCTTAAAAATGTACTTTATTTGTTTAAACAACTTATTATTGCGATATAAACCATATGGAACAGGCTGGAGATACATCCCTCTTACTCCAGAGTACTTCAAGTAGTGTGAGAGAGAAGAGTTACAAAACGAGAAATGTGAGATGTATACACTCTAACAGGGCTCATTTACTTGAAAATAGAATCTACATACAAATTATTTTACTGAGAGTTTCGAAAATTATTTACTTTTTTATAATCCATCTTAAAGTAAGAAAAATCTTAAAATGAAAGTGGTAAGTATACTGACACTTTAATTTCTAATAAGTTACTGCAGATCTTGATGATCTTAATGACTTTATTTAAATTTGCAGATAATTGAAAGTGACACTTCAGATTCTTTATCTTCAATTGACATTACGTCTCTTCCAGCAGAGGTGCAAATATCTGTTCACCATCTTGTTAGTTGTTTGCATAGCTTACTAGTTCAGCTAGAAATGCGAGAAGACATATACAGTTTGGGTTATCTTAGTGGACTAGTAGCAAGCCAATTGGAAATTCTTCCAGATGCAAATAACAGACGGAAAGTAAGTACATGGAGTTAGTGTGCTTTTCTCCTTCTTGTTTTGCTTTGAAATTAGATTGTAGATATGCAGAGTGTTTGTGTCTAATTGAATGCTTTCCTTATTCAGACAGCTCCTAACAATTGTTCGCTAATTCTCATTGACCGCACATTGGATCTGGCAAGTGTAACCAGTCACAATACAGACTCACTGTTAGATAGAATTCTAGCAGTGTTGCCACGATTACCAGGACACAACAACGATGTTGCCATCAATATGTCATCTATTTGCAATGCCAAAGTGTAGGTACGATTGAGTAATATCTCTTACAGAAAGTGAGTAAAACAGTTTATGTTATTAAACTATAGTAGTCACACCATTAGCTGAGAGTCATCTTTTTGTTTTGGGAGACCCCAGTGCAAAATCTGGCAGGTCTTAGTGTAATTTGTGGTAAACAGAGGTGATTTGGGGTATGTTTTTATTAGGATTCTCCCATCTCTCCTGCTTACTTCACCATTTCTCTACTCACTATTAACCATAAAATTAAGTACACAAAGTTGTAGTTTCACAGCAATGTGCTCATAGACCTGATGATTGATGGTGGAAAGATATCCAGTCATAAAAAGCACTGATGGATTGGGGATAAGTCTGTCTCACTTTTTCTCTCTTCTGCACATTTGCGCACATACACACACTCAAACCATACCACACTACACTATATCCACATCTTTTCTCTTCATTTTCCTCTCCTCTCCTTCCCCCCCCCCCCTCTTTCTCTCAAGTAAAATTCTGTGATGAATACAGATCGTATTGAAACTTCGTTTTTTGGGTTACTCCGCTTCTTGCCATCAATACAGCACTACTCCATTCATTGTTACAAGCAAAATTAAATACCGATAGATGGGCAAATTCCTAATGTCGTACTTATGTATTCATAAATCTTATGATTATGAGGCAAAACAATAACTTGGCAACTGAGCGAGATGGCTCGGTGGTAATGCTTTAGATTCTCATTTGGGAGGTCTTGGGTTCAAACCTTGTTGCCGGTCAATTTCAATGAGGTTTTTCATGGTTTCCCTCAGTCACAAAGGCAAATACTGGATTGAAAATTTGCATACCATGATTCATTATAATAATTAATAAAATAAATTGCAAATCAATTAAACACAAGCCCTGTAATATATGGGTCATTCTCATGAAACCCGTCACTTTTGGAACCCAAAAATGGTAACAATTGAAATTGTAAGGAGATTAATTTTTTGATAGGTATTGGTTAAAGGTGTGAAAGGTAAGTCAGGTGTGTTAGTGGCCATGTCTAAATCTTCGTGTGCTACGAGAAATAAAACAAAATCAATTTTCAGATTCCACGGTGTCCACAGCATCTCCACGGTGTCCACAGTTTTAATCCGTAGATTATTCCTATGGCTCAGTAAAGGCAATTTGATTTACACACCGATTTGAAATCAATATTGAAAATGAAATAAGTCACAAATTTTATTATCCATAATAATATTACCTGATTGTTATCAGATATAATGCGATTGAGCCACATTACAAAATGAAATAAATATTTATGTTCGCTCGCAAACATATTTAATTAATAATGCGAATTATCACTAACAGTAATAAACGCATTAATTTATATGTTTATAAATAATACCATATTGGATTACACTTTTTTTACTTGGTTATTTAACAATGCTATGTCAACTACTCGGTTATTTAGCGTCAATGGAATTGGTGATAGCGAGATGGTATTTGGCCGGATGAGGCCAGGGATTCGCCATAGATTACCTGAAAGTCACCTTATGGTTGACGAAACCTCGAAAAAAACCCAAGCAGGTAATCAGTCCAAGCGGGAATTGAACCCAAGCCCGAGCGAAACTCCGGATCGACAGGCAAGCGCCTCAGCTGACAGAGCTACGCCGGTGACTGATTTCACTTATTTCATGAAGATGTTTAAATAGAAATAAGAAATGATTTACGATTATAGTAATAACAATAATGATTCTGATTCTTTTATAAGTACATACACACTTATGCCCTACAAAAAAATATGAACCACTTCTGTAGAAGATACAAACCAACTCCTTTACACAAAAGAAAATTTTCAATGACCCATACCACATTGAAATTTACACATATAACCCAATTCATTGAAAATTTGCAAAAAAAAAAATGATTTTCTTTACACCACTATACTGATGCGCCTTTATTGTATCACGTGATGCTTGTACTCCAAACTGTGGCTACTCTTGTGTCAGTAGGAATTATTCTGGCCAACAGCTGTGCGAGAAACTATTCTCTTACAGTGCTGCAGCATTTTATACATCTTAATTATTTTGCCACATATGATGCGTCTTACTAATTGTTTACTTTTATATTCTACAGAAGAAAATGAAGATTTTAATTGTTGTTCTAGCAACTCTCCAAGGATCAGTTTCTTCTTTATGTCAGAAGGAACTGGACGCCCTCTTAGAAAAGTACGAACTGCAGTGCGCGAGGAAGATTGGTTTGCTTTTTTCCTTCTCTGTGATACGAGACAGAGTACAGCATAGGCCTATTTAATTTTTTTACACGTGAATAAAGTTTTTCCAATTTTTCTGTTAAAAGTTTAAGCTTAATGTTTCGGCTTTTAGTTTTCGAATAACTTCACTACCCTTTATTAGCAGGAGAGCTTTTTGTATCCTTTCCCAAATTGCTATAATTACATTGTTGAATATATTTGTTCTTAATTTTCGTGCAATATTCTCTCATCCATTCTCTTCGTTTTTCCTTCGCTCTCTTAATTCTCTATTAGTCATGGCCGAAACTGTCTTAATTTTTCGTTGCTTCTTCCTCTTAGCCCATATCTTACTCTCCGATGCTATGTAAGCAGCGTGCTTTTCAGGATCTGTTTCCATCATTAAACACTCTGGTTCTATTTTCCTTGCAAGTTGCACGTTTCGACTTTTGACATTTCTTGAAACGTCAGATTTCTTATTTTTATAAATTTCTGTCTTTAAGCTTACTTTTCTTGTCCTTCCCTTATTATCTTATTTTTTCCGTCTAGTCAGTTCACCACCACTCATCGTGTAATACAGATACATGATACAGTCGCGATATTGTATCCATATAGAACTATGTAGAGACCGTATTTTTCCAGCTACATCATAAACATCATATCATTAATAATTATCATGGCCTGTGAACTAAATACCCCGTTCTAAATAAATGCACGGTGTTTACAGCCACGGTGTCCACTCCCACAGTGTCCACATTTCACACTTTGCTCTGGTGTGTTCTAATTACTTTTAAGCATATTAATTTTTCCGATTATATTTCATAAATAGCCTATGAAGCCATTACTTACCCAGCAGTTGGTAATTCCGCCTTGCGTAGTTGAGCTGGCACTTTATCCACGGTGTCCACTTAAAAAAATGAACACTTGCTATTTGATGCACTTTTGAACTTGACACGCAAGTGCTGATTTTTGTATGTCTGAGAAAGCACTGGCAATTCACCGTCTTCATCTCCCGAATGTTCTGGAAGCACCACATTGAACTTCTCTTTTAAAGCGGCAAATTCAAAGCGAAGAATCATCCGTTCCATGGCAAAGCCGAAAACTCGTGGACAAAAACTACACTACTTCTGTAGTGACATTGGGCACTTTTATAAAACTGTTGTATATGGGATGTTTACTTCCTTTAACACACTTTTCAATACAATGTGTTTCTTTGTAATCGGATTTATAGTTTAAAGGTGATATTTATTGAAAATGATATTTTGTAGTGCGGGACATCCACGGTGTCCACATGTTTGGGTATTCCAAGCTATGCATGACGGTAAGAAAATGTAATATCGACCTACAGTGGGTGATCAAATTATTAGGGACACTTGGTAAAAGTAGGAATTTCATCTTCAAATTCACATAAAACACAAGTAATTTGGATTTTATCAACTGGAAAAGCTTTATTACTCTAAATAGTGTTTTATAAACAATAGTATTAAATATTTAATTGTGTAATAATGAATATGGAATGAAATAAACAAGAAAACTAATATTTTGTCACACATCCCTTTGCAGCAATGACAGTTTTAACTCTCTTTGGCATACTACAAATGCAATGGATACAATTGTTTTTAATTTCTTGGCCGTGATGCCACACATTGATAAGTTTTTCTATTAAAGATTGTTTATTTGTAACAATTTCTGAATGAACTTGGCTCTTCATTAGCTCCCAAATATTTTCAAGCGGATTAAGGTCCGGAGAGTTACCAGGCCAATCCAGAACCTTAATTTTGTTGTCATACAGGGATTTGATCACCTTATTTGCCTTGTGACAGGGCGCAGAGTCATGCATGAGTACAAAATAACCATCTGGAAACCATTCACGGACTTGTGAAAGAAGCCGTTCCTTCAGAACCTTTATGTATTGATATTGTCTCATCATTCCTTGAACAAAATACAGGCGACCAGTTCCATGGTCACTAATCACAGACCACACCATGAAGCTTAGAGGATGTTTAACAGTCTTCTACATAGAAAGGCGCCAATGAGAGATGCTGAAATCAACATATCTTCTATGACAACCCATCGGAGGATCAGAGTTAGGGTTTTCATGTCGCACTCCAACCAAGAAACCATTCCTGAAACCATACATGGTGAAGAAGCATCTCTCAATCTTGGACTGTGGATGATTGGAAAAAAGTGAGTTGTTTGTCATTCACATGATTTCTTTGTTAATCACAATTTTACTTTGTGCAGATGTGTTTTATGTAGCCTACTGTTTATTTCTTTTTTGAGGTGTGTTTTTCAGATGAATCTACCATACAGATACTTGCTGACAAATCTGTGTTCGTTAGAAGGCGTAAAGGTGAAAAGTACAATAAAATGACTGTATTATGAAGACTGTTAAACATCCTCTGAGCCTCATGATGTGGTCTGTGATTTGTGGCCATGGAACTGGTCGCCTGTATTTTGTTCAAGGAATGATGAGACAATATCAATACATAAAGGTTCTGAAGGAACGGCTTCTTTCACAAGTCCGTGAATGGTTTCCAGATGGTTATTTTGTACTCATGCATGACTCTGCGCCCTGTCACAAGGCAAATAAGGTGATCAAATCCCTGTATGACAACAAAATTAAGGTTCTGGATTGGCCTGGTAACTCTCCGGACCTTAATCCGCTTGAAAATATATGGGAGCTAATGAAGAGCCAAGTTCATTCAGAAATTGTTACAAATAAACAATCTTTAATAAAAAAACTTATCAATGTGTGGCATCACGGCCAAGAAATTAAAAACAATTGTATCCATTGCATTTGTAGTATGCCAAAGAAAGTTAAAACTCTCATTGCTGCAAAGGGATGTGTGACAAAATATTAGTTTTCTTGTTTATTTCATTCCATATTCATTATTACACAATTAAATATGTAATAATATTGTTTATAAAACACTATTTAGAGTAATAAAGCTTTTCCAGTTGATAAAATCTAAATTACTTGTGTTTTATGTGAATTTGAAGACGAAATTCCTACTTTTACCAAGTGTCCCTAATAATTTGATAACCCACTGTAAGTTTAGGGTGGATAACTAGGTGTGTGCTGTATTCTTTACACAGGAAACATTTTTCAAGTTGCAAGATATTGTAGAAATCTATGCAGGGGAAAGAAATGTGATGAGTTTCGTGAGAATGACCCATATACAAATACCGGTGTATGAAAATGTTGGGGCCTCAATTTCCTAATTTTAAAGGAGAGAGATTTCAAAGTTTGATTAAATCCTGAAATCATATTATATATAGAAGCAATGTTTTCACATTTTAAAAATGTTTTTAGACCTACTGGCAGTTATTTGGATGTGTATTCTCATTTGATTTGGGTTTTGTCTGTTCGTTATTAATATTTAAAGGTATAGTTTGTCTAGTTTTTGTAGCATGACACTTTATTCATCCAATAAAAATGTTATGTTTTATTTATTTTAATTAGGTTTTACTATAAAAATGGAACAACTTCTGATGTGTTTAGTGTTTAATGAAAATTTATGGAAATTGAAAAAAAATGAAAATTACACATGTTTCTTGTTTACAAGGTGTTTATGCCTTACACGTGCTCGACTTATTCATTATCTTCACAATCCATTACCAAATCGAGATAATATTGATGATGTATACATGGAATAAACTGAAGAAGTTTTATCACATCTGTATGTTTATTCTTCATGCTTTTCCTCGATCTAGAGTACTTGTGCTTTAAGGCCATTCTTGTTGAATTGCCTTTCTTCCTGGTGTTGTACTCCTCAAAATCCATGTTCATTTGGTATTTAAGTTTCATAACCCATGGATTGGTTTCTTCAAAATGGAAACAAATTTAGTCGGTGAACCTGATATTTGCACCACTTACACATGTCGTTTTGTTAGTATTTGCTAGACCCTTTTTCAGATCTCTCAGATCATAGAAGTCATTGCGTTGTATACCTGCTACAAAGAACTTTTTCTTTTGTCCACAATCCAGTATTATTTTCTGCCACAAGAGGACGGTGTCGCTGATACTTTCGATTTTGCAAAGTCTCTATCTGACTGTAAAAATGTATGTTCAGACTTCAAGAATCAGTCTTCAAACTCAGAAAACTGGTTGATTTGAATGAGGTAAGAGCTGAGAGTCATTGTATTCCAATTTTTGTTTTGTCCTTCCGCAGTTGTCTGAGAAAACCACATGTTTCTTAGCATCAGATGTTTCATGATATAATTTCCTATTTCATCACTACCTCTAGCTGCAATGCTCTGACTCCATAGGAACATGTAATAATAATAATAAAAATAATAATAATAATCATAATCATCATCCGTGGTGCCACAGCCCTTGAAAGGCCCAGACCTTCCAGCTGGCTGCTGGCCTATGTTTACATCCCGAAACAGAGGTGGACAGTCATCCAACCAGAAAATGGAGGTATCGTATGGTTAGCATGATGATCCCCCCAGCCATTATAGCTGGTTTTTGCAACCGGATTTCACTACCTATCATATCTCCCCAAGTGCATCATGATGCTGATGGGCACCAGTCCCATACACTGGTCGAAATTTCATGAGAAAATTTCTTCCCCATGAGGACTTAAACTAGTGCACATTCCGTAACACGAGTCCTAGGCAGGATATCTTAGACCATGATGCTATGGATAGGAACATGTAGCTTATGTATTTTCCACAGTCATGGATACCCACGTTGTAGGTCCATAACTTTCGTGCATAAAAAGCTGAAGAACTCGTGAGTTTAGATGTTGGTAGAGTTTGTTGTAGATCGACGGAAATTATATGAACAGAATCATCCTCTTTTGCTATTAGAGAATACTCTGCCATCTTTGATTTGAGTGATGAAATTCCTTATCCCTCTTTGCAGAAATGTTCTCCTCTTCAGTACCATTTTCTGATTTAATTTGCAGGGAGTCACAGGTCTTACATGTATCCAATGGTGGAAATTGGAATCCATCATTATATTCCTCGGTAAATATTCGTCAGTACTTGTCTTCAGACATGTTGGTAACTCTTTTTCTGCAACAAACTCAATAGGGGTATATCATATACAGAGTTTTAATGTTCATGCCTTCCCATCTATTTTTTAACTTAAAAATAAAAGTGTTCTGTTTGTAACTGGGCCCATTTTCATCGGTTTTTTATCTCCTTTTTATAGGAATAGCATCAATACATCCCAATAAATAAGCATTTTAAGTGTTCGCATAGGCTTCCGCAGCTGGTGTACATGGTGTGTGGATAAGCTTGGATTGGACAACGTAGGACCAATCAGATGCCAGAAGGAGAACCTACGACCTATCACCACAAGTACTCCCCCCATCGAGACTACTATATATATACGAGCTCACAGACTATTTCTTTATCCAACAACTGCTCTGAAGATGACCACAACACAGAGGTCGAAATGTCAGCCACTAACACCAAGACAACGCGGTAGAAGCCCTGAAGCTTATCCACACATCAAATAAGCATTTTGCTTATCGAAGTCAGAAAGATCCCAAAACCCATTGAACAGTAAGGATATCTGTATTTTTTTTAATTTGGAAACAACTGAGAAAACAGGTTTTTCTTCTATTTTTGCGGCAGCAACAGTTTTACCAGTCTTGGATGCTATATATTCTCTTCCCTCATTCCTCCTTTTCTTATTTTTGTCAACCTTCTTCATGTGGCGCCTCCTTTCCTGGTGCTTGTCCTTTTCCTGGAGAAGGAAAAGGTGGTCTTGCTACATCATTTACATCATCAGGAGAGTCCTCTTGATCTTGAAGTAAATGATTTTATTGGTAAATATAATAACCTATTTCTTATTTTCAAATTAATTTCATTTAATTTTTAAATAATAGTGGTATGTTGGAAATATATTAAACATTTTGGGCATGACGTTTCATAATAAACATTTTGGGCATGGAGTTTCAGAGATTCAGTTCCTTTTCAAGGACTATATATTACAGGAAGGGTGGATGTGTGTGTGAGTGTGTGTGTGTGTGTGTGTGCGTGCGTGCATTCTCTTTCTCTCTCTGTCTCTGTCCTGTCATGTTTTATTTTCAAAAAGAGGACAATAGAAGGTTGTGACACCTTTTCACATTACGTGCATTATGTAATAGCAACTTGGTTTCAAATATAACTGAAAGCATCGCCAGCAATAATGTTTAAAGGATAAGAAGAATGCCAAGGAACACTCACTTCTAGATTCTCTGTTGATATATTTTGGTCAACTTCTTGTGTTAGATAGTCTGGATCCACACCAGAATTGTGAACACATTCTTCTGAATCACTAAAACCCGTAAGCTTCCTCTCCCAGACCATGATTCAGTCCGTAAGTTTGATGCTTGACATTGACTTGTCTCAAAAAAAAAAAAAAAGTCATATGGATTGTGACAAAGAAATGAAAGTGACATGCAGCACTATGTATGATCTTTATTGAAACAATTTTTATACTCACACGTAGTTATTGCTATTACTCAAAAGATGTCAATGATAGTTCATTTTTGCCAAAAATAATGCGTGACACTCTTTTGCCCTGACTCTTTCACATGGCAGTAGAAACAGAATCTGAATAATCCACAACCTACTGATATATCCAAAGCTCCTATACACGCGATATGACTTACATGTTAAAGCATATATAAATAAATTTAAATAAAATAAAAAAGTTGTCAGTGATGGATATTTATAAACCTTGTGGAAATGAAAACTCTTGATTCAATTTAAAATTTAGTTTTATTTACAAATTAAATTGGCATGTGAGTAAAGAAAAAATGGCCATGAAAAACCCTGTAAATGTTCGTTTTTAATGTAATGAAGAAAATGAAATTTAAAACATAATTTATTGTGATTTTGTGTGTAAGAACATAACTTTATGTATAACAATATTTTTCATTTGTAAACACTTTAACTGAATTGTGCACAGACAAGAGAAAAATGTGGATAAATGTTAGTTTTCATGCAAATAAAACCTTATCAAATAGGTCCTAATTCTTGATGTAACAAGTTGTTCTCAATGTTCTCATGATTACCTTGTTGGTCGGTGGATACAAAGCTTGTAGGTATGAACCTGGCTGAGATAAAATGGATTTTAAATGACTGTACTATCTTAAGCGTGGCTTCCTCCAGAAGGGAAGTAAAGCTGGAGGTCATGTGTTGTAGATCTAAGGCATATAAAAGAATCCTGTTCGTGATAGAGGACTCCAGGAAAAAATTGTTAGTCATTTTCCCCCACACTGAAACCTGATGCTATAGTAGGGAGCAAAGATATTGGCAGGTCATACATAGCACATTTTTGCACATACCACCCCCTCTCTTCTGACCTGTCCATTGGAATGACTGACTGGCAGTGTGTCGATGCGTTCGGGTGTAGTTGCTTGCAAGCCAGTCGTTGGGTATTGAGAGAGTAGTCATCGTAGCTGTTGTCTGTTCACTGTGCACATATTCAAACAGTAATTTTCAATACTGACAGTGGAATTGCTTCTGCGCCTAGTTGAGCACATGTCTAGAAAGGGAGCGGTTACGCAGAGCCAAGCGAAAGGAATTATTTATAGTGTTTACGAATACTTAAAAAAACTTTAATCAATACAACAAATTAAAATTTTCGTAATATGATTGAAATTCTAGTTATTAAGAGAATGAGGAAAACAGGAATTAGGTCACTATAAGTTTAAGTGAAATATTTTAAGATCTGATAGTAAATTGGCAATATACTCATTGCAGTGAAGTAAATCGTTAAAAACCATTGTGTTATCATTATTA
Organism: Periplaneta americana; assembly: GCF_040183065.1. Lineage (NCBI taxonomy): Eukaryota > Metazoa > Arthropoda > Insecta > Blattodea > Blattidae > Periplaneta > Periplaneta americana. The sequence goes on from NC_091124.1 coordinate 106,830,036, forward strand.
TTAAATTTGCACTGATGGATTTCATTTAATGTAGTATTACTAGCCATTGTTAAGTCAATTATATTATATAAAATAAAACCTGGTACCGACACAATACTGTTTACAAATTATTTACATCGTCAACATTAGTGATTTTACTCACGGGACTGGCTTCATCTTTTCTTGCATCCCTTGTCTTGGTCACTGCTCTCAGTTGGTCGCCTGCTGTGATTCTTCCTTCCGGAAGTTCCCTGTTGACTTTCTTTGTCGCAATCCCAGGACCGCTGCCATCATTTTTGGCCTCATTTCTGAACAGCTGGAGCCATTCATCATGACTTCTCCTGTTTGTGAAGCGGATGACAATAGGACGCGTCTTTCCTGGCCTGGATGATATGCGATGTGCTATGCTTACATCATGTTGCACCAATTCACTACCGCCTATGACTTCCGATATTTGGTCAATAACTTCGTAAGTTGATTGTTCATCGATCTCCGGAACTCCGAGTAGCATTATATTGTCTCTGCTTGTGTACTGCTGCAGATCACTCACTTCCTGTTTGAGATGGTCATTTTCTTGCACTAGCCTCTTCATCTCCTCCTGTGTGGAGTTGAGTTCATGTCTTGTGTGCTCCAATTCTTCTCTAAGACTGTCGAACTTGGAAGATATGAATTCAACTGATTTTCTTAGTTCATTCACCTCAAAATACGAATGCTATTCGATATCAGTATGGTAGTTATAAAATCATGTCGCATATTGTATACCTGTAGTTTGTATTATAACAAATGAAGTGTTCACATGTGCTGTTGTTTAATGAAATAATTATAATGCTGCGCACAGAAATTACACTAAATACTGACACACAGACAGTGTTTATATATAAACACTATTTCGATGTTACAGACTTTAGGTTACGTAGCGAGGAGTGAAAGATGTTTCGGAAGCGACCCTTCAAAAAACGTTTACAGCTAAAGTAGGGGTGGAACGTGGGTTGGGTTAGTATGAAGGGGTATACCTCCATCCGCCAATATTCCTGCTCCCTACTATAAATAATAGGGTGTATCGAAAAAAAAAAACTTTTCTTGAAAAATGAAGGTGGCTAGTGCGGAAAAGTTGCTATTTGTGGCAGAAAGAACGTAGAAAAAAAGAAAATTGTAATTTGACAATATCCTGTGTCCCCGCATCAGCTCTAAAGTTTTGCGAGCTTAATGCTCTATGTCTGTTTTCAAATTTTGTTTCGTAGTGCAACTCTTCGCCTATTTTTTTTTTTATATTTACACTCAAAAATAACCCAGGGCTCACTACGAGGAGGTGGTTGCACTTCCAGCCCCATCCCTCCATCCACCCTTAGTAGTATACTCCGGTGTCAAATGTTGATTTACGCTGTATTCTCAGACTTCGTTTCGAAGCATGGCATTTCTCAGCTATGCACACTAAATTATGTGAAGGGTTACTACAGCTCACATACAAGTGGAGAATCCTGTAAGCAGTTGTAAGTCATCGAGATTGAACAACTGACCCTGGTTTCTTCCTTCAAGCTCTATCGGACAATGGCCAGAATGAACGACTTGATAGATCCCCAGAAGATACTCCTGGTCAGTAAGCCTACTAAGATCGGAGATACGTTCCACGTTAATTTTGTGGATCCAGGATACTTCAATAACTTTGAAATTCGCCATGATTTGTCTCACAATGGAGTAACTCTTCTCCGATATGTCCAGAACGTGTTTCTGGACCTGTAGTGATACCAGCAAAATGTTTCATGAGATAGCGGTGTCGAAGTTCATTTACATGGAGAAGACAAATTATTCGTTGTAGTGGCCTGCCGATTTCCTTTTCGATGCACACTATTGTTCCGTTCTTTCTTCCTGTATTTGTAAAGGCTCCATCATGACCAAGTGCTGCTAGGAGTGATATGTCTAATTTACTTGCCTTTAAAGATTGAAGCATGGCTCTTCAAATCTGATGTCCATGTCCAGAGAAAGGGGAGACATGTCGAATATACAGGGTTGGGCAGATAAAACCGGCCCCATCTCATGTCATATGATTTGGAAAATAAATTATGTAGGGTATTGATTTCTTTTCTTTCTTTTTTCTTGAAAATGTAATTATGTTGGCTATACTGTATCTTCCGCGTGTTTTGTATCATTGTTGTTGCGCCATTGTTGCTTATAACCTCTTCTGGTTGCTGTTTAAAAGTCAGATGTTCTAAACGCATGTAAAGAGTTGTTCTTTAAATAAGCATGACTTATTCAATACCAGAGCGAATATTCATTGTGGAGGCGTACGTACAGACCAGCTCTATTAAGGAAACACAACAATTATTCAGAGACAAATATCCGCTTCGCTCAGTACCAGCGAAAAGCAGCATTCAGGAATTGCATCTGCAGTAACACCCATGAGGAATTGACACGTGTTTTTATGAACCTGTTAAAACGTGCACAGAAGTGTCTAGATGCAGATGGAGGGCACTTCCAACATTTATTATGAAGGTAAATGCATTTTATTTTCATTCCATTTGAAGTTTGTTTCAAATCATTAGTACCTATCAATGTCATAACACGGGCCGGTTTTATCTGCCCAACCCTGTACTTTGAATGTGGTTCTTCTAATAAAGTTATAATTATGCTCCTCTTCTTTTTCTTGGCGATATAATCCATTGTCCTTTTTCTCCTGTGTTAGTGCTCTGTCCTTACGACCATCAAAATATACTTTTCGAATGAACTTATTATTAGGTGTTTCTTCTTTCTGAATTTTATCTCCAATCTTCATTTCTAGTATAAGACCCTTATTCCTAGTAGATATTATTCTCGCACTTGTAGCATAGCTGTCGCAATTAGAGCCACATCTCTCTTCTAGGTGCCTATCTGAAGGCTGCTGAAGATAATTTTGGTAGAGGCAAGCGAGCCTGAGCACCAGAAGGCTTCGATTCGAAGTCAGAATACACACTCCTTCACTGCTGTTCCGAGTGGTGTGAAGGCAAGACTCAGAGCTTGTAACTGATGTCTATTTTTCTCTTCCTCTGAATTCAAGTCGCACTTCTTCAGATCGTTGGCGAATGGGCCTCTTCGCTTTCCTCTCTTCACTCTTAAATAGTGTCTTCGTCGTCACAATGTCGATATTATCAATAATCATATTTCGATAATTTTTCTGATCCATTAGAAAGGATACTCCTATCAATGGAACTTTCCTACTTAACTCACATTCACAGAGACTTTCCGGGTCCGGGCACTTACAAGTGCATATATCAAAAAATTTTCGACCTTTATTAATAAAAGCTTATTCATGCGCCCTTGAGGTTAGCCCATTTTGTTAGTGCGATTTCAGAATATTCTGATATTTACTATGATACTATTTCATCTTTTCCACTACTCTACGATTGCTGATGGTAGGAAGGCTTGCTGTTTTTCAAACCTCAATAAGTCTGTCGGCATTAACATGAGTGATGTCTTTTACTGATTGGTGTTTTCCACCTAGTTCGTTTGTCTTTAAATCTCTGATCCAAAGAAAATGTGTTGTCACATCTTTATAGGTTGGAAGTTGCTACTCTCTTATCGGTCCTGGTATATCGAACAAAGGACTCAGCAGTATGGCAGTACGAAATTATTTTTTCCACACATGACAACACGATGCATAAGAACTATTGCATGTACCACTAAACCACTGATATGGTACACGATTTCACAGAAACAACAGCGATATAAACCTGGCCAGCATAGCCTACGAAATACGACTGCTGGGCAGATTCTACCCTGACTGCCAGCATCCCTCTCTTCTCTCATTCCACAAGAAGATACTGGTGCCAGATACTTCTCTTCTTGTACTATCTTTGCTAACTTTTAAAAGATCTGGTTAACGAGGGTTAGCTGTATAGGTATGCAGACTGTCGTAATAATTTTTACAAGATGCGTTATAAATTCGAATATTCAGTATTGATGCGGAGACACAAGATATTGATTAAATTTAATTTTCTTTCTCCTGCAGTCTTTCAGCCACAAGTTGCAACTTTTCCGCACTAGCCACCTTCATTTAAAAAAAAAAAATTTTTTTTCGATACACCCTACTAAATAACCTCTGCTGTTGGAAGCATCCTTAAATAAAACACTATTACTATTGCTATAAAAAACATCATGGTATTTCGGTATTGTTAACCAGTGCTCAGTGAAACGTTGAGGAAACCCTTTTCTCTAAAATGTAACGTTTGTTGGAATTCTAATTTTCTTATATTTATTTCTTACTTTTATAAAGACAATTCACTTTTGGTGATAGAGCAATTACAGTATTGTCATCATTCTTGGCAGTCTAATAGTTACCATGCTGGCTGTAGAAGCTGAGATTCAAACTCAGGTTAGGGCAGTGTGGTAGATTTACACCGTTGTTCACAGGTTCAGAACTAGTCAATATTCTTAGAATGTCTTTCTTTGGAAAGAGGAAAAAGTCGAGTGTATCATAATTATAAGAGCTTACCACATGTACCAAAAATCCCTACTCGTGAATGAGAGTGCCTGACATGAGACAGAATTTTCCGACTGTTTCTTGCGTACATCAGAATTTAGTTCTATTAGCTTTCATCCTTGCCTGTTTTCCTATCATTGGAATTTTCTATCCCATCTTAGAAATGGATTTAGATACTGCCAAATTAATGTAACATTGAAAAATCCTTGATGATGACCATATCTGGGGAAATTGGAAACCTATTAAGACAAAATATATTAGAGTCTTTCAATATACTTAGAAATTTAATATACTTAGACATTTATTTGTAATACATGTTAGATAGGCTAATATATTTTATGATTTCTCATTCCTGTTCAGTAAAAATAGAAAACTTTGTGCTACAGTCATATCAAAATTATCAGAATTGGATGTTGCTTTATATTATTTTTATTTGTAGGCAAGATTGGTTAATTTTCCTTTCATTCTATTATTGGTGGAAATATTCCAAATGTAGCTAATATGAAATTTTGAATGGTCTTTAGAATCCTTTTAAGTTTTGATGTGGAAGGAGGAATAACACTATCAGAAATCAAGGCTAGGACTGTCTACGTTATTGATGCAATTATTATTTTACTTACTTAATCTAACAATTAGAATAACATTAATGTAGTAAGAAAAATAATAACACATAGCCTGTAACTGACTATGTGGTGTATATAAGAAACATTTCATAATTTTTCAGAAGATGTTGAATACTCGTAGATTACAAAAAGTAGTATTTATTCAACAATAATTTATTTTAAAAATATAAATCTTGTATATTTTTTTTGGGCTATGACAGCTGCTGTGACAAAAATTGGTCTCAATATAAATCTCAACAAAACAAAATATATGGTTAATAGGAAAGGTAGTCCACAAGTGAAAGAAGTAGAGTTAGAAGATCAAACATATGAAAGGGTTGAGAGTTTTAAATATCTGGGCACTCTAATAACAGAACAAAATGAGATCGAGATAGAGATTAAAGCAAGAATTAATCAAGGAAATAAATGCAATAAAGCACTGGCACATCTCTTTAGGAAAAGATATTTGTCACAGAAGTTAAAAGAAAGATGATGTAAAACAGTTATAAAACCTATTGTAACATATGGAACAGAGTCATGGACTTTAACAGACAAGTCAAAAAAAGCAACTAATGACTTGGGAAAGGAAAATATTTCGAAAAATTTATGGTCCAGTATATGAAAATGACATATGGAGAATTCGTACAAACTCTGAAATTATGAACAAATATAATACACCAGACATTGTGGCAACAATAAAACCAAGAAGATTGAGATGGATGGGACATGTACAAAGAATGAGCCAGGATAGAGTGGTGAAGAAGATTTTAGAAGGAAAGATGGGAGGCAGTAGAAAGAGAGGAAGAACCAGGCTTAGATGGAGTGATGATGTGGAAAATGATGTGAGATAGCTGGAAGTAAGAAGGTGGAGAAACAAAGCTTTGGATCAAGACATATGGCCATCTATCACAAAGGAAGCCGTAGAGCTATAGGATGATGATGATGATGATGATGATGATGATGATATCTTTTTTGGGTACATAAAGTGTAGGCTACAATAAAAATCAAGCGTAGAAGTTCAATATACAGGACTTTCATTTAAGAATTAACCGATCATAGTATATTTGATTTAAACAAAAACCTCGTCGATTTATATGTGGAGGGGGGCATTCCTCAATGAGCAGCGAGACGAGTTAAACATGATTGACCGCAGCCTGCTAATTTAGCAAAGTGCAGTAGTAATGCAAGCTGTTTCATAGTGAGTAATAAGTGAGGTGGAGGTTCTGCTCAGAATGGATACCACAAGTCTAAGAGAAACCATCAGTATTATTAATAGTAAACTGGAAGATCTACAAAAGGAAAACAATTTATTAAAAAAGGTGAAATATTTAGAGGAAGAGAAAAGGAGGAACAATCTTTGGTGTTCAAGAGCAAGTGAAAGAACAGTCTTGGGACACATGTGAAGTGATAATGAATGTGTGCTGGAAGTGGTTAGGTATTGACAGTGGAAACGGACAAGTGAAAGAAGTGTATAGAATGGGAAACGGAAATAATAGACAATCGAAGAAAAACATGTTTCCATATAAATTTGAATTTTGAATTCATCTTTGTAGATTATCCAATAAGTCGTATTATGATGAACGAGTAATGTGGTTTCAATGTTTCCATCTTGACTTATTTATAATGTCAACCCAAAAAATTTTTGTTAACACATTTTAATTATTTTGTGAATGTTTTCGCCCTGTGTGGGCATCTTCAGACAATATAGATATCTGTACATAATGTATATCAAAATTACATAATACATGTGACCAATTATACAAATACAAACTTAAAGTTTTAAAAGGCAATTAAAAACACTTTTAAAAATCTAACTGAAAGTACAGCAACAAGATTAATCAATAAGTATAATGAATATGCATATTTAATATCATACTGTGATCGTCCATGACAGATAGAGATCACAACCGGGCTATTATGTGGGATCGATAAGCCGTATTGTTATTATTGTTTGTGTGAAGACTCGTAGGTGGACACTTATTTGACAATAGGACGCATAATTAAATGTGCATATTTTAACAAAGAATACCATGAAAATATTTGCAAATCAGTGAAGGTATATAGGGTCATGGATAATTAGTATGCTTCTGAATTGGTGTTTAGGCGTGAATAGAAAATGTTATGGATCAATAGGAGGCTTGGAAATGCAAGCTGAATGTAGTTTACACAAATTTAAGTAAGTAATACTATGATCATTTATTAGCAAATATGTAAAGATAAAAAATATTATTATAAAGAGTGGCGATATTAAATATGCATATTTATTATACTTATTGATTAATCTTATTGCTGCACTTTCAGTTAGATTTTTTTAAGTTTTTTTAATTGCCTTTTAAAACTTTAAGTTAGTATTTGTATAAATGGTCACATGTATTGTGTAATTTTGATATACATTATGTACAGATATCTATATTGTCTGAAGATGCCCACACAGGGCGAAAACATTCACAAAATAATTACAATGTGTTAACGAAAATTTTTTGAGTTGACATTATAAATAAGTCAAGACGGAAACATTGAAACCACATTACTCGTTCATGTTTCCATATGTTAATTTAGTCAGCATGCAATATGGAACTTGCATATAAATCCATGCTCTATTGATTACATATTAGATTTTACCTCCAGCCACCCCCACTTTTAAATTTCTAATGACACCTCCTACCTTGTGATATTTCATTTTTTAAAGGTGGAATAATTCTTCATGTACCCAAGCTAGAAAAGAAGTGGATTCCATCAATCTCTTTACGACTAATGTAAAAATGGTAAGATAAAGCCACAAATAATTTATGTTTAATATTATAATATTGAGCTGTTTTCTTGTTGCTATCGGGGTTGACAAGATTGGCTTACATGGTAGGATTCAATTGCTCTGGCATTTTTTATTTTTTTGCCGTTGCCACCTGGGATTATTGTTGAGGTGAAGAGAATAAAACTGCAGAGTTTTTCGAGTATTATAAAATAATAGTCTTGTTTTGGTGATAATTTAAAAAAAATTATGTATACATTATGAGAGAGAACAGAAATCATCCTTATTTACAGGGCTAAAAATCGTTGTGCTTGTAGAACGGCTCGAGTTTTCAATGAAATGCATCCTGACAAAAATATAGGTCACCAGAACGTGATACTGATAGGTCTAGTACGGAAATTAGAAGAAAGTGGCTTCATATGCAGCATAATAAACAACTGAGATTTCTAGCTGTAGCTTCGCAGATTCCAGCACTAGATCATTCCATTATGGATCATTTCAAAAGTAGCTAATTTAACAAACATTTCAGTTGGTTCTGTAAGTGAAATACTAAAAATGGCTTTTTCTTGTCAGTTTTGGCTATTTTTTTTTCCTTACAGAATACAAATTCACCAACACTCAGCAAAAATGATTATGAAGAAGAATGGAATTTTGTATCCAGAGAATAATTCAAGATGACCTAAATTTGACAAAAACTATTTGATTCAGTGACGAATCAATTTTTTTCTTGTACAGTTTTGTCAACGGGCGGCCGGGTAGCTCAGTTGGTAGAGCAGCTGGCTACGGACTGGAAGGTCCGGGGTTCGATCCCAGGTGGTGACAGGATTTTTTCTCGTTGCCAAACTTTCAGAACGGCCCCGAGGTTCACTCAGCCTCCTATAAAATTGAGTACCGGGTCTTTCCCGGGGGTAAAAGGCAGTCAGAGCGTGGTGCCGACCACACCACCTCATTCTAGTGCCGAGGTCATGGAAAGCATGAGGCTCTACCTCCATGCCCCCCAAGTGCCTTCACGGCATGTTATGGGGATACCTTTACCTTTACCTTTACAGTTTTGTCAACAGACATAAATGCAGGTATTTGGGCATTAAAAACCCGTACGTGTTTTGAAATGATCATACTGAGTTTCCTCAGAAAATAAATGTGTGGAATGGTATTATTGGGGATGACATTATTGGGCTGATTTTTATTGAAGAATACCTGACTGAAAAATGAAATTGATTCACTTATCACACAGTCAATGAAGAGGGAGACATGGTGTTGGATGAACAAAATTTGCATTTTCAACAGGTGGAAGGGTCCCCTCTCTACATTATGCATTACCTGTGCGATAGTGGTTGAATAAAAAATTTCTTGGAAAATGGATTGGCAGGAGAGGTTTTCTAGAAAGGCCAGCAAGATCTTCAGATCTGAGACCACTTAATTTCTTTATTTGGGGTCATTTTAAAATGACTGTTAACAGAACTCCACCCAATATTCGAGAACACAGAAATATGATAGACTATGAAAGTAGGTGAAGTAGTAAAATATTCTGTGAAGTCTGTGAAGAGTTTCAAAATAGGCTGTATTATTGTGTAAGAAATAATGGAGCACATTTTGAAAATTTAATCTAAAGTGAATTCCCTAAAATTGTAATATTACTGAAAATAAATTATTTGTGGCTTTTTTTATCTTGTGACCAAATCGATGGAATCTACCTTTTTAACTTGAATAGCTGAGGACTTACCCCATCTTTAAAATGAAGTGTCACAAGGAAATGTCAAAGTGGGAGTATGCAGTGATGTCGCCAGGATCAGAGCAAGAGGGGTGCAGATAGGATGTGAGCTGTAAAAATGGGGTGCAAGCTGTAAAAATGTGGTAAATAAAAAATCCAAAATGTTCTCTCTTATGCACTTGCACGCATACTATACATGTGTTTATATGTGTTGAGTTTCCATGTGCAGCTTCAAATTTGTTGATTAGATCATCAATGTCCAGCGCCTTTACAATATCCTACAATACAGCAAGGACTGTGAGATTGCTGAGACGTTCATGATCCATTCTGTTCTGCAAGTAAGTTTTAATGCGATGTAAACACGAAAAATCCACGTTCACATCCTGCACTAGATGCTGGTGTTATGTTATAAATTATGGAAAGTTTGTGAATTTCGTGAAATGCCAATTTATACTCCTGAAGAAAATTAACAAATTTTAAAATGTTGTCAATAGTGACATAATGTTCATTCTCATAATGTTCAGTTGTTTTAGGGATTAGTTCTACTTCGGCTTCCACACTTTGTTCATCACATCCATAATAATGCACTAAGGGGCGTATTTGTTTCACATCAAAGAAATTCTTAGATCCAGGTTGCAAACACTTCATGCCTTTAATGATTGAGCTATGTTCAGAAAATCTGCGTTCCAATTCATTTAAAATTTTATCAAGAATTGGCAGAAAGGTATGTGCATAGTAATCATCTTCATGACTCAAGTTTCTCTTTATGAAAATGCTTTACATAAACAAATTTTTCCAAGTGTTCAGGAAGATGGCATGACTTTCCACACCTGCTGTCTTGAATTACATTTTCTTCTTTCAGTAAACAAGCTTCTAGCCATATTTTTCTAAAATCCTCCCTACAGTTTCATAGGATCTTATGGCGATCAATAGTGCTTTCAATCAAAGTGTATGCACTACTAATGTCACAATCTTTACACTATAGAACATCATACACAATTTTTATATCTTTCAACAGGCACGAAATACGCACAAATGAACTAAAAATTCCATGTCTGTTGAATTAAGTAACCTGTAAGCCTCTTGTGATCAATTTCCTCTTCCTCTATCTTCCACTAGTCTGTGAAGAGTGACAATAATGGCAGGCAACGTTTTCTTCGTAGCTTCGCAGGCTGCTGCTTGGCAAATCCACCTTGTCTCACTCAGAGCTTTCAGTTATATAACAGATTTTCTCATTTCATGCTGAACATTAATGAAAAGGGAATGCGTGGCTGATCCTGAAATAAAAACATACAACTTTTGTAGCAATGAGAAAAAGCTATTGGCATTTTCAACATTTTTACAAACATCAACAATAACGAGATTAAGTCTATGATTTACGCAATGGGTATAAATTGTTTGAGGTACATCTTTTCTAAATAGAGTTTGTACACCACTAACTGATACTTTCATTACACTGCAGGCATCATCATAAGTTTGTGCAATACATTTTTGCATATTTATACTACACTTACTCAATGTTTCTTTTATGTAAGTTAGAAGTGAAGTGGCATCCAACAAGTTAGCTGGTCTAAAACCTAAAAAGCGTCATGAACTTTGTTATTTAGATAAAAACGAACGACGACAGATAACTGTTCAATTTTACTTACATCTTTAGTTTCGTCTACCATAATAACAAAATAAATAGCGCCATTTATTTGTTTGCTTACAACTTCAAGAGTAGCACTAGGAAGGACATTTAAGATTTCATTCTGAATTGGTGGATGAGTATACTTAGCATTTTTTGGCCCTTCTTTTAGTTTGTTTTCTACAATGAGATTGTTTTTAGATATTAGCTGTAGTAACTCTAAGAAATTTCCGCGGTTTTCACTATCTTGGGTTTCATTGTTGCCTCTCTGAGCAATACCTTGTACAGCAGTAAACCTGAGGATTTCTATTATTTGTCCAACATACATACGATTTTCTCGCACCTTAATTGCGTATGCTTCGCTTATCAAGATCCCAATTGATGTTTCTGGATCTCTTATTTTCGTGCGTCAGTATTCTTCCCATATAGCACAACTTTTCTTATGTGATTCAACATTTTCATGATTTTCTATCCCTGTGTCGGTGGAAAGTGCTTTTTTCCAGTTGTTATATCTGCCCTTCGTTGTTAGAGACGAACAACGACCACTCTCAGTCGAAAAGAAACGGCACACGAAACAAAATGCAGCATCTTGGGAAACACTATACTCCAGCCAGGCGAAAGTTTTAAACCATTCAGATTGAAAACTTCTTTTCTCCTTCTTCCCAAACATTCTTTTCGGGTATTCATTTAACACGAACTATTGAGGACCATCGGAAACTATAGCTGTATCTAGGGGAAAGCCCTTTTCACCTTCATTAAGTGCGAGTACATCACACGCTTTCGCTTCACTTTCAAATTCTATTGTAACATCTTCATCTTTACTTACTTTTCTTTGTTTCTGCGTAATTTAAAAAAAAAGTCCGAAATATTACGTTTTTGCCCGGTAGACATTATAACAGACTGTAGAATTTGCCTTTTTACAACCAAATCTCTTAATATCTTATAATTATGAACAAAATATTATTTAAACTGGTAGCTCGTAAGAACACACTCACTATGTTAGAAGTCAACTGTATATTGCACTGTCCTTAGCTTCCAAAGAGATTTAAAGCCCTCTCACTAGCAGTAAACACTTGTCTGCTCGCTCGCCCTAAAAGCAACCGATAGAGGCGCTGCAAGACAACCTCACATACAGTGACTCTACCTCGCGCAGTTTGTGCCCGCTTCTGCTACAGTATTATTTATATATAGATATTGTATGTGTACATGACGAAAGCGGGTAATATGCTGTAGTTCCTTGTGCATTTAGTAGTGTATTGTGAAAAAAGGTATATTGCTGCGTGCCATTTTGTAAACAGGGATCCCGTAATAAAGCTCCTGGCGTTAGTTTTCATGAATACCCTAGTCAAGATTCCACTAGACAACTATGGATTAAAACAATAAGCAGACAAGGTATGTACGTTCCTGAAAGAAATATTTTAAATGTTTATATTCAGTTCCTATCTAAATAGTTTTCATTTTATCTCTTATGTAGGTGATACGAAGGATAAATTATGGCAGCCTAATGATCATTCTGTGGTATGCAGTAATCATTTTCTTGCCACGGACTATAAAACTGGTCTGAAGATAAAGAAATTGAAGCCCGATACACTTCCTAGTGTTTTTCAAGATTACCCTCCAAGTAAAAGAATTAAATTGAATGAACCGAGAAGAGTAATCGTAAGAGCTGAAACAAAATGTTTAAAATCTAGTAACCATGATAATCTTGATGAAGATCATGGAAATATGAATAACGAATCCTGCCAATACAGCCATACTTCACATCAGCTTAAAAATGACATTGGAGTTCAAACAAAGTTAAAGATAAATGGACGCAGTATTTCGTTGCAAAATAGGAAACTGCAAACGCTGCAAAGGTTTCGTCAGCGTGCGAAACAAAAGATATCTGCTCTACAAAAAGAGCAGAAGAAGCTCAAAGACAGAGTTAAAGAATTAGAAGAAAAGGTTGCTCACTATAACATCAATAAAATTGAAAGTGCAAGTGAAGAAGAAAATATTAAGGCAATGTTTTTATTGGAGCAGCTGAGAGTCTTCTCCCATATTAAACCTCGCTGGAGCGACGCAACTATAAGATATTGTATTTTGTGCCAAAGCAAATCACCGGCAGGATTTAAATTTGTAAGAAATGCACATATATTAACCTTGCCATCAAAATCTACTTTAAAGAGGTATGTTGGTAGTACTACTGGTGTAATGGTGTCGAGTCTAATTGAAAAGAGGCTACACGCGGAAGCAAAATGTTCGGAAGGAATAAATATATGTGGCTCCATTATATTAGACGAAATGGCTATACAACCACGCTCAATGTATTGTAAAGCGACAGATGAAGTTCTGGGACTGGTTTCAATGAATGGGCTTGAAAATAACCTTGGCTTGGGAAAAGTGATTGCAACAAAATTGTTGTGTTTTGTGTTTGTTGGCTTAGCTTCCCATTTCAAGATACCGGTTGCTTATTTCTTCACAAAAGACGTGAAAGCAGAGGAGCTGCATCAACTGACAATTAAAGTAATTGAAAAAGTTGAAAATGCATCGCTTGTTGTTTTACGGATTGTAGCAGACAACCATGCCACAAATGTAAAGCTGTTCCGGATTCTGTCAAGTGGTAACGCCCCCCCCCCCCAACCTGTAGTGCCACACCCACTGGACAGTTCTCGTCACGTTTTTCTGTCTTATGACCAATGTCATATCCTGAAGAATCTGAGAAATGCTTTACTGGACGTAAAAAGAGAGCTGAGTAATTGTGGGAAACCTGTCACTGGCTGGTTTGTTAGGAGGCTCTACGAACTGCAGAGAGAAAAAAACTTGAAATTAGTTAGGCGCCTTACACACAAGCATGTGTATCCTACTAATTTCGAGAAAATGCACGTGGGCAGGGCAGTAGATATATTCTCTACAGATATGATATCTGCTCTTGAATTTTTGAAGAAGCATGGACCTGAATTCGGAATTTCCGAATTTAAAAATGCAGAAGGAACGATCGAGTTCCTATTAATGCAATGCATTTTTTTTCGGTTGATGACACAAGACTCTTCTGGTTGGAAAATGACTTCATACCGTATTTGGAATGGTGGGAGAAGTCAGTAACTAGAAAGGCTGAGTTCATTAGCAGTGAAACATTTGAAGCAGCTTGTCTCACAACCAAATCTGCTGTTGAGTGCATTAAGTACCTTCTGCAGAATGGTTTCCATTTTGTACTCACACGGAAATTTTCTTCTGACGAAATAGAAAGTCTGTTTAGTTGTATCAGGCAGCTTGCAGGCAGTAACGATCAAACAAACGCAGCAAGTGTTACTCAGGCGCTCCACAAAATTTTAGTAACTGGCCTTGTTAGTTCATCATTTTCTGGAAATGTAAGACCTGATTCCGCCTGTAGTAGTTGGATGCCATCCACACGTAAGTCAGTAAATGAGGAAATCCAGGATGTCTGTGTTCCAGTATTAAATTCACAAATGCTTGCACAATTGAAATATATGGAAGAAGAGCCAACAGAATTGCCTTCTGTTTCAATGACAACTGCTGCTGCTGCTTATATCGGAGGATATTTGGTATGTGTCGTCGAAGAAAATATACAATGCGACGACTGTGTGAACAGAGTCAGTAGTGCACAATCTCATTCTCCAATAATGGCCCTAATGAAAGGTAAAGATAGGGGTGGTTTACGATATCCGAAACCCATATTCGTAATGCTCCTAACAAGACTGGAACGTGTAGTTGATGAGGCTCTGAAATCAATGATTGGTCAACCAAGAATATTACGTACACTGTCAGATTTGTTATTGCCTTATATGAGTCGTAATCCGGTTTTGCAGTGTGGTAAAGATGTTCATTAAGAGATATTGAGCAAATTAATATTGCAAAAATTCCTGCGACCATATATTACTAATTTCACCAACAATTTGACGGACCAGTTTCGCAGGGACTATGTTGCGAAAAGAAAGGAAAATTCAGAGAAGAAGCTCTCCAGGAAAAGTGTTAAGACAATTCCTATTAATTAGGCTCAGTGGACAACTCGCGCACTTCGTATCTTCATTACAATATTTATAATATATTAATATGAACAAAACAGTTTTGTTATCATTGTAAAATAAAGATTAAGACATGAACTATAATTCTCGACGTCAAGAATCAGATGGACTCGGAAGTGGTAAAGAAGAATAATTCGCAAACGTGTCATCTTCTACTCTGCTTCCATAAGAGGTCTTCATGAAATGAGGTTTGCTTGTGGCGCTTCAAGCGGAGAAATCTTGCATCGCAGCGCCGACACTGTTTACATAAGGTATGTTACTAGTGAGTAGGCTTCTAGTTACTTGGAGGCTAAGCACTGTCGCACTGATGAAAGATTTCCTTATAGGTACATTATTGTTGTGATATGCACTCAGTTCGTAACACAACTTAACAATAATATGACGTCATATGAAAATTCAAATTAATTCAATCTTTCTGAAACTTCATAAATAGTCGTGTTGTTCTACGTAGATTATAATCATGTTAATTTCATTTAATAAAAATGTTAAATATATTGAAAAATAATTAATATAGCCTATAAGCTTACCAATAATGAGTCCGACATCCGAGAATGTTCATTGTCGAGTCGACTGCATTGCACCAATACATAGTAATGATAACGACGTTCAAGCAGATAACGCTATTTAACGAATAAAACAAGATTAACGTTGATTTGCGTTTAACTGTGAATCGTGTAAAATGTCAAATGTTGTGTACAGTTTGAATAATGGCTAGTTTTTATTTCTCACGTTTAATGAAATTTGTTTTACAGTCTTACAGGATTAGGTTTGGTTTTGTTCTGCAAAATAACTTATGCACAGTTGTTTTTTAACCCTTTCTAACCCAAATTAAATTTACAAGCAATCCATGTTGAAACAAATAGCTGTATTAGGACCAATTCAGTGACCAAGTTATGGGAGTGGCAACATTTGAAACAAAACTATATTGATGAAAATGTATTGAAATAGAAGTTATCCAGCAAAATTTACCTTCATATGTAACACACAAGTATATAAATGCTATAAAGTTAATTATTGCCATATGGTATCTATAGGTAAGAAAGGGTTAATAAATTGCTCAAATCATGGCTTTAAATGTCCTTTGGGGTGCAGAAAGGGGTGCTCCGATTTTTTATGGGGCGCTTGCGCACCCTTTCTCACCCCCTAGTGACGTCCCTGGGAGTATGCTGGGGTGAAGCCTAATATGTAATCAGTATTGGTTTTAAACTTCCCCATCATTGTGGTTTTTGTTTAAATAAAATTCGCTTTAAATATTTTTTACAGTTGGGACTAGCTAGTTTGGAAATGAAAACACTGTTGTAACTTAGAAATAATTTATTATAGAGATCAAATATGTTTTATAATATTCCTGTAAGAAGAGAAGTGTTGCTTTTAAATGAGGACTAAAAAATAAAATCAGTATTATTGTTAGAAAGAGCTGATAATACATGTATTGAATCACTGAGATAGGCTGTCATGAGTTTCACACAATTTGAAAATACTGAAGTAAAAAGACCATTATAAAGTGTTCCTGTCCAGCAAAAAATGCAGGCCATTTTAAAAAATATTGCTACTACATAATAAATAAAGAACTATTTTTATTGTACTGTAACTATTAAAATATAATTCAGGTTTAAATATTTACCATTTGTGTTGAAATGTATTCCTATTAGAATTGATACACTAGAAAGTCTTGTTTATTATTTAAAAACTACATTTATATTTAGCTTGAAAATCATAGTTTATAATATACTGATACAAGTTTCTGCAAAATGTTAGTTTACACATATGATTTTGTGTCCTTTCAAGATTCTGAATATGGTAGCATTACCTACATTTAATTCTTTCAGGCCCAGAAGTTTCTTCTGTGTAACTTCCAACAGTGCTTTTTATATTTGAAAATAGTACTGATATGAAAATTCCTCCATTAATCATGATCTTTAGGAATGTAATTCATTGTTGCGAGGCTAGCAAAATTTATTAAGGTTTTAGCTTTGCACATCTGAAGTCAGTGGAAATCAAGTAGCCTAGTAATTGACAAAATTAATTCTTTCAGAAAGTATAACAGTTCATTGCCTCCTTCGTTCAAGTTTTTCTTAACCCATCATGAGTAAATTGCCCAGTTTGCAAGAACACATTCAATCTTCCACACATTCATTTTATACTGTGTAATTTACATCATTACTTAGATTTCCAAAATAACATGTTACAAACAAAAGAATTCAATATTATGTCTTTATATATCTTCCAGGATTTAAATCCAGAACAATGCATAAAGAACTGCCCAATCTCATAGCTTAACCATCCATGAGCTTAATTTTCTTTCTTCTTACAAGTTACAAATCACAACTGATAGGTGTTACAAAAAAGGTGAACAAGTTTTCATGCAGTCATTAATATTCGAAACAGTGTGTTATTGGTAAATCGTATATAAATGGTTTCTTCCAGCAAGTAAGTGATAATGATAACAGGTATTACTATTATCTGTAACCAGTGGCGGCTCGTGGGTATTGAATTCAGGGGGGCTGCATACAAAAATAAACTATGCAACTTACCTTATTAAAGATTAGTTCCATGTGCCTTGTCTTGTAGGTTGCAAACTTTTGAATCATCTTATTAAAATCCGATATGTAGTTTAACGTAGTCTTTACAATGGAAAACATAGCTAATGCGGTCAGTCTCTCTTCTCTCGTCATATTTCTAAGGTAGTATTTTACTCTCTTCAAACACGAAAAGCAATGTTCTGGTTCAGAAGTTGTCATTGGTATGGTGATAGCTATGCGTAGTAGTTTCACAACTTCTGAAAATGAGGCCTGCAAGTTCTCAGATAGAAGAAACTGCAAGAGCTTGATTGCGTCACTGATATTTCTGAATTCTTGTCTCTGATACAACACAGTGAGTTCCGCTTTTAGTTTGCCTTTATCGAACATTGGAAAAAGCCTCACACATACATTTAGGTCATTTTCAGGAAATGAGCTTTTGTAGCATTCAAATTTTTCTTGACACAGAAGAGAAGATAATATCAGATGATCTATGAACTGGAATTCGGTGTTAGCTTGTGTGATAATGAGGTCACACACATCCTTGGCTGCCGCAACCATTGTCTGAATCCATTCGACCTTACAACGCTTTTTAGGGTTTTCATTTTCACAGATCTCGCTGTTCAGCATTACTGCACACTGTTCCGTATTGTCTGTGTGGCATTAACAAAGCTTGATATGCAGAGTTGGCCTCGGTAGTATAGTCGGTTGCAGGTTCGATTCTGGCCCAGGTCGATGGGATTTAAGTGTGTTTAAATGAGACAGGCTCATGTCAGTAGATTACTGGCATTTAAAAGAATCCTGCAGGACGAAATTCCGGCATACCGGCGATGGTGATATAACCCCTGCAGTTGCGAGTGTCGTTAAATAATCCATAATTTAATTTTTTATATGCAGATTTGAACCTTAGAAATATCTAACTGGCGATGTTGTAGTTGATCGTATAATATATCTACATGATACACCAATAAATGAAAAAAACTGAGCCAGAAATTGAATTCAGGATCTTCAAGAGTATGCACCAGGGCGCTTGCCTCAATTATTGTGATGTTAGTTTCAGATTCCATTATGGTTTGAAAGCATTCTAGCAATGGCTCCTTCTTCTCATGAACAACATTTACTGTTCTTATTTTAAAACTCCATCTTGTTGCCCCAGCTGATGGAATTGTCTTTGAAACACATTAATCTAATACGGACTGTGTGGAGATCGAGAGAAGAAAGCAGGGATACTGGATAAATTAGCAAAAAATATGCGAGCCTTTGTATTTTGTTTAGCAGCTCTTTCCATTATGAGATTCAACTGACGAGCACTTAATTTCAAATTTCTCCTGAATTGTTGAGGTACTGAACTGAATAGACTGTAAATATTGTACAGAATTAAACATTGTTGCACTTGTTATATTCATAACATTAAAGAAAATGTATTTAAAACTGCGCACTACTGACAAACTGCTGCAAATTTTGCAGCGCCTGGAAATTCTGGATTCATGGCAAGGGGCAGCAGGGGGAGGGTTAAAACTAACGCTCAAAGCATCCGAGACGAGACTGGCAGCTCCAGGGGAGGAAGTGCTTCACCCATAGTCCTTGTCTCTGGTTTCGCTCAGGCAGCACCAGTGGAGGAAGTGACTTCACTAATGATTGCATGCATGTCAATGAGAGCGAAATTTTAAAAAAAATTCGAGCCGCTAAATAGAGACTGTTTAATAAATGTATTTCACAACATAAAACGAGACAAGAGCCACAAATGTCTGAGGGTGCTGCAGCTCCGCAGCCGCCTTTCGAAAGCCGCCCCTGTCTGTAACTATTAATATATTTTTTAAACCAATGTAATTGTTTTAACTGAACTGTGAAAACTACAATCATATTGAAACTGTAATTATTTATTTTTTCTTCCTTTAAGCCTGTTAGTGATAGATTGTTGCATGTCCATTCACTTCAGTTTTGAGGTATGATGACATTCTTTCATCGCAGCTACAACTTTTCTGAGTCTTTGTTTAGATATTGTTACATAATCTCATCACTGATCTTTTGTCGTTGTCCATTATGTGTTCGTCCCAATTCAGTCTTCTGTCACTAATTCAGAGGTTTATTGGTTCGTTTTTATATACCTCCCTAATAACAGAACTATGAATTTTGTCTCTTAAAGATTTCCATATGGATTTTTTTTACAACTTTCGTGTCTGGTTTTTCTTCTTCTTCTTCTTCTTCTTCTTCTTCTTCTTCTTCTTCTTCTTCTTCTTCATTCGGCATTTACAGTCAAAAGTTTCAAAAGTTAATACTGGTCTTATGATGATAGATTTATACGTTTTTAATTTTCATTTTTCCAAATTGTACTCTTTAAACATCCAGATGTTTTGTTTACAATCAATATTTGTTCAGTAGATGACATCTGTGATTCTGTTGTTACTTTTGACCTCTATACGTAAGTATTTAAATGTCTATGTTCTATAATTTTACCTTCTTTTTCAGCTTAACATGATATGTCACCTTACATAATACCATTGATTTGGTCTTATAGAAATTTGCATGTTGTACTTCGTTGCATTGACTGAATTTGCTTAACAGCATTGTAGATCATCTTCTGTTTATGTAATAAGAAGTGTGTCATAAGCATACAGTATAGAATGACAACAGACTAAACATAGTACTTCTGTTTCTACTTACACATGATGTCATACTTTCACGTCTATTAAATGATAATAAGAGGCATGACAGAAAGGTACACTTCAAGACTGAATACTAATACAACAATGCTATATTACACCAGAGCAGTGTATATTAGAGAGTACCTCATTCTCGGCGGCGGCCGCCATATTTACTCCTTGCGTGACACAGAAGCACAAGCAGTAATGCTAGAAAGAAGGTCATTAAAGGCGATATCATACATGTTGTTGTGGTTTATTGAATACAGGAGACAAGGATTAATAAACATTATTGTCATAGTGAAATGACTCATTAGAGATAACACTTTATTATTTATGTTATGTCCATTTCAATAGGGATAACATCAGCAATTTTCTACTGCAATTCCCATACCAACACTTCGACTGCCACATTTAGCAGATTGTTGTAGTGCATTTGCTATAACAGACAATTTTCTTAACAATAAATATATTCTGGTCCTAAAATACAGTGATAAGACGTTTTCAAAAATATTATAACATGTTGGGAACGCATGAGTTGAAGTGTTAATGAATAAAGATTTCAAATCCCTTAATTTCGACTCATTTTCTACCAACGTTTCACATTTTTCTGCATGTAGTATTATATCAAATACGAATTTACAAGGGTATACAAGCGACATTACCTTACACGACTTGAGAGTCATTAATGTGCTAATAAAATTTATAGATTCATCTCTGTTATCAGTTATTAGAGATGAAAAACAGTTTTCACAAATACTATATAATTTATTTTGTTTTATTTTGAACAAAACTGATTCCAACAAATAGTAAAGAGCTTGTTGTTCACTCAAGTCACTATTTATATTTTCAGTTAAATTACAATTTATCCTATATCAATTTCCTTTTACTAACATTCAACTTCACTAGACCTTTCTGTTTCGGATTTACTTACATCTGTACCTAGAAATCAAGTAATTGTTCAGAATCGCAAACTGCGTAATTTCCATGCTTCGTTTTTTAGAAAACTGAGAAATCGTAATGCAGTTTTCAATTATTTTGCATCTGGGATTGGATTTATGGAACGGACAGTAGAAAATAAATTTTCTAACGCATCTTGCATGCATCTGTCTGGCATAAGATATTTGAAGTTCGCTTTATTAAGACAATTTTCTTGAAAATCAAGAACTGTTTTTGTTACCAATATTATACCAATTTGGGATGGCTTCCAACGTTCCCCTTTTGCCCACCTTGATGTTTTCAATTATAAATATTTTGTCATTACTTACTTATGGCTTTTAAGGATCCCGAAGGCTCATTGCCGCCCTCACATAAGACCGCCATCGGTCCCTATCCTGTGCAAGATTAATCCAGTTTCTATCATCATATCCCACCTCTCTCAAATCCATTTTAATATTATCCTCCCATCTACGGTCTTTCCAAATTTCTTTTTTCCTCCGGCTTCCCAACTAACACCCTATACGTATTTCTGGATTCGCCCATACGTGCTACAAGTCCTGCCCATCTCAAACGTCTGAATTTAATGTTCCTAATTATGTCAGGTGAAGAATACAATGCGTGCAGTTCTGTGTTGTGTAACTTTCTCCATTCTCCTGTGATTTCATCCCTCTTAGTCCCAAATATTTTCCTAATTACCTTATTTTCATACACTCTTAACCCTCCGCTGAACACGTTAAAAATGTTACGTGTATTGGCAAATGGGTCATGGGGTCTCAAAAGACCTCACATGCCTAGCGAAGGGTTAATCCTGTTCCCCTCTCAAAGTGAGAGTCTAAGTTTCACAACCATACATAATAGATAATATAACTGTTTTATAAATTCTAACGTTCAGTTTTTTTGATAGCAGACTAGATGACAAAATCTTCTCAGCCGAATAACAAACATTTCTCATATTTATTCTGCGTTTCATTTCCTCCCGAGTGTCATTTATATTTGTTACTGATGCTCCAAAATATTTGAATTTTTCTACCTCTTCGAAGGATAAATTTCCAATTTTTATATTTCCAGTTCGTATAATATTCTGGTCACGAGACATAATCATATACTTTGTCTTTTCGAGATTTACTTCCAAACCTATCACTTTACTTGCTTCAAGTAAAATTCCCGTGTTTTCCCTAATCGTTTGTGGATTTTCTCCTAGCATATTCACGTCATCCGCATAGACAAGAAGCTGTAACCTGTTCAAATCCAAACCCTCTCTGTATCCTGAATTTTCCTAATGGCATATTCTAGAGCAAAGTTAAGAAGTAAAAGTGACAGTGCATCTCCTTGCTTTAGTCCACAGTGAAAATATTATGTCGTTGAGAAGTATTCCTCGTCTTGTTTGTGACTTAATGCTAATTTTGTATAACAACAATTGAGTACACATTGATTAACTGCACAACACGGCATTCTTCAAGACAGCAATGGAATATCACACTAGAAACCTGTGTTCCTATGCAAGTCTTGCGTTGTAGTGAGTCCCCGCAGGAGTAAATATGCCGCCGCGTCGGCATTTGCCGGATCAAAAGAATGCGGTACTCTCCAATATACACTGCTCTGTATTACACTATCTAGAGTAAACCATACTTCACAGGAACAGACACGTAATCTTCAACAGTTTCATGACAAATGACTTAATGCCCACTCCAGCATGACTGGTAGGAGCACTTGGTTTCTGCACTCTTAGAAATGTTTCTTTGCCTAGCTATAGTTGATTAGCTCCAGTTGTTTGTCGCCACTCCAGTGCTTCTTTGACTTCTGATTTTAATTCCTTATTCATTGGGAAGATCAAATTAAGAGAGATGTTGAAAAAAGAGGGAAACCATGGCGAGAAATAGTAGAATAGAAGAGCTGGGATGACTGTGACAGATGTAGGATGTTATCTCATATTCGACCCCACAACCAGGGACACGAGTTTAGATGAAGAAAAAGAAGAATTCCACCTATTATTCATGTCAACAGCATGGGAATTTAAAGAATAGCCTTGTCTTATTTATTGTTGGATTAATATGTTATTACACATTTCATGTAGAAAGGCTGATGTAAAAAGACATGAATTCAGGAATTTTTTTCAAAAGTGTGTCAGTATAACGTAGTTTGAAATGAACATTGGTTATATTATAGATAATATATCAGATTAGTGATGTTTCTTTTTCAAAATAATAATATTCACTACAACTTTTATGATTTTGCAGATCCTCTCCTGTGGGAAATATTGTCTTGGCCCCTGGCTGTCTAGCACATCCCACTTCAGATATATGTCCCCAGGTAAGAATTTTCATTCTGAAACCATTGCAATGTCG
This sequence comes from Periplaneta americana, assembly GCF_040183065.1. Taxonomy (NCBI): domain Eukaryota; kingdom Metazoa; phylum Arthropoda; class Insecta; order Blattodea; family Blattidae; genus Periplaneta; species Periplaneta americana. The sequence continues at coordinate 106,853,627 of NC_091124.1, forward strand.
AAAATGAAATTGTTTACAATAGCATATTTAGAATGGAAAAATGGTACGTAGTAAAATCAGGATGAAGAAAGGAGGTAAAAAAAGGAATTGAGACATAGTCTTAGCATCAAAACATGCTGGAGTAGTTCACCTCGCCACACATCTCGCTGTGTGGCAATTAGGAATCAAACCAATGACACATAATGGGTAAAAATATGCTGAAGCCGTTCACCTCATCTCGCCATTCGGAGGGAATCAAACTGATTTGATTTTCAGGATGCAGCTGCTTGAAACTAGCGGTCTCCTTGGGTGGTTGTTGAAATGTAACGTCATTATTGTATCTAGGGCTCTGTGAAGACTTTAGCAAGCAGAGAGCTATCTTTACTGCTTTAAACATTATCACGTCGTAGCTTTTATGATAATCAATCGCACTGTAATTTTTAGGATTCATAGATAAATGTCTAAGGAAAGCATAGAAAAAATTCGAAATCAATATCTTTTTTGGGAAGTGAAAAAAAAAACTAACTTCGAAGTAATCCATTTAAAATAAGCAAAACTTGATAAGCGACAAACTTTTTTATTTTTCACTTTAGATGGTTGGTTCAAAGTGAGAGAAATGTTTAGAAAGAATGTAAATTACTTTCAAAAGTACTGCTACTCAAAATCCTTACAGGTTTTCGATTTTGGGGAGTTAAAGGAGTGCCTGGTGGACTTCGTATGCAGAGAGACTAAAGTTTTGTCTGTTAAAACTGCGGATTCTCATAGAAATAATCGTGCTGATTTAATATTTGTTTTTAAAATGTTTTCATTGCTTAAGGTTTTCGATTTAATCGTGAGTTTTTAAATTTAAGGATGCACTGGAAGGAATGGTGAACAGGAGAAAGGTTCGGGACAGAAGAAGGTATCAAATGATAGACAACATTAAGATTTTTAAATTATATGTGGAGACCAAGAGGAAGGTCAAAAATAGGAAACTGGAAAATGCTGGGCTTGTAGTAAAAAACCTTCTCTTTGGACAGAAAATTATGAAAATGAAAAGTGGAATTTTTTGCTAATGATAAATAATACAATTTAATTCATTCATTTACTGTTTTGCCCAAGGGCATGCCTTTCACTGCAAACCCAGCTTTCTCCAATCTTTCCTATTTTCTGCCGTTCTCTTTGTCTCCTCCTGTGACTCACATATCTTAATGTCATCTATCATCTGATATCTTGTTCTGCCACAAACTCTTCTCCTGTTCACCATTCCTTCCAGTGCATCCTTCAGTAGGCAGTTTCTTCTCTGCCAGTGACCCAACCAATCTCTTTTCCTCTTCCTGATCAGTTTCAGCATCATTCTTTCTTCACCCATTCTTTCCAATACAGCTTCATTTCTTTTTCTGTCTGGCCACTTCACACGTTCCAGTCTGTTCCATATCCATATTTCAAATGCTATTCACTTCTCTTCACTTCGTCATAATGAACATGTTTCTGCCCCATACAATGCCACACTCCACACAAAGTACTTCACTAGTCTCTTCCTTAGTTCTTTTTCCAGAGGTCTGCAGAAGATGTTTCTTTTTTTTATTCCTTGGTCATTGCTATCCTCCTTTTGATTTCTTGACAGCAGCTCATGTTACTGCTTATAGTACACCCCAAGTATTTGAAGCTCTCCTCTTACTCTATTGCCTCATTTCGAATTCGCAATTTTATCTTTATTTTTCTTCCTATGACCTATGACCATGGTCTTCGTCTTATTTATATTTATCTTCAACCCCTACTGCTACAATTTAATTATAGTACATTATTCCTATTAGATATAATTGTTACCTGAGAGATACTGCCAACCTCTCTTCAGCAGTAAATGGTTACTTATGTATGTGGTTTTTAGATTCTGCTAGAGTCGAGATACAATTAAAAGTTGACTGAGACAATATTAAATATTCGTACGATCTATCTGAAAATGTCTTTAACTGCTGACACAAGTGACACAATTCACCAAGTCTGGTGTGTTTCTTACAACCCATATATTAATGTTTATTACGTTGTGTTCTCTGAAAGCAACTAAGTGGCTGATTGAATTTTTCCCACCATATTAAATGGCGAAAAGTATGGCGAGGTGAACTGCTTCACTATGTTCTGCTGAGGCAAAATGCAAGATGCATGGCGAGATGAATGGCGAGGTGCACTATTCGGAAAGGCAAATTGAACAACTCTAACATGTTTTTGCCTTTTTACATGATGTAAAGTGTTAATTCTTTAATTTAAAGGTTATTTACTCCTTGATAAAAGTAAACTTCAAAGTTTTTATCTCGTTATTTTAACCTGAAAATAAGACTTTGACTCAACAGGAATAATTTGGATGGTTTGGACATATTAAAATAATTGAAAATGAAAGGATTTCTTCTAAGTTAATATAACTAAGGTTATAGCCTAAGTTTCAAAAAGTGAGTTTAATTTACTTTTATGGAAACTTTTTGAGAGATAATCTATGTTTATGTAACCACATATCACAAATTCCATATGTGGTTTGTAAAGTCTTTTCATTAATAAATCTAAGTTGGTTATACCTTTTTTTTTTAATCGTCTATCAGTGCCCTATACACACAAGATAATAAAATTTGATATCTGACCACAAACTTGAATTCCACAGATTTCAATATCAGTACAGAAATCAGATATTTTAGATTTACTAAGTAATGAATCATCTTTAATAAAAATACAAGCATCCCCTTTTGAGAAGACATGTATACAGAAATTAAAATCTAATATGTACCCATGTAAAGACAGTTGTAATATTTCCTGTTGCTTCATATAATGTTCATTTACCTATACTGACAATAAAACTGTAATCAACATTTTTCTGGTAATTTTCGCTTTTACAAAGTAATTGGTGTAAACATGTATAATTAATACTATCCTAAGATCGAAAATCGCATTTTTAAAATGTTTGTTTATATATATATATATATATATATATATATATATATATATATATATATATATATATATATATATATGTATATATATATGTATGTGTGTATATATATATATATATATATATATATATATATATATATATGTCTGTATTCTCTGTCTGACTGTCTGCCTGTCTGTTACTTTTTCACTTGATAATGGCTGAACTGATTTCCATGAAAATTGATTTGTAAAATAAGTTTGTTCCCACTGAGGTTTTAGGCTATGTAACATTAAAAATACATTCTTTAAAATGGAGGTTATAAGGGGCCTGAAGTAAATAAATCGAAATATGTCGCTTATTATTGAATTTTTACGAGAATATTACATAACCAAAGTTGCTTTAAAAATGTTTTCAACAAGTTTTGTTCTTTGCAAAATTTTGATAGAACTGATACTTAACGAGATATATAAGTTTTAAAATAACAATGCTTTTTATGTCAGTGCTGTCTCAGGCTAATATACATGTAATAAAGAGAAAACAAATAACTCTACATTTGTTTAAGGAGGCCTTGCACAACAATCAGAAGATATTCATTTAACAACCCCTTTTATACGGATATCATTGTATTCTGTGCTGTGCATACGTGTTTATCTATACTAATTTAATTTATAAAGAGAGAGTATTTGTATGTTTGTATGAGGTAGTCTCAGAAACTATTTAACTGATTTGGATAGTTCTTCCACCATTCGAAAGTGTAGTTCCTCTAGATGAACATAGACTTTACGTCATTACAGAAGCTCCTAAGTGAATCGAGGACTGGACATAAATGCATCATAAGGTAGGACGAAAACAGATCCTTACGCACAGAAACTTTAATATACTGTCAAAACTAAAGATGAATGAGCGATTTGTAGTTAAATGTAATGCTATTTGAACATAATAAAATTTGATGTCTGATTTGCGTTACGCTTATTTATGAACAAATGAAAGTCAGAGATGGAATAATGTTACAAATATACACACAGCACATATTAAGTATTAATTATTCAGTATCTTTGGTACATATTTTTATTGCATCATTAGATGTTTGGGTGAGGTACAGTAATGTATTTTACACTTAAACGTTATTTGGTCCACATAAAAGCTAATTTTTACTACATTTTATTTTTTTGTCCATTAACATAATTGTATTTTTATGATTATTGTTGTAAAAGATGAGTATTTCTTCTGGACCAAAAATAAAATACAAGTGGAGTAAAAATTAGTATTTTACCATGGAGCTCACTGGAGCTGTTCATTTTATAGATTAACCGAGTCATTTTACAAAGTACGGCACCATGAAAAGGTGTTACTGTGTTCATCATTTACCCACATTGTTTCTTAAACTAATATTTATGCACCATGTTAATTTTCATTTGTTCTTATTTATGTAAACAGTGATGCACAATGGGGCCAACACAAAAAGTTGTCTTCGTACACAATCCAGGCTATATTCATATTGGAGTGATTTATTAAGAAATGTGTTCAAGACTAATTTAGAAACTTTTAAACGAATTATTGTTGCACAAGAATGGATGCTCCCTGGACCAAGTAGTCGTATTTTAATTATGTAATTACGTCATAGTTTCATCTGGTATTGTATGACATGACATTTGAGGTACCTATTGTTAAATGTTTTTATTTATAACAGTAGGCTGTAACTGACCAAGTATATAAGGTCTAGCGCTCAGAGGAGTGGAGTTCAGGGTTTGGGGTGGCACACAAGCCACAAGTCGTCCTAAAGGCGTTGCTTTCCCAATAATTATTCAATATGAAATATTGTATGCTATACAGAACTGTTACCTATTGAGTATATAACCTTCTCCTCAGAGATCACATTGTGTCTCAAGAGTGATGTGTTATAATTCTGAGGTTAATTTTATTGATTTAAGTACATTTTTCCTCCAGCGTGTGGTGTGGAAGATATCGAAGTTTCACCTTATTTTATAATGTAGGTTGGACAATAATAAATAATGTGTCCCATTTTGTAGGTTCTGTATACTGCAGAGTGTTCGCTTACATAATGTAGGTCCACTGAACAGCACATGATCGGCACGAGGACCATGCAATATGTGGCAAACCGCCTTCTGCATGCTCAGCAGTTTTATTATTACTGAACTTCTTGATTATAAGAAGTATTGGTTGGAAATGATGTCCTTCTGACATCTCATAAGGATTTAAGAATTTTAGTGGATTCATATGCTGTGGTTTTAGAGATACCAGGTTCTTGCATGAGACTACAGAGAGATTCCTAAGGGGTGTGTTGCAATCTTTCCTCTATTTCATCCAGTTTTTCCTCAGTAGACTAAGTATACACCATGGTCTTTTCCTGCTTTTATTCAATATTGACCCCGTTTCTCTAAATTTTTAATGAAGTTTCGTATGGTGTTGCTATGTGGAAGGTAACATTAGAAAATTCTTGTAAGTCGCCTTTTTACCTTTCCGAAATTACTGTTTTTCAGATAAGTCTACCATGAAAATCCTTTGCTCTAATGCAAATTTCTTTGGTGCCAAATGAACAAGCAAACTTAAACACTTCAATAACACAATCAGAAGAATAATATGCAATCTAACATCAACACAACCAGTCCTAAATTTAAACACTTCACTAGGACATTCAGAAGAATAACACGTAATCTTCTGTCAACACAACCACTCCTAAATCTAAACACTTCACTAACCTTCTGAGTCCTGAAAGGATAGTATACTATATGAGCCATTCAGAGCAGAAGTGGTGTAAGTCAAAAATGGGTAATGAGGGTTAAAGTAAACATTCTGTAAAATACAGCGCAAAGTAGCAATTAATATTCAATTTATTTAAACTATTAGTAGTCAGTGGATAGAACGAAGGACATATTAATTGCTACTTTGCGCTGTATTTTACAGAATTTTTACTTTAACCCTTATTACCCAATTTTGACTTACACCACTTCTACTCTGAACGGCTCATATCATACTTCATACATGATTATGATATAAGATGTATGAGCAGAGCCCCGAAGTATAGTGTAACATACCTGCATTTGTGCCCTTACTGTAACCAGCAGAATTTTTTCAGCATTTTTCCTGATGTTAGTGACCTTTTTTTTTTAAGTATAGAATTATATTGAACTTTAAAAATAAAACAACAAATGTCTTAGGACTCAGGAGGCTAAGACATTCATAATAATAACACACAATCTCACGTCAACACAACCACTCCTAAATCTAAACACTTCACTAACATAATCAGAAGAATAAATATGCAATCTAACATCAACATAACCACTCCTACAAAGATACAGAAATGGACTGCCGAGCATGTGGGAGATGGTTTGTCGTGTGCTAGGCCTTTGTGCCAGTTGTACAAAATCTGCGTAGGTGACACCACATGGTCATGCCTTGCTCTACCTAGAATCATGACAGACAGTATCCGGGCTCCTCTGCCTGATAGGGGAGCAATAGTGCATGTGGGACTGAATTCGATTTGCGTTATGTTCATTTAATGGATAAGTATAAGTTGGACATAAATAATTTCCGATAGTATTCCCTGAAAAAAGGTTCTATACGTTAGTGTCAGATAAACAGGCTTGTGGTATACTTGAAAATGCCAAAACAAAACTTTCAGTTATACCGAAACACTTCTGCCTAAAGGCAAAACAAAATTCCGAGACATAATAAAAGTGAGGAAGAATGGGAGAATCATTTACGAAATAACAATGTAAACATTTCAGCATTTCTAGCAGTTCGAATGCTTTGAGCGAGTTGCCAATAAGAGAGTTCGAACTTACCAGGCAAGGGAAAGAGAAAGTTCTCAGAGAATTAACGAACGATAACGTATTACTAGAACTTGAGAGTGTAGTCAGGAGTTAATACGCAGTAATAGTATGTTATCACTCCATTACGATCTAAATATCGATTATGCTCATTTTAATGGTATCCAAATAGGTAAAATGGATCAAATATGTAATAAATGCAATTAAAAATAGAATAATGAGTGAAATGGATTATGTTGCGCTCCTGGAAAAATTGTTCTTCCTGAGATTCAGGAACTCCCATAACCAATTAAAAACTTACTTGTAGGAGTAAATCCATTATCAAGACACATTTCAAATAATGTAACACAATACAACACCCTAATGATATCTTTTGGTGCAAAAAATTGCGCAAAGCCTTCTTCCAGCTGAGAGTAACAACCCTCAGCTCTCACAAATTATTCTGTTTCAGACACTGACCAATTGTCTCTTAGGTCTAATATAGTGTGAAGCTTAAAAGTACGAGCAGAATTAATTGAAAAACTCCAGGAAGAATGCATCGGAATAACAGTTACTTTTATGACTTCGAAAATAAGTCAGTAGCAAACGACTTACAATTTATAATATGCCAATTATTTACTAAGTAATAACAAAGCTGTATTTGAAAATATAATAGATTTAAATCAATGACATTTATAATATATGAAGTTTTTGATTTTGAGATGCTATTTAAAGCAGTGATCAACTCCTCAGTTTTTTGTTTTATTTTCCTAATATATTGATAGCAATAGTTAAATTACTATGTTTAGAATATTCAATATTAGAAACTTCATAGTATTCATCATTTAATTGAACTTGTTTTAAGCATCTTACTGCTGAAAGGTTTAACATAAAAAATGGATAAGCCCTAGCATTAACACAGGAATATTACAACTTTGTATGCTCCTTGCTCCACAGTCGATGCAGTTGATATGATGCATATCCATACCTTCTCATAGGACTTACATCTGTCAAATCAGTGTGTGATGCCTGAGGTTTCATCAGAGCCCATTCTAGCGATATATTCACATTCCAGACCCTCCTGTAAAGATGCAATTTGTTGTATCTGCTGAAAAGACTGAGGAATCCCACATTAGTATAACTGCTCTTTTCAGTTATGTTGACACCTTTAACAATGAAATAATTTTATATAATTGTTATCCAGGCTATTAGTAGGCACACCCCCTATAACTACATAATCTTGCTTAGAAAATTTTGAATTTAGTTTCTCTAACTCCTCAACATTTCTGAAGAGAGCATTAGGTTTACATACGCTACATACCTCAATCGTAAAAATTTCAAAAAAGAAATTTATAACATCATAGTTAAGCCATGTTCGAGTCTTTAATACACTACTCAAATTTATAACACATATTCTTGAAGAATGTAAGATTATTTGTAGGAAATTTTAGCTGCTTAGGGCAAAAGCATGCTAATGTATTATTACGTTTCAAACTCCAATCCAGAAAATTTTACAGGAATGACTTACCTTGTTCATTTAATAACATCGATTATTTTACAAACAATTCAATTATTTTGCACTGCTTGCTCCTAAGGATAAACATGTCCTCAGCCTATGATAAGTGTTCCATAATTTGTTCACTTACGTCATGATGGAACTTTTCACTGTTCCTAAAGCAGTAACAGCATCATTGAAGGACACAAGATTCATTGAAATAATTCATAAATGTAGTTGCAACTTTAGAAGCTGTTTTGAAGTCCATATGTTGTGTTCCTTTTTTAACCTCTGTTTCTGTTATATTTTGCTCAATATCAAGACCAGGAAATCCTCTTTCGTTACATGCTTTAGCATATTCTGGTATTTTTAAATTGGTTTATTTTACGATGTTTTATCAACTGCGAAGTTTATCTAGTGTCTAAGTGAAATTAAGGTGATAATGCCAACAAAATGAGTTCAGAGTCCAATGCTGAAAGTTACCCAGGATTTGCTCTTAATGGCTTGAGAAAAAATCTCAACAAGGTAACTTGTCCCATCAATGATTTGATGGTAGTAAATTCACCATTTGGAAGAGATATAGACCCTAGCATAGTAGATGGGTCCTTGGAAAGGATAAATCAGAATCTTTGTCATAGTCGACATTAGCTGCTTCTAATGGAGAAACTATTCCCACTGACCTGATTACTGTTCCTGGCCCGTAAAATTCCTCATGGGAATTTATAACCTCATCCACAGTGAATAAATTATCAAACCTCTAAAACAATTGTTGTATACTTTGCTTACTCTAGTGCTTAGTGGCAACTACCAATTTTAAACTACTATAATGACAGCATATAATATGATAATTGAAAGAAATATATTCATTATTAATGTAGTTTTTAAAAAAATTATTCAAAGTTATTTTAAGATAGATATTACATTTAATTTAGAGCAGTGATGACCAAGTCATGCTCTTTCTCCAAGAACAGATCCAAAGACATTGGGCAGATAGATAGGCTAAACATTGAAGCACCTGTGTCGCCAGTGTTTCCTATCAGATTACACACACACTTTATTCTGTACTGCTTGAGAATGCTAATGTACGTTTTATATTCACTAATTGTTACTGGTTATAGAAATAAAAGAATAACATGAAACCTGAAATAAGATATATGGAAGTTATGTTTGAATGAATTGAACAGTTAAAGCATGTAATTACTAGTCTTTATTGCAGATAATAATGTATAGGCTATGTCACAAGTTTAATTGCATCATATGATATACACACTCTCATAACCTGGAGTATACTCATGGTAAATAATTTTGCATTTAATGTTGAAAATGCTATTTCATGTTTTCATAGAACATCTCTACAACCAATTGTCCAATACGGTATGAATTCTGAAAATTTTACCTATGTTTTTTTTTTCTATTAAAAATGTAGGTTTAATCCTTACATACAATTTAAAGTTTCAAAACCTCATTAATGACATCATAGATGAAAGTAATTTATTTTTCGTAATTAAAATTATATTTTAAGGATGAATATGTTTTACGTTTACTGTATAATGCTTTAATAATTAGAATAGCTTTCAATTGTGTGGCCACCTGTCTGTAAAAATAATGTTAATTACCTTATATAGAAACAAATTCGAAGTATTTGCTTTGATATATGTGTTTTAAGAAAATAAATAAAGTATATGTGCTTTGATTAATATTATAATTCATTATTAAAGGAATTTCATTATGTAGGCCTAACTTTAATTGATAGAAAACTGGTGGAATAACAATTATTCTGTCCACTGCTGTGGAGTAAGTTAGCTTGCCTGACCATGAAACAAGCAGGCCCAGGTTCAAATCCTGGTTGGGACAAATTACCTGGTTGAAGTTTTTCTCTGGACTTTTCCCTCAACCCATTAAGAGCAAATACTGGATAACTTTTGGCATTGGACCCTGGATTTATTTTGCCGGCATCATCACCTTCATATCATTCAGATGCTAGATAACCACAGTAGTTGATAAAGTGCCATAAAATAACCCACTAACAAGACAGTTATTCTTGTATAAAATTGTTATACATCTTGATTACACAACTTTTAACACTATATCACTTCAGAAAACGTATTATTTGTCTTTCTTGTGTTAAATTTTATATTACCTTGTTGACATGTTTCAGCCTGCTATTGGCCATCATCAGAACTGGATGTTTAACAGCCAGTTCTGATAACGGCAATAGCAGGCTGAAACATGTTAACAAGGTAATATAAAATTTAACACAAGAAAGACAAACAATACGTTTTCCGAAAAAAAATTATTGTTGTTTTCTAATGCCAGATGTTTGACAATAATGTCCTTTGACCTCTTGCACTCCAATATTTTTCAAAGATATTGTCATGGTCAGCCACTGAAGCACAGATTTTGAGGTGTTCCGAATGCATTTCTTGGTTTGAGTTGCACAATGAGTAGTTAGGGGACTGATATACTGTATTCCAATTCTATGCAGGTGCTTGGCCAATGGTCTGTTGCCAATCTAAATGCAGCTATAGACGATTTGCGTGGTAAATCGGTAATTAACTGTGGATTATAATGCAGAAGTTCCATTTTTTTCCTTGAGATTGTGTTATCAAATTTTGTTTGTCGAAATCTAAGTATGTATATTTAATAAATCTTTTCACAGAGTAATACGTAGATTTAGTAACAGGTCTGTAAGTAGCAGTGCTGCCCTTCTTTGCTAAAGCATCCACATTCTCGTTTCCCAGGATTCCACAATGGGATGGTATCCATTTGAATACAATTCTTTTATTGAGTGTTATTAATTGAGAGATCATTTTAGTTATTTCTGCTGTTTGAGATGAAGGTGTGTGTTTAGAGACTATTGATAGAATAGCTGCTTTGGAGTCTGACAGTATAACTGCATTCTTAAATTTATTGATGTGGCATAGAAGATTCCTGAGACTTTCACTTATTGCAATGATTTCTCCGTCAAAACTTGTTGTTCCATATCCAAGAGATCTATAAAGTGAGAAGAGACAGCACGTAACACCTGCACCAACACCTTGTTCCCTGGAGATCAAGGATCAGTCGGTGTATAAATGAAGCCAGTTTTGTGGAGGGTACTTAATATTAATTGTCTCTAAAGACAATTGTTTCATTATTTCAGTATTTACTTCTGATTTCAGTATTTCTTCTCTTAAATTTAGATTATACTCTATATTTAATAGAGTTAAAGGGTTTGGTTTAATTTGTAAGTTTTTTTTTTAATTCGGGACGTTGATTTTCTGTTTTAATTCTTAAACCATGGATATGAAACTTTTTTGAGTTTTTAATTTACAGAGAGGACTGTATGAATGCCAGTTGTTTTCTGGTAATATGATAAGTTTTTCATATTGAATCAGTGCTTTTTCTTCTATTGTCATTTTGATGCTGTTAATATTAGTGTGGAATCTCATAGAATCTATTGGATTCCACCAGTAATGAGCTGAGAGCTTGATTTTGAACATGTTCTGTTTTGTTTATGAAAGGTGAAGTAATTAAAATTTCTGTGCAGTATGTCAGCACTGGCTGTATAAACATTTTGTATGTAGTGTTCAAATTATTTCTAGAGCACACCCATTTCTTTCCTGCTAGTCCTTTCAGAAGGGAAAATCTTCTACGAGCTTTTTCAAAAATATATTTCAAATGGCTGCTCCATGTTAACTTACTATCGAAAATAACTCCAAGATATTTGGATTCATAAGTCCTAGGAAGGTGTTGGCCATTGTATTGGGTATCGAATTCTCTTTCTTTTTTACGAAGTGAAAATATTTGGTAGTTACTTTTGCTTAAATTGAGTGTCATCAAATTTGATGTGTTCCATTCATGTAGTTGATTTAAAGCTTTAAGAGCAGAATTTTGAATTTTGTCTCTATGCCTGTGAGATCCGGAAGTCCACAAAACTATATCATATGCAAATAGTGCTGTTTTCATGTTTGATTCCTCTAATAGGGAGGGTAAGTCATTTATATAAATATTGAATAAAGTTGTGCTGAGGACAGCACCCTAAAGTAGACCTCGATATGTTTGTCTGTAACTAGAAAGTGAGTTATTGAATTTAGTAGCAATTAATCTTTGACTAAGGAATTCTGATATCCACCTGAACATATTGCTGGAGACACCTAATTTCTGGACCTTTAGTAATAATTTGTTTCTCCAAACAGAGTCATATGCTAATTGAAAGTCAATAAATATTGCCATGGTATCTTCTTTCTTGTTAAGACTGTCTCTTATTTCCTGGCCAAGGCATATGACTTGTTCATTAGTAGAGTGTAGTTGTCGAAAGCTGGCTTGTCTTGGCAATAAAAGATTTTGAAGATCATTGACTCCATAGTTTTTGCTACCCTGCTTAATAGTGCTATTGGTTGATAACTATTAACATCATGATCAGGTTTCTCTTTTTTGTGAATTGGTACAATGATTGCTTTTTTTCCAAGCTGCAGGAATTGAGGTGTTCCATGATAAATTGAAAATGGATAAAAGTACAGATTTGAATTTTTCCCCCCAGATGTTTAAAAAATTCTGAATGAATGTTGTCGGGACCAGGAGATTGCTTTGTTTTTAAATTTTGTATAGCTGTACTTAATTCTTTGGAAGTAAAATTTTGATGAAATATTTCAGGTTTTTTGATAGTACTAGTATTATTGTTTTATTATTTTTATGTAATTCTCTTTTGATAAATTTTTCAGTTTTTTTATATCGGGTTGTAATCTGTAAGAGTTTGAGTAGTGTTTATTAAATGCGTTTGCTATATCACTACTATCTGTTAGTGTTTTGTTGTTATGAATAATAGGTTGGCTAATATTTTTCCGTGTATTGGAAATATTCTTCAGAAATTTATATGTTTTAGTGCTATCAGTTCTGTAATTAATATTTTCAATAAATTTATTAAAACTGTTCTTTTTTGCTGTTATAATTGTGCCAACTGTAAGTGGGATTTATTCCTGTTGTTGGCAGAATAAAAAAATAAATAAGATCTTTACAGTGCTCAATTTTTTTAAATTTTACTTGGTTATTTAATGATGCTGTATCAGCTATGAGGTTATTTAGCGTCAATGGATTTGGTGATAGTGAGATGATATTTGGCGAGTTGAGGCCGAGGATTCGCCATAGATTACCTGGCATTTGCCTTACGGTTGGGGAAAACCTCGGAAAAAACCAAATCAGGTAATCAGCCCAAGTGGGAATCGAATCCACATGCGAGCGCATCTCCAGATCGGCAGGCAAGTGTCTTAACTGACCAAGCTATACTGGTGGCTACAGTGCTCAATCTCTTTTAGAAATATACATAGACGTTACTTTCATTCATTTCGTGCTTTGCCCTAATTGTATGAAAAGCTACTACAGATATAAGGTTTTGAAGTGAGTTGACCATTCAGACTTTCAGATAGTCTCATTTCTGCAGCCTGTGCTATAAATCTATAATATTGCTACACCCCTTCTTCAAACTGGCTTCAAGTTATTGCATGGCAAGTGTCTCCTTAAATCCAATATCTTTGGATTCATGCTTTCAGACACTCACATTGCTTTGGAAGAGTAGTTTTCAGGACCTTGTTTTCCACTCAGTTCCACAGAATCCATCATGGAGGAGGTGCTACTTTGGTCAGTGTTTGCAGTTTGTCTTGCCAGAATAAAGGAAATTAAATATCTCAAGTGTACACGATGTAAATTTTGTCATATATCTTGTCCTATCTTTATCTGCCTTGTCCTATTTCTTCACAAAATGTAGTAGACTCATCATTCATAGTATTTGTAGACTCCCTGGGAGTATCTTTATCATTAACTTAGCCGTCTCTTTATGGTAAACAGACCTCAGAGAATTTGTTTTACTTTTTATTATTTTGTGACAGTTTCTCTGTTTGCTGTGGTGTCAGCTTCTTTGTATTTTTTTTCCAAAGACTCATAGGCCTGATTTTTCTTCTCTTGGTCACTGTATTCGTTGGGCTTTACTAATCACAAATTAATATGGGAAGCTCTTGTATAGTTGAATGAACTCATGAGAAATTCATGTGTACATTGATGAAGATTTATAATCTTATTAAATAATTATTTGCTATTGTTTAGACAACTGTCCAAAGACAGGTTTGAATCTCTGTTTGAATCTGTTATCATTCTTTAGTGATATAAATAATATTGAAGTCATCATTTGTATTCTGTTATTGTTCTTTAATGGTATAAATAATATTCAAGTTATTTATATTCTGTTATCGTTCTTTAGCGATATAAATAATATTCAAGTTATCATTTATATTCTGTTTTCGTTCTTTAGCGTTATAAAAATATTCAAGTTATTTATATTCTGTTATTATTCTTTTGTGATATGAAAAAAAACTGTATTTTATGTAAGTAATTATAATATAAATAACCATTTTTCTTTGTAAAATAGGTTATTTTATTTAAATAATTATATATTATATAATATCTTATTAATTAAACAAACCAATATTTATCAGTTATATTCTGTTATTGTTCTTTAGTGATATTGTATAAATAATATTCAAGTTATTTATATTCAGTTATCGTTCTTTAGCGACATAAATAACATAAATTTAATATTAGGTTTGGAACAATACAGTTGCATAATACTGGTGTTAATTTTTTCTCTTTATATTATTACATTATACTATCTTGAAACACAATAAAATGAAAAGGAGTGCCAAGGAATTGAACCTGAGGCGTTGACATCTAAATTCCGACGTTATTCCGACCGAGCTACGAGGGCACAAGTATAGAAACATTTGCGGAAAAATTGGCCCAATCCCTCTCCAAGATTTTCTGATGATTTGTAGAAGCTAGTCGAGGATGCGGGGAACAAAGGCTAATTGGGACTTTCCAGTCTCTGATCGGGTCAAAAATCCTGATAGAACTAATATTTAACCCTTGCGGTGAATTTTGGTGAAGTCCAGAGGGCCTAATTAGATCCACTCTCCTCACCTCCACGCTTGGGCCCCTTGAGATCTATTAAGATGCGAAAGAGACAGTGGTGTGCGGAAAGCAACAGAAAGTTACTGCATTTATCCTTCCCAAGAAAAACTGCAAACATGAGCAAAGGAAGCTTTTAATAGAAAAAGAAGCATCTTCTGCAGACCTCTGGAAAAAGAATTAAGGAAGAGACTAGTGAAGTGCTTTGTGTGGCATTGTATGGGGAAGAAACATGGACACTATGAAATGAAGAGAAACGAATAGAAGCATTTGAAATATGGAGTGTGTGAAGTGGACAGACAGAATAAGAAATGAAGTTGTGTTGGAAAAAGTGGGTGAAGAAAGAATGATGCTGAAACTGATTAGAAAGAGAAAAAAGGAATTGGTTTGGTCACTGGTTGAGAAGAATAATAGGCGACATTAAGATATGTGGATCATATGCGGAGACTAAGAGGAAGGCAGAAAATAAGAAAGATTGGAGAATGCTGGGTTTGCAGTGAAAGACCTGCCCATGGGCAGAACACTTATATATGTCCAGGATGCCTGGAATGTCGTGTCTGAGAACAGTCGCTATTTGCAAAGACTAGTCGATTCCATGCCCACTTGATTGCAAGATGTGATCGAGATGTGGGCAAAATAGACTAAATATTGAATCGTGGCTTTTTGTTTGTGTTTTGAACGCTTAATTGTTTGAATGTTCTAAGGTAGACGCCAGTAAGTTTGTTTTGTTTATGCCACGAAAGATATTTTTGTTGAGAATAAAATCTTTTTTTTTCTTTCCATTTGCAGCCATAATGTCATAATAAATAATGATATAGTCATGGCATAATACATCCATGAACCTGATGTCAATTACTAAAATAAGCATAAAAGAGACAGGAGAGCAATTATGTATATTCTCTCTCTCTGTCTCTTTCTCTCTCTTAAAAACAAAACAAAAACGAACATAAAAACACAAGGTTGTGTTCGAATGCAGGACCTCACGAATACCAGGCCGGAACGCTACCATTACACTATAAAACAACACACAAAATACTTTAATTATAACTGTAGATATCAGGCAATGTGGTGCAACAACATGTAACATCACCTGTCTCTGAATTGTAGTGAAGATACCTGAAGGAAACTTTGCTTCTAGAGAATGGCCACTTTTTCTTTTGACAATTGTACATTACTGACTAGCAACATATTATGCTAATCAGACTTCAGATGCATACAAACAATTGAAGACATGAGTGCAAGAACTAAATAATTATTACCAAAAGTAATGTTCGGAGAAAAACGAGAGAAACTTTTTACACTACATTAAATTTGCATTTCATAGATTATTTGAATTTAGTGTGAATGAATGTGCAATTTACTTTTAATTTTCTGGCTTGTAGCTTGTCCAGAAATATGAGAAAAAGGAAGAAATATGTGCTGGAATTAACCATTTCTTGCACGCAGTTGTTTTAAAGAATGTAGCAATGAGCGTAATATAAGAAATTCATGCTTTTATATGTAGTAATTTTGTCATTCATATAAATTATTTTAAAAGATAAGAACATGAGAACTAATCACATTTACCAAAAAAATCAGTAAATAATAATCTTTGAAACAATCTTTAAATCTCGTGGTTAGATGCCTCACTTTCAGATCCAGAATCTCCATCCTTGCTTTCACAAATGAGGTCATTGTACCCTATCAAGTATCATCCTGAGAATTCTCATCACCCAGATTATTGAAATCTTCAAGAATGTTTTTTTAATAATCTCCAAGAACTTGGATGTACATTTTCTTTTACAGCGGAAATCTGGAGCTACTGTCTTTGCAGGAATATGTTTTCCTGATGTTGATGTACCTATATATTCTTCTCCTTCTTTTTCTAACATTTCTTTCCCAGGTGTCTTCGTTTCTTAACCTTTTCTTAGGCTTTATTGGTAAAGAATCAGCAGAACTTGGTACTGGTACCGAAAAGATCACAATATAATTTATATAAAAAGTGAACCTTATAACTTCAGATCGAACCAAATATATAAGTTAGGCCTATTTATAATCAATTTACCAACAAAATGCTTTATATATACCTCTGAATCAAAATCTGCATCCGCAGCATCCAACAATATCTCACTGTTCCCAGCCATGTTACTCTCAGCCAGCTAGATGGCAGCTGAATGCAAGAACGTGATATTTCCGGTTATTATCTAGATCTTGCACTCAAGAAGGAAACAGTTGAAAATTACTCTATCTACGAAGCAAAATAAGTACTATTTGTTAAAAATAGTTTCACTGACAGATAGAGGGCAGAAGTGGCTACAAGTTTATGTAAAAATCTTAATTTCATCAAATGTGGTCATTATCTAGTTCTTACACTAGGGTCTTCAATCGTTCTTCCTCTGACATATCATCAAGTGAGATGTACTGCCTTAGATGTACATATCATCCAGAACCTCTGTCAGAGGAACATTTAATAATTGTATAAGTAGAAATCGTAAAAGATAAAGAAAAAAGGAAAGTAATTTTTTGATTGAGGAAACACTATTCCTGCAACAGTATGGAAGAAAAACTCAGCAACAACTATAGCAAAGCTGGAAGGAAGTGTCCACATGCACCAACAATTATATGCAAATTGCGGAAAACTATGCTCACGTCTTCAGTCTTTCAGCTCTGCGTACTGTCTTCGTTCATTTCACAAAACTGCACAGTTTTCCTATTCAATGCAATGTCTTATCTGTAATGTCTTAAACTATACAGGCAAAACATTTTACAAATACTTGCATATGGACCGGGCTTAACATGTCCGTACAATGACAACAGTGAACAGATGCAGGTGAAAATATGTTACAACACTTGAGTATAACATTATATTCATGCCCATGTTATAATGTAGTTTAAATTTAAAATTCATATTTTATAAAAATTTTTAAGTTTGGCAACTTCAATTGCCAAGCAGCACTAATGGGTAAAGATCTAGTACACAATCTCTTATTCTGCACGTCCGTAAATCCTAAAAAAAAGCAAATTAAAATCAATACCAGCCTCATAAGACTCAGCTCTGCAACACATATAAATCACAGCTCTGACAGCAGGCATCTATGATGAAGACAATTGAAAGTATTCCTCATTTGTTAAATGAAAGTCTAACTTTACTACAGACTGCAGTGGACCCTATATTGTCAGCATCCTGCTGGATACATTAAGCAGACTGATTAATAACAAATCAAAAAATCATTAAAGAACAAAAGAAGAAATTGGAGGTAATTGTAAAAGAGAAAATTTGGGAAGATAGCAAATGTCATCATCTCACCACTACCACCATTACCACTACCACTAACACTGAAACCAACATTTACCACCATGCTTACCCTTATTGTTGTTGTTGTGTTTAAGGACATTATTTTATATGTGTATTTTAAGATTGAAACTGTAGATAAACTTACAATACATTTGCATATTTTCATGTGGTTGTCAACTTTTTTTTTAAGAAAATAGGGAGACTAAGGAATCGATAAAATTTCACATAGAAAATTGACAGATTATTCAGTTAAGGTACTAAAAAACTTTATTCTACATTTTGACAGCTAGGCTCAAATTAAGAGTATTTTGAGACAGATTTTGTGTCATGTAATAGCTGAACTCGACTGCGGTTTGCAGCTCTGGTTTGATTATTTATGTGTCTTGTACTCCTGTTTCGAACATCTGTCCAATTATTGTTCATGAGATGAAAGACACTCTTTGTATGAGCATTACTACTTGGTATGCTTAGAACAAAACTCGTCAGTTTGTTCCGTATATATAACATTAACATTGTTTTCTTTGATTTAAACAGTTGCACACTAAAACTCATTTCTGGCAAGCATTACCTGTCTAAAAAGACTGCACATTTTAATGCATCTCTTAAACAACAAAAATTATCATATAAATCATCATTCACGGCAAAACCAAATGTTTAGATAAAAATTTTATATTATGCCAAAATGAGAGAGAAAAATTCTCACTTTGTCTTGTTCCTTCACACAGGTGCTTGAATGGTTGGTGAACAAGAGGCAAAAAGACGTGCTCTTGGGTCTTCATCAGCATATAAGCACACTAGCACCAGGAGGTGGAAGTGAACGAGTTGGAAAATTGACACGTGTTACTCCACACACCATTGACAAACAAGTGGCTCTGTTCAAAGGACATTCAGAAGCTATCTTCCAATGTAGCGGACTCCTACAAGTATGCCAAATTTCCTCCTTTATAGACAAAATATAAAAAAGTATAATAATAATTATTATTTTCTCATTAACTATAATGTGGTACTATTTTTGTATACTCGTAATAGAGCTTAAAAATACAGAAGGATAATGAGACTTTCCCGCCATTGGATATGGAGTAATTCTTCTTGGGTTCTCACCTGGTTGAGAATCCGTAAAGAATTACTCCATACTAAAGGATAAGTGTTGATCATTTGTGTGTATGAAGTAAACCAATTGGGAATTTTAATTTTATGTTGATATTAATAATAATAATAATGATTTATTTAACCTGGCAGAGTTAAGGCCATACGGCCTTCTCTGACACTCAACCAGGATAATGTCAAGTTGTAAAATTTGTTTCTCTTTTAGCAAGCTCTTGCAGTCACTCAGACATTGAGATCTCCACGTTCAGCTCAATTGGAAGTTATAGTTAGCATCGAAAAGCTGTTGCTACAAAATCTTGGCTCCAGTAAGAATGGTGTTGGGGTGTTAGCTCAGGTAAATAAAATTAGATACCAGTATTTGAGTGCCAATTTAACATGGTCAACTTTGAAACAACATGAAATGTATAGAACTGTGAGACCACATTTTTTAAAGTTAAAAAAATACAATAACAATAATAGTAATAGTAATAATAATAATAATAATAATAATAATAATAATAATAATACAGTGCGATCGAAAAGTCCCTCCACAGCTCTGTTAGTGCTAGTAACCTAGAATACAATCCTGTAGAAAGTTGGTACTTCCCCATTCATTCTGGTTTGACAACCTCACACCCCCAGTCCATCATATGCTTAGCGGCCAGTGCTGCCACTTGAATTCTCTGCCTAGTGGATTCTCGGCTACACAAGCACTGTAGAGAGACTTCTCGATCACACTGTAATAATAATAATAAATAAGCAATTGAGGAAACATAAAATTGTACATAGAAATTTTGTCCATACAAGGAAAAAAAAAAAGTTCATTTTTTCATAAAATTGCTTATTTCTAAAAGGCACAGCTTCAACACTATCCAGAAGCCAAGATCGTGGATTCGAATCCCACTATGGCATGGATGTTTGCCGTCAGTATATCCTCTCTTGTCATTGTGATGGTGTAATGTCATATCCAACCCCATGTGACAAGAGTCCCTTAGTGTTCATCTATACCCAGAAAATAGTACAGTAAAACTCCAGTTTAACATTCCCGTTTTTAAGGAATAATCTGTCAAGTCTCAGGCAAATTACCATGAGACTAATGTAATTGATGCCTGCTTTTAAGGAAACCCGGTTTAAGGAAAATCCTGCTTTTAAGAAATACTTTTTGACTGGATTTTGTGATAATGAAACCCGAAATATCGACTCGACTTTCAATAATCAATAGACTAGTACCGGCATATTCGATAGTGCATCTCAATCAACAGTAATGCACCACAAGGCGGCTTTATTCTTTACGGTCTTCCTTTCACATAGTGGCTGCTTTGCTCGCTTTGATCTCGCGAATTTGGGGATCCTGTTTCTAAGTTTTTTTTTTTTTTTTAATTATGCTGTTTGTGTATTGTTTTAATGTGCAACTAAACAGAAGACATTAACTATTGGATAGGAAGTGAAAATAATAAGGGATGTTGAGGCTAGTGCTCAAATAACACTATTGTATATGGCAAAAAAAGTATGGTTTGCCAATTACTTCATTATGGGAAATAATGAAGAAGAAAGAAGAAATTTTCAAAGCCGAACTTTAGTGTGGTTCGGGTTGAACCAAACGGAAAAACATTATGTCTCACCATTTCAAAATTTAGAAAATACTGTAATGAAATTTATTGTAAAGAATAATTGTATGCCTAATTAAATTATTATAGTGTTTGGTATATAACACACGTTATTTTAGTCTTTCCTTCTCATTTTATGTAAACCTCCTTTTAAGGAAAATCCTTACTTAAGGGAAAAAAAAGTAATCCCTCAGTGATTCGTTAAAAAGGGGTTCTACTGTACAGTGAAACTTCGATTAATATCTTTGTTAATTGGTCCATATAACGTAGTTGGGAGAATTGTCAGATAACTCCACCAATCGAATTATCCCCTCTTCACCACGGTTAGGGGATGCTGAAATAGCATTTTCTTCATATTTGATGGAACATTATATTGCTGTGACTCGTCCTCAGAGCCTCATTTGTTAAAAATAGGTTTCACTGTAGGAAGGTGAGGATGGGATTTGAGTAGGAGAGGTTACAGAATGCACTTTAATAGTCCTTTCAACCCTTGATAGATAGAAAGCAAGTTTCTGTCAGGACTAGGGTCAATGATAAGTTAGGTTTGTTTTCTTCAGACTTTTGGTATGCCTTACATGAGACTGGGAATGATTGTTTGGCAGCACAATTGTATAGACTATATTTAACTGCATTCCCCTCATTGCATCTTAAGTAACAAATTAACCACAACTGTGAAATAGGACTATCTGCTCCAGTGGAACTGATAAATGTGATTCCCAGCACAACAAATGTAACAGCATTATATTGGGAAGTCCAATATTAGACTGCTGCTACTGGAGTCAAAAATTGAACTGAAAATCTTTCTTCATACCTTGTTTTCAATCACTATTAATTTGTTTTTTTTTTTTTTTTTTTTTTTTCTGTTTAGTCATGCTCCATGTTTAGTACCATACAATAATGCTAGTTGGATTATTGTTGTGTATAGTATAAGTTTCAAGTTTCTTGTTGTAAATTTAGACCATAGCAGTTTCTGAATGGCATAAGAGACTTTATTTGGATTATGTTTCCTATTTCTTGTTATTGTACCTATCTACCAAAACACCAAGACACTTCAATTGTTTAACTGTTTCAAAGGTGTTACTCTTAATTTTAAGACTTCTTGAGATATGATTTCTTTTTGTTACCACCGTACAGTATATGTACTTTGTTTACTTTCATTATAATGTTATGACAAATTTTTGGTGCTGTTTCGATCAAATCTACAAACAGATTTCGTATTTCCAAGTTACTTTTTCCTAATCAATAGTAATTCATCTGTGTATGCAAATATTTTGTTGTCCACCTACATTTATGTCAGCCAATATTAGATTCAATGTTCTAATTATCTTCTCTAATGTGAGAGAGATTTTATCGATTTCTAGACTTTCTTAAAAATGCACGTCTTCAGCATCTTTGATACCGAAAAAGTTGTTCTTAGCATTTTATATATGTACAGCAATTTGTATGTTAGTTTATCTAGAATGTTATATATGAAATATAAAGTTAGTTAAAAAATTAATGGGCCTTTATTTGAAATTAAAAACATACAATGATAATTTACTCCAAATCAAAGCAAATATCTTCTTCCATGGTTATTCAGCATGTATACAAGGGTTCCTTTTTCTTAAAGGATTAGCAAGCACTATAGTAGGGAGCAGGAATATTGGTGGATGGAGGTATACCCCTTCATACTAACCCAACCCACGTTCCACCCCTACTTTAACTGTAAACGTTCTTCGAAGGGTCGCTTCCGAAACATCTTTCACTCCTCGCTACATAACCTAAAGTCTGTAACATCGAAATAGTGTTTATATATAAACACTGTCTGTGTGTCAGTATTTAGTGTAATTTCTGTGTGTAGCATTATAATTATTTCATTAAATAACAGCACATGTGAACACTTCATTTGTTATAATACAAACTACTGGTATACAATATGCGACATGATTTTATAACTACTATACTAATATCGAATAGCATTCGTATTTTGAGGTGAATGAACTAAGAAAATCAGCTGAATTCATATCTTCCAAGTTCGACAGTCTTAGAGAGGAATTGGCGCACACAAGACATGAACTCAACTCCACGCAGAAGGAGATGAAGAGGTTAGTGCAAGAAAATGACCATCTCAAACAGGAAGTGAGTGATCTGCAGCAGTACACAAGCAGAGACAATATAATGCTACTCAGAGTTCCGGAGATCGATGAACAATCAACTTATGAAGTCATTGACCAAATATCGGAAGTCATAGGCGGTAGTGAATTGGTGCAACATGATGTAAGCGTAGCACATCGCATACCATCCAGGCCAGGGAAGACGCGTCCTATTGTCATCCGCTTCACAAAGAGTAGACGTCGTGATGAATGGCTCCAGCTATTCAGAAATGAGGCCAAAAATGATAGCAGTGGTCCTGGGATTGTGACAAAGAAAGTCAACAGGGACCTTCCGGCAGGAAGAATCACAGCAGGTGACCAACTGACAGCAGTGACCAGAGACCTTTTGAACAAGACACGGGTTGCAAGAAAAGATGAAGCCAGTCCTGTGAATAAAATCACTGGTGTTGACGATGTAAATAATTTGTAAATAGTATTGTGTCGGTACCCAGGTTTTATTTTATATAATATAATTGACTTAACAATGGCTAGTAATACTATATTAAATGAAATCCATCAGTGCAAATTTAATAATAATAATAATAATAATAGTAACACAATGGTTTTTAACGATTTACTTCACTGCAATGAGTATATTGCCAATATACTATCAGATCTTAAAATAGTTCACTTAAACTTATAGTGACCTAATTCCTGTTTTCCTCATTCTCTTAATAACCAGAATTTCAATCATATTACGAAAATTTTAATTTGTTGTATTAATTAAAGTTTTTTTTTTTAAGTATTCGTAAACACTATAAATAATTCCTTTCGCTTGGCTCCGCGTATCCGCTCCCTTTCTAGACATGTCGCTCAACTAGGCACAGAAGCAATTCCACTGTTAGTATTGAAAATTACAGTTTGAATAAGTACACAGTGAACAGACAACTGCTACGATGACTACTCTCTCAATACCCAACGATTGGCTTGCAAGCAACTACACCCGAACGCATCGACACACTGCCAGTCAGTCATCCCAATGGACAGTTCAGAAGAGAGGGGGTGGTACGTGCAAAAATGTCCTAAGTACGACCCGCCAATATCTTTGCTCCCTACTTTAGTTCTAAACCCTCTTTTGTTATGCCTGGGCAAAGGTTCACAGAAAAATAAACACAGGTTTCCCTCCAAGAATCTAGTTCAAGTACTGTTGGTTATTTGAAAAGACAGAAGTACAATTACATCTCATAATATCTTTTTAAATTTATATCACTTCTACACACACAGTCTAGTTCACAGTACTGCTGGTTATTTGATAAGACGAAGTACAATTACATCTCATAATATCTTTTTAAATTTATATCACTTCTACATACACAGTATAGTTCACAGTACTGCTGGTTATTTGAAAAGACAGAGTACAATTACATCTCATAATATCTTTTTAAATTTATATCACTTCTACATACACAGTCTAGTTCACAGTACTGCTGGTTATTTGAAAAGACAGAAGTACAATTACATTTCATAATATCTTTTTAAATTTATATCACTTCTACGTACACAGTCTAGTTCATAGTACTGCTGGTTATTTGATCAGACAAGTACAATTACATCTCATAATATCTTTTTAAATTTATATCACTTCTACATACACAGTATAGTTCACAGTACTGCTGGTTATTTGATAAGACAAGTACAATTACATCTCATAATATCTTTTTAAATTTATGTCACTTCTACATACACAGGTCCACACCTGTGGAGTAACGGTCAGCGCGTCTGGCTGCGAAACCAGGTGGCCCGGGTTCGAATCCCGGTCGGGGCAAGTTACCTGGTTGAGGTTTTTTCCGGGGTTTTCTCTCAACCCAATACGAGCAAATGCTGGGTAACTTTCGGTGCTGGACCCCGGACTCATTTCACCGGCATTATCACCTTCATTTCATTCAGACACTAAATAACCTAGATGTTGATACAGCGTCGTAAAATAACCCAATAAAAAAATACATACACAGTCTAGTTCATAGTACTGCTGGTTATTTGATCAGACAGAAGTACATACAATTACATCTCATAATATCTTTTTAAATTTATATCACTTCTACATACTGTACACAGTCTAGTTCAAGTACTGTTGGTTATTTGAAAAGACAGAAGTACAATTACATCTCATAATATCTTTTTAAATTTATACCACTTCTACATACACAGTCTAGTTCACAGTACTGCTGAGTATTTGAAGACAGAAATACAATTACATCTCATAATATCTTCTTAAAATGAGGGGTGATTTCACAAAACTCATTATCTACATTTTTTTCGATTTTGAGGTTTTAGCGTATCCATATGGTTTTGGGTCAGGAGAATCCAATGGTGCTATCAGAATTAAGCTAAAGTTGGTAAGTATATCAGTAAATTGATCTTGAAATAAAATAGATTTTTCAAAACTCGGTATCTACAGTTGTGTATTTTAGAAAAGAGCTCTCTTGAAAAAAACAAGATTTTGTAGATAACGAGTTTTGTGAAAACGCCCCTCAATTTATATCACTTCTACATACGAGTCATTCCACGTCAAATCGCACAAATTTAACCTCGAATTGACTTTCATGTCTCTGATTTAGATAAAACAAATTTTACACATTCTATGGATTGAAAAAATAAATACGTGTTTTATTATTGTTGTCTATATCGATTATTGTAGTAGATATGTGTTACCAAAGATTCTGAAATAGTTCACACATCATTATTGTTAAATGTGATTATCTCCACTAATAATCATCACAGAGATTTGCTCTTTGTCTCGATTTGAAGGTGACAGTACTTACTTTGTTCTTTGCATAATAATATAAAAATATAAGTTTGTTAACTTTGTTTTAAAAGACATTTAAACACATAAAAATATGTTTTAATGGCAGTGGCTTACTTTAAAATTACAGAAAAAAAATCCTTAAATACTTTGAAATTATTTTAACCACCCTTAAAATAATCAGAATGGCACTCTGAGCCATTGAAGAATAATTAAATGATTCACCAAGTTGCGTGTCTTGAGTTTGCGGGCTACATAAGTACTGTTGCAAGATGATGTGCAGGTGCAGACTGGATGAGAGTCGTGTGACTACTTTACACTGTTCTATGGTCAGAATATCACTCTTTCACGTAATTTATGTAATATAATACTGTATTTAAATATTGTTTTTGTAAAATATACACTTGTAAGAATGATAACTACAGTTTACACAACACTGCACTTTTAAAGCTGATCACCTACAACCAATTCTATTTAATGTCCACCACTTTACTCTCACTTCGAAGTGAATAGTTCTTTATTATGGTCTGAGATTTTGTCAGTGGAACAAAAGAATGAAGTTGTAAGATACCTCGTACCACTTTTGCCTTTTGTTACCTTGAGTAGAAAATATGGCTATGTTATTTGTATTCACTAATGGTAAAAATTAAAAGCAATATTACAAATAATATTATTAATTCCATCAAGCATTAATTTAACATTTTCATGATGAACATAGACACAAACTGAGTGCGTGCCACTTGTTCCTGGGAGTACACATTCCTTTGGTCTGAGTTTGAAAATTTTTGAAAACCCTATTTTGATATACAGATATTGCTTTTTGAAACATTGGCAAGTTTTCTTAAGATTACATAGTATTAATATTTTCTGTTTGTGAACTCTCTTTCCATCTTCTTTAACTGAAACAATTTTTTTGTCAGCCATAACCCTCCTCACATCATCAGAATTGTAAAATTGAACAACCTTCTGTACTATAAATGTTCCCAAACTTTTTCCCGATTTAGGATCAGGAGTAGCCAAAATCCCTTTTCTGCTGCTACTTGTTTAGAAATTCGTATCATGTGAGTGGTGATTTTAAAATACTGTTGAATTTTACTGTAAGACCAACTTTCAAAAATTGTTGATATTTGTATTTTGAGATTTCTGTCGTCTGTTTCATGGAAGAAGTATATCAGTTTCTGTATTATACCGGAATTATTTGAATTTTCGGCTGAAGTTGTGTCTTCTGTGATATGAAATATTTTATGTTTAAGTGTATCTGTAACTTTCTGCATTTTTTGTTTTGGATATATTTTTAGATAATTTTGTCTTCTTTATTGGCGATTCTCAATCATCACTAAGCTCTCACACATCTTCACTATATTATTTTAAAAGTTATTTCTTACTCGAAAGCCATCTGAAATCAACCAGAATGATATTTTCTATTTGCATATGCCATTCTACGGTCAATTCCTAATAAACTAGGGGGAGTAATTGCCCTAGCAATATCTATTGCAATTCTCTTTATTATACCAATTTATAATTCAAACTTCTGAGGCATACAATTCTACCCTATTAACCAAATTATATTTTGGTTAATAACAAATATTGTAATTCTACTAACATGAATTGGAGCACTAGTTCTATGTAAAATATAATAGATTATAATAATTTTTTTTTTTTTTGCATTTTAAAGTAGGCTGTCATAAAAAAAATAATTGTTTAAAATGTGACCCTCTAAAACAAGCCCATCAATAAATCAATTAATATATTTCATTTGTTCCCATTTCAAATGACACTAACACTCAACGTCTAGATGCATAGAATCTTAATAATGAGATTTTCATACTGCGTCATGCATGAATTTGTCATATAATTAAAAGTAAAATATTAAAGTACTATCACAGAAAAATTATAGATCTGTTATTTTGATCTGCAGAACATATTTCAGAAGATTTAAGCAAATACTAAATGGTCATGTTTTGTATACAGGTGTTTGATTTGATGTGGAATGACTCACATGCACACAACACAACACAATACCTACTCCGAAAGACTTAGGAATTATTGTTGGATAAATTAAAGGGAAACTGCTAAGTGTTGAAGGAACATTACGTGCTTTTAGAACTAGAGGTTATCTGTTTATTTACGTATAGTAACACCACACTACTGATAATGTATTACTCCATCTCGCTGCGGCTCTTGCAGCTGCATGCTCCGGCTCGCGGTTTCACTCAATCCGAGCCTTCCAACCCGAATACACCATCAGTAAGTTATTTGCACAGTGACTTCTTATTCGAATAGCATTCTAATACCGACGCAGTTCTACGTAAAACATTTCAAAGAATACAATAATATTTTTTCCCCTTTTTAGAAGTAGACTCCTGATGTATAAAAACGTATTTTAAAAATATAACCCCCTAAAAGGGGCCCATTTTATGTTTTGATTGAACACTAAAATTAGTATATAATACTGCAATTATTACACTTCAAAATGATATAAATACGGAATTTCTACGATTTATAGAATCTTCAATATAACCATTTTCATAATACGTTGCACCCTAATTTATGGAAAAAGTAACATTTAATAAATGACTAAATAATTGTGTCAGCCCGAAAAAATTACACATGGGTTATTTAATTTAATCAATAGAATATATTAAAAAAAATTGGAGCAAATACTAAGTTGTCATGTTTTGTAGGTGTTCGATTTGACATGGAATGACTCATATACAGTCTAGTTCATAGTACTGGTGGTTATTTGAAAAGACAGAAGTACAATTACATCTCATAATATCTTTTTAAATTTGTATTACTTCTACATACAGTTCACAGTACTGCTGGTTATTTGATAAGACACAAGTACAGTTATACCGCATAATATCTTCTTAAATTTATATCACTTCTACATACTGATTTTTATAAACAGAAAAATAATATTGGAAGTGATGTAGAGTTAGTGTTAATATGTTAAATGCTTAAAAAATAAACACTAATAAACACTTAAAAAATCTGCCTACAGTTTGTTGCGCACCGGTAAGTTATTACCAGAGCCCGGATTTTATGTAATCTATACTAATAATAAATCTTTAAGCGAAATATTTCAGGTAATTTTCGCTTTTCCAAAAATAATTGGTGTTAACTTGTATAATTGATTATCCTGAGACCGAATATCGCTTTTTTTTTTTTTTTTTTTTCATTTTTGTTTGTATGTCTGTCTGTCTGTCTGGATGTTTGTTACCTTTTCACGCAGTAATGGCTGAACAGATTTCAATGAAAATTGGAATATAAATTAAGTTCGTTATAACTTAGTTTTTAGGCTATATGGCATTCAAAATACTTTATTTAAAAGGGCGATAATATAATAAGGGGGCCTGAAGTAAATAAACCCAAATATCTCGCTTATTATTGATTTTTGTGAAAAATGTTACATAACAAAAGTTTCTTTAAAAATGATTTTCGATAAGTTTCATTCCAAGCAAAATTTTGATAGGACTGATATTTAAGGATATACAAGAGTTTTAAAATAACAATACAATACATTTCCACCGCCACCTCAGATTATAGCGTCATTGTTCCGTAACTCCTATGTGCAAAATATAAAATTTTTCAGTAGGAAGAAAAACAGATTTATTCATTCTATGTAGTGGTACATAGGAGATCGTGAATTCTTACATTTTCGAAAGAAAGAAATATAATTACATATAGTAGATAGTTTTATTTTTTCTATCACTATTTAAGTTTTTTAATATAACAAAAATCTGAAAATCAATATGTCACATAGGAGTTATTGCAAGAACGACAACAATGGCTATAATGAAATAAAAATAAATGACTCCGTCTATTTGAGGCACCCTTGACGTTTATCAATATTAATATATTAATTTGTAGTTTCTCTAGATGAATGTAATGTTACATATGAGGACTGAGGTAAGATGAAAATAGATATTTACTCACAGAAAACTTGATATTCTGTCGAAATATTGTATAACTTGATTATTGCAACTTTATTTGGTCCACATAAAATACTCTAATTTTATACACTTAAGTTTCTTTTTGTTCACAGAACATATTAGTTAAGAGTTTTGTTGTAAAGATGAGTACTTTTACTTGACCAAAAATACAGCTCATAATAAAAGAAACATTTTACCATAGAGCTCACTGGAGCTGAGTTATTTTAAAAGGTATCACGAAATGGCATTCCTGCACTCATAATTTACCCATATTCGTTTCCTGTGTTTCTTAAAATAATATTTATGTAGGGTACTTCATTTTTTATTTGCATAAACAATGATATACAACCGAGCGAGTTGGCTCAGACGGTAGTGTTTGAGACATTCGGGAAGTCCCAGGTTCAAACCCTGTGGCTGATCAATCTGACTGGGGTTTTTCATGATTTCCCTTAGTCATAAAGGCAAATGCCGGATTGGAAAAATACATGCCATGATTCATCATCACCTCAATTACCAATACCAAAAACATTAATCAAAGTCTATAATCAGTTACATGAACACAAGCCATCTACAACACACAATAGAAACAGGAACTCAACAAGAGTAAAAACGGCCTACTGATATACCCACACACATTCTAAACACGCGACATGACCACAGATGTTAAGGTGTGAATAAAATGAACTTAACAAAAAAAAAAGATGCACAGTAAGGTTAACATAAAAATTATCTTCGTACACAATCAACTCAATTAATTTGGAGTGATTTTTTTAAAGGATGCATTCAATACTAATTTAGAATAATTTTTAACGAATTACCCTTGCACCAAAAACGAATGTTCTCTGAACCAAATAACCATATTTTAATTATTTGCATGTAATAATAACAATTAAGAAACGTGTTAAAGGAATTATCATTGCACCAGATGAGTGGTCTCTGGACCAAAATGATCGCATTTTAATTATTTAAATACAGTTTAAATTGAGTGACATATTAAACGATTTACGCTTCTATCAAACACGAATATACCCTGGACCAGATGTCCTATTTTAATTATGTAATTACTTTATATTTATTTCTAACAAGTGCAGCGGAGCGCACAGGTACAGCTAGTATGAAAATAAATATGTAGCTAAAAATGGAAAAATATGTCGATAAATATGTAATAAATAAAAAATATGTAGGCTTTATTAGATGTATTTTTGTACACTGATAAAAAATTACAGTTGCACATGTGATTCAACCTCATTTAGTTATTGTTTGGAGGCGCAATTAATAATTAAATAATTTTCCACATTTTCTGTGGTCATTGATTGTTTTGTCAACGGCAACCCATATGTAGGAATCGCTAAGTTGAGCACTCCAATTATTTCCATTGTGTCAGTGTAACTGGAGTTCAAATAATTTTTCTGTAGTGTTGATTCATCTGGAATATTGAAATTGCAGTATTTGCATAGGAATGCTTGAAATCTTGGTACTTAAAGTTTATACCACGGTATGTTTGCAGCAACCATTGCCATGCACAAATCTTTATTAAATTCGCTTGTAGAAGAAGAAGAATGCTTCAGCACCACTTGTGTAAGAAGAACTTGTTTTTTTCGACGGAGCACGTTTTTATTTGTGACACGAAGTTCAGTTTTTAAATGCTTTTTTCCTATTTTACAGTTATTTCTTAAGCGATACACAACATGTTAGCATGGCAAAGAGATGTCCAAATTTTTGACAGAATACGTTATTATTTTCAATTATTAAATTATTTTCATGCATTAGAGATGAAGAGACAAGCTTTATAAACAATTTTCAAATATATAACTTATGAGAGAAGTCAAGGAAAAGTTGGTAAAATTGTGCGTATTCTTTCAAAATATGTCAAATATGCCAAAATATTCATTCATTCATTCGTTCATAGTGTTCTGTCCAAGGGCAGGTTTTTCACTGTGAACAAAGCATTCCCCAGTCTTTCCTATTTTAGCGGAGACGGGGAATTTATATTCGGCTTAGCAGCTGGTTCTGCCAAATAGCCATAAGCCATGAAAGCATGGGCATGTGAAGGATTGTTCACCAAGTATGTATGAGTGTGTGCATGTGTTTTTTTTTTTTTTTTTTTTTTTTTTTTTTTACTGAAATATGTAACATATGAAATTAAAGTATAATAAAACTTCAAGATATGACTGGCTGTATGCATTTAGTTGTTATTTTTTCCGTTGGTACATAAGAGGTTTATAGTCCAGGTAGTATATATTTAACAGCTGTTACCAGAGCAATTACTGATGAAGCACTGCTTAAAATGTCCATGTATCACTGTTTGCCTGTTGTATGTTAAAATGGACTTATTATTTAATGTCTAAACATATCTATGTGAATACATTTCTGTTTAGGTGACACAGTTGGTGAAAACTCGTCATGATCGCGGGCTATTGCTGCCAGACATCTTTGGCCTTCTCGTTCATCTATTCTCTTTAGCAGGTACTGATGTTCTGTTTCCAGCAGTGGAGCAGAGCTATCTGCTGACTGCACTGAAACAAGCTCTTTTTGAAGACCGAGAACAACTGCAAGGAAATCTTTCTAAACTTGGTGAGTCATAAACAAATTTTGTCAGTTTCTTTCTTCTTCTTCCTCCCTCTCCCTTTCTTCTCCTAATTTTTATTCTTCATGTTATTATTTCCTTCTTGCTGTTCGTTCTTGTCACCAAAATTATTACAGTATTGACTTAACCTAGGTAATATAATCCATAATAATATATTCTCTTCTGCACCATTGTCATAAGTTTTCTGCTAGTTCAGGATCACAAGAATGTCTTCTAACAGCAAATTAATTTGTAACAATATAGAAAATTCTATCTCTCTTGTCAGATTAGTGACTCGAGGTAATAGGTGGCCATTAATGAATAAATGAGAATGAAAAATTAACTAAGGTTGACATTTTTCTCAAAATGATTGCATTTAAATGGTATGAAATTTGGAAAGTCCAACATGTTCATAATTTATATTTGAGTAAAACATATTTGTTTTTGTTCAGCGGTGATTAGAATTAGATGAATTATTCCATTTTTCATCTGTAGAAAAATATCAGTTCATGTTTTTCCTTCCTCTATGGAAAGTTAGGAGATGTTCTTGATTGAAGTTTTGTCATTGATTAAAGTTCTCGTTAACACTTTGTTAAAAACATAAAATTTACTCTGTCACACGTTAAAAGTGTTAAAATTGTTTAAAAAGGTATTTACCTTCGACAGACGGCCCGTTTCGACGCTATTTGTCGTCGTCTTCAGTGTCTCTTAAATCACTCAAGAGACACTGAAGACGACGACAAATAGCGTCGAAACGGGCCGTCTGTCGAAGGTAAATACCTTTTTAAACAATTTTAACACTTTTAACATGTGACAGAGTGAAGTTTTGTCTGTGTCCATTGTGTAATATGCGTCTTGGATAGAATATATTTTTGTGTTTACTGTTTTCAAAATTAAGTTATTACTTACTAAGTTTTATATACTCTATTCAGTTAACTTCTAATAGCTTTACTTTCCAATTCTTCAGAAATTGAGTTTTTTAAAGTGAAGTCTTGTTTCTTTCATTTTCAGTTGAATCTAAAACAGAGGATGGTTTTACAGAAATAACAGGCAATGTTTTTACTAAACTACGATATGTGGCTTCAGCAAGAAAGGATCTAACACGATACAGGTATAGTTCAGTACAGTTCATCATCACCACTTCACAATTGCATACAGTTCAAGATAAAATAAATCCAAAGAAATAACTGGTGGAAGATATATTAGTTAAAACAGAATTTTGTGAGTTTGATATGTGGAAGGGGTGGTGAGAATAAATAAATGAAAAAGGGTGCATGGGATCAAAGGTTACAAAAGAATGTACAGTAAAATCCCACATAACCGGCACCCAGCTAATCGGCAATGCCAAAACACTGGCACTTTTGGCTGGGCGGGTGGGGAATTAAATCTGTTGTGTTCACAACCTGTGCCGTCAGTGTTGCCACACTAGGAAGATTGTACAAACATCAGTGAATATTCAAACCCAAAATTAGGTATTAGGCCTATTTATTTTGGGTAATGTGTAGGGACACCGTAAAACGGTGAAAATACGTCAAAATCGGTAAATAAACTACTGTAATTCGTGAGAAAAGTCGTTGTTTAAATATGTATGTAATGAAAAATATTGGTATTTGAAACATGTAAATTGTAAAAAAAAATATGAATTTAAACATGGAAATCTCTTTATCGGTCATCACATTCAATAGCACTTCAGTAATTCGATTTTATCATTAGCATGGCATGGCTCCATTCAAATTTATCCCAGAGAGAATTTCTGCTGACAGAAAAATGCCGAACTTGACGAGCAAACCGGTATCAATAGGCCTGTTACACTCTAGATGGAAAAAAGTATCACGTGAATATAAAAAATAATAGGTCTAGGTTCATTTGCACACTATGACAGGCCATTTGATTGCTGAATTATCAAAATACATTATTCCTTAGTCGTAAATATCTTTTATGCCGTCCTAGCATTATAAACAGGTCGTTACTACATCAAAAATCTTGCGTAATTTCCTTATTATGGAATGTGTGCTGATAAAAGCAACGGCGTATTTGCTATGATGTAATACCAGAACGCTTGCTATCTTGGTTATCATTTCTACTTGCGATGTAACAAGAAATGAAATGCAGAATAGAAGGTAACATATCAGCAGACTTAATTCAATATTTACAGGAAGCATTTCAAACAGAAATGATGGATGCAGTCAATTACAAACAATGGGTAACTATTGACTGAACTAATTTAGAAATGTTGCACTCTTTAGTAGAAGAATTTTTAGATAAACTTTCGACCAAGTTAGAAGCGCTAGCTCCTCACGCATTTATTGTTTAGCAGCAAATTGCGTTTCTGGCGGAAAAGAAAGAAGCTCTCCAGGACGGTGAATGCCTTGTAATTTGTGACTTTTCCGAAAATTATGCCTGAGTGATTCAAGATTCAGTACAGGGTGTTCATTGGAATAAAAATCAGGTCACACTCCATCCCTTTGTAATTTATTTTAAAGACAGAAATGAATTAAAACTTAAAAACTTTGTACCAATTTCAGAGTGTTTTAAACACGAAACAAATGCTGTTCACCTTTTCGAACGACAATTAATACGGTTTCTGAAGAACGAAATAGGAAATATAAAAAGAGTTATTTATTTTTCTGATGGGGCTAGTGCCCAATACAAAACCGAAAAAAAAATTGTAAATCTGTGTTTTCACGAAGAAGATTTTGGCTTAAGTGCTGAATGGCATTTTTTTGGAACTTCACATGGGAAGGGCCCTTGTGATGGGATTGGCGGCATCACTAAAAGACTAGCAACAACAGCAAGTTTTCAGCCACATCAGGACCCCATTACGACACCAAGAAAATTGTTTGAGTGGGCTGAAAAGAATATTAATGGAATTCATTTTATATTTTTCACCAATGATGAACATAAAAATGAATGTGACTTACTGCAGTCCCGATATGAGAGGGCAAAAGCAGTAAGTGGCACGAGAACACTACATGCTTTCATACCAGTCTAAAAATCTGAAAGCACTAGTTAAACATATTCGTTGTCCCACGAAAGTAAACATGTATTTATCTGAGTTGCTGAAAAGTATGTTTCAGTTATCCAACACGGTTGACTTGTTTTTGTGTGTTTAAACTTAGTTATGTGGAATTTTATGTTAATAATTGTGCTTCAAAAGTGTTTACATATTTCGTAAGTCGACTTTATGGTGTATAACATATTGACACTGTGTGTACACACGTATCCGTACATAGTGATGCGGTCTTGCAGTGATGCTCCTACTCAACAGCGTGCGCCTGGCTGGGTAAGTTAATTTATTGCAAATTCATTTATGTATATCCCATTCTGAAATTTTGTAAGCATATAGTTGAGAAACTAAGGAATGGAGTGATATTTTTTATATTTCGAAAAAAGTGTCCGAACTTAAAAAAAAGCCATTTTAAAAATATATTTAAAAAAAAAAAACACAACATAAATTTTTATGTAATCGAAGGCCAGATGTGCTAAAAGTATATGTTATGAGCTTTAATATGAGCCGAATTTGAATAAATTGCGTTAATTAGTAACGGAGATATTACCGTTTATATATAACAGTGCGCACTATTACATAAATTTTTAATTTAAATACTTTTCGAAAGAATCAAGTTTTATGGAAATAAAACTATACGTATTTAAAAAAAAAAAAATATTTTTAAAAATATATATACAGTATATATTTTTTTCATTTATTTAATACTATACACTTGAGCTACATTAGGCATTGCAGCCCGAAAGAGCAGAAGCTCATGCTCGGGCGCAGTTCAGATCAGTTATACAAAATATATCACAAAATTAAGAGAGTTCATTGAGCACAATAACATTAATAAATGGTAAAATAATACAGCATGTAATAATAAGGTCTATATACAAATAGAAAATACAAAAGTACATGAATATTAGAGTATCAATTTTTAACTCAATTAGCTTAAACAATTAAATAATTAATCTGATTTGTTTCTTAAATCTATGTATGTTCAGTGTACTTAGCTCAGGGTAAGCTATAATTAATGTATTATATATTTTGGGTCCAAAATTTATGCTGTGTTTTAATCCAGCAGTTGTGTGGCATTTGGGAGTATTTAGAAAGAAACTGTAGTTTTGTCTCGTATGATATTCATGAGGATCAAATTTAAATTTATTGTGGTTTTTATGGAAGTAAATCAGCAATGTTTGTTTATAAATTTGTTCTAGATTTGATACACCAAATTCCTGAAAAATTAATTTTGTAGGGTAATCAAAAGGTTTATATAGACAAATTTTGATAATTCTTTTTTGGAGCAAATTTAAAGGATAGAGAGTCGATTTTGCCATTCCTCCCCAACCTAAAATACCATACTGAATTATTGATTGAAACAGAGCTAAGTACACAGTATGCAGAACATAGACAGGTAAATAAGAGTGTAGAATGGAAAATTTGTGGATTGTTTTACGCAATCTTTTACACAGGAAGGAGATATGCTTGTCCCATTTTAAATGTTGGTCAATAATAATGCCTAAATATTTAACTTGTGGGGATATACTCAAAGCGTTACATGAGCAAGTAGGTAGGTTACAATCATGTATTGTTATACTTCTATTATTATTTATTTTTAGTTGGTCAAGGCCATGTGATGTTAATGAAAATGGTATTAATTTTGTTTTAGAAACGTTCAAAGAAAGTAAGTGAGCATCCAGCCATTCGTTAATAATATTAATACCACTGTTAGAATTTTGATAAGTTTCATTCCAATTCGAACTGCTAAATATAACCACAGTATCATCAATTTAAGAATACAGAGCACCAGAATATTTCTCAATGTCAATATTAAGTAAATCGTTGATATATATTAAAAACAAAACAGGACCTAAAATCGTCCCCTGAGGTACACCTATATCAATGTTACGTGATTCACTAAGGTGATCATTTATTTTAGTTGCTTGAGTTCTGTTACTTAAGTAAGACTTAAATAATTTTAAAGCCATTCCATTAATTCCCAATCTATCCATTTTATTCAAAAGTATATTGTGATTGACTGTATCGAAAGCTTTTTGTAAGTCTAGAAAAATTCCTAGACATTTACTTCCTACATCTAATTGTTGAATTATTTTTGAGGTAACTGCCATAATAGCATCATCAGTGCACAATTTTTTTCTGAAACCAAATTGATGATCATTTAGTAGTTTATTTTTTTCTAAAAATTGTATTAACTGTGTTTTTACACATTTTTCAAATACTTTAGAGAGACTGGGTAATAGTGAAATGGGTCTGTAATTATTAAGATTATTTTTGTCACCAGACTTGTGAATTGGTATCACCACAGCATGTTTTAGAGCTGAGGGAAATACACCTTGAGATATGCACAAGTTAAATATAAAGGCAAGTGGTTTAGAAATAGCTTCGATAATAAGTTTCAGGGTATTTGTTGTAATACCATCAATACCAGAAGCCACATTATTTTTTAAACTGTTTACAATATTAATGATTTCACATTCGTTTACAGGAAACATAAACGTAGATGATATACTTTTATTATAAGTAAGCTTATAGTGATGAGTATCAAATACTTTCTTTTTTATATTAGATACGATGTTATGACTTACATTAGTAAAATGATCGTTAAATTCGTTTGCGATAGTTTCCTTATTTTCAATTGTTATTCCATTTGGACTTATAATTGACTTTAATATACTATTTTTATTATATTGGGTGTCAATAGCTTCGTTTATGGTCTTCCAAAATTGCTTTGGATTATTTTTATTTTTGTTAAATTTTTCAGAATAATATTTGATTCTCTGATTTCTTATTACATTAATGAGAATATTTCTATATTTTCTGTAATAATTTAGTAAAACAATGTTTTGTGGGTCACGTTTAACTTGCTTAGCTAACTTATCCCTAGATCGTATTGATTTAACAATACCTGTGGTAATCCAAGGTTTAATTTTTTTGTACTTACTTGAGAATTTGAGAGGGACATGATTAGAATATTTACGAATTAGGTTACAGAGTATTTTATAAAAATTATCGAAACATGTATCTGCGTCTTCATTGTAGAATATAGATTCCCAATTCATATTATTAATATGAGATATTAGGCTTTTATGGTTTATAATTAGCTTATAATTGTCCGAAGGTTCAGTGGCTTCTCTGCTAGTACTTTTATTACTGATTGACAACAATGCAAAAGTCATATAATGATATGTTATTGCACTTGCGTAAACTCCAGGTATAAAATTTAAGTTATTTCCCGTTTTTAGGAAAATATGGTCAAGACATGAATTGGATGATGGACGAGTAATGGAATTTAAGTATTTCACGTATTCATATTCATGCATGACATTTAAATACGTGTTGCCAAAATTATCTAATCTATTTTCTAAAATTTGAATGTTTATGTCACCCAGAATAATATGGTTTTTTAAATCTTTGTATATTGACAAGAAGCTTTCAAAATTTTTCAGAAATTCATTTTTGCATAGTTTTGGAGATCTGTAAATTGCAGTTAGGTTAACAAGAGTATCATTAATAAGTGTTAATTGAAACTGTATAGCGTTGCAATGAGAAATGTCAATATCACTCAAAGACACTATGATGTTTTCCTTAAAATATACAACTATACCATCACATTTATTATGCTTATTACTTATAACAAATTTTTTATAACCCTTAATATCATAGCCAGGGTCATGATCAAGTCAGGTTTCAGTTAGAACTATAATATCAAAGTAAAAGGAAAAATTATTAAGTAAAACATAGAGTTCGGAAAAATTTTTGTTAATGCTACGAATGTTTAAGTGAATTATTTTAAGATCTGAAAGAATATTGGTAATATACTCATTGCAGTGAAGTAAATCATTAAAAACCATTGTGTTATTATTATTATTATTATTATTAAATTTGCACTGATGGATTTAATTTAATATAGTATTACTAGCCATTGTTAAGTCAATTATATTGTATAATTAAATTTGGTTACCGACACAATAGTATTTACAAATTATTTACATCGTCAACATTAGTGATTTTACTCACCGGGCTGGCTTCATCTTTTCTTGCAAATATTTTACCGTCTCTTGTCCATACAAATTTATAATTCTTCAGTCGTGCTGCATCCCTTGTCTTGTTCAAAAGGTCTCTGGTCACTGCTGTCAGTTGGTCACCTGCTGTGATTCTTCCTTCCGGAAGTTCCCTGTTGACTTTCTTTGTCGTAATCCCAGGGCTGCTGTCGTCTTTCTTGGCCTCGTTTCTGAACAGCTGGAGCCATTCATCACGACTTCTCCTCTT